>NC_067238.1:4296785-4633571 GCF_019924925.1 Ctenopharyngodon idella
CTTCTAACTGTCTGAGCTGATAGCCTCGATGGCAGTGTTTCTAGATGTATAATGCAGTTGTGCTTTGGACAACATGAGTTTGAATCCCAGCTCGGGGGCCTTTCGTGATCCAACAAATAAACAGATAAAGAAAACAGGAACGCGGCTACTTGATCTGCGCTCAGTTCATTCATAGAATTTACACTCATTCACTTCACACACTCAATGCATAGTGATTTTAGAGGTTTATGTAATATCGTGCTTTCCCCTGACTCACCGGTTCCTACGCAGCTTATACATTTATGAAATTTGATCTAAGTAATTTACAGGTCTGGAAAGTATGGGGAAAAGAAAACAGAGTCTGATTTCCAGACTATTTCCCCCCTATTCAGTTTCTAAAACATAAAGCTAGCCAATAATTTCTTATAAATAAATAAATTTATACAAGCAGAGTGATTTCATGGTAAACGTTTAGTGATTTAGTGATTGTCATTCACAACAGAATGAATTCAATGCGCATGATTAGGCAAAACTTTCTCTTTACCATAAGCAAGTCTCTTTTGAACTTCACTAAACAAATGTGCTTGTGCCACTCAAACCAGCAACAGATAAAGGAGCAAACGTGTAGACCTATAGAAAATTTTATGTATCTTAGTTGATTATCTTGACAGAGAGCTGGTCTGTTTCTGAGAGACGCGCAAGACGGAGCACGGCTATTTGATTTGCGATTGTGCCATGCTAATTCCATGCATTCATATCGTGCAAGGTTTACATCAATTATGTATACATATTAAACAGTAGAGCATGTGTATTATGTAGTATTTTAGTCGATATTACTCCTGTCAAGCTCTGATTTCAGATAGACGCACGGAGAGGCAACAGCAACATGGCTATTTGATTTGCGCTCATTTTATTCATAAAGTTTACACGCATTCACTTCACACACTCATTATTGCCTAGTGATTTTAGAGGTTTATGTATCACGCTATGATCTCCTGGCTCCACAGTTATCCAGCAAATATGAGGAGTGACTGTTTCAGCCTCAGCCGAATATTATTTGGTAGAATTATTCGTTTTCCGTTATTCGTTTTGAAGCCATTATCCGTGCCTTCCGAATAAGGAATTCGGCTTGTCTGCTCTGATTGCCGAAACAAACAATCACCTGCATTCTAGATGGGGTAGAAAGCACTTTTGGCACATAACTTTTTTTTGGCCTAAGGACCACTTTACTGTCGTTAGGACTGAATTCCAGGCAGGAAGTTTCCACAGATAGAGCCTTCCCCAACTTGTTTGACTGATGCTTAAGCCAGCAGGAGGGCAGTCTTGAGCGAGAGGGACCGAAGGTCAGCTGACTTCAGTGGCTGAAAGGGAGGGCCTCGGAGAGCCCTTAGCACAGTGGAGAGGTCCCATGACAGAACCGAGCAAGGACAGGGATTTAACCTCCTGAGCTCTCTGAAAAACCTGATGACCAGGTTGTGTTTCCCAATCGATTGGCCAAACATTGGAGCATGATTCGCCACAATGGCTGCCACATACACTCTGAGCGTGGAGGGGGCGCACCCACCATCCAGCAGTTCCTGCAGGAACGTGAAAACTGACACAATCTCGCAATCAGTGGGGCCTAGTAACACTAGTATTGAGATACAGCCTTGGTCAGAAGCTAGAAATAAGTCATTTGTAATTTGTAATTAATACTTGAAGCTTCCGCTTTTTGAACGCTGAAGTGTGATAAAGGCCTATAGGTGAAAACTCAAAGCTGTTATCTTGGCAAAAGGAGGTTGCAAAAAGTGTTGAATAAAAGGGTGCCAACAATTGTGGCCGTGTTTTGGAGAAAAACATTTATTTCATAATGTGATTCCCCCCATCCTAAACCATGTTAATCCCTGCTCTTTTCTGGGGTTATCTCTTCTTTTCTGATAACATAAAATGACTGAAGTTGTTCATAGGAGATACTATTAGACAAAATCTTGTCAGATTCTATGGTAATTGTTTTTCTCTTTTTTTTTTTTTTTCTTTTTTTCTGATTGTCTCAATTTTATCATTGAAGAAATTTTTAAAATCATTAATACCATGTTGTAAGGTATTACTAGATCTGTACTAGGTGTGAATAATACAAAAACTGCTAACCCGTTAGGAGTACATTCTTGTCAGAAGAAAGCTGTACATAGGATCAATTAGTATAACAAATACAGGCCCTTATCAACACTTTTGCTTTGAGTACATTGGTAATAGGATAAGGGGGCTACACTGGAGCCTAATATCTGAAGATGTCAAGTCAAATAAAAGAGCCAGAACGTTTTGCCAGTCAAAATACCAATCACCCAGTGCTTCAAGTTTCCCCATCCTTCCTCCCTAATTCACTTACCACTGGGCACATGTAAATTGAACACCCTATGACACAGCTCAACTTCCCATTCTGACTGCTACTGTCTAGCTTTAAAAGAGAGTCTCACATGTCACATAGCTCTGCTAGCATTTCTCATTTAACTTCTCTTTTTTATACTTCTTTATATCTATCTCTCTCTTATTGGCTGAAGTCTTATCGTACTGGCCCAGCTGCTCTTTGGAAGTGTTTAAAGAAAACCCAAGGCAGGCAGTATCACTGCTTTGGGACCCCAGGGAGTGTTTCTGGTGTTATTTTGAAGCAGCACTTGTTTTACAAACTGAAAAGTCCCTTTCTCCATTAAGTTTTTGCTCCATCCCAGTTTTTCTATTCAAGCAACATTAGTATGCATCAAAAACCACCTCATATTCTTTGGAATTCTTCCTCCTTTTATTTGGAGTGCATGCTATAAGCTTAGCAATTCAGTAGCAGCTGGTGTTCATCTTTGAAGTTGCCATAAGCAATTGTGTTGAGTGAGAAACAGCTGACATGCTAGCAGGAATGCAGGTTAAAGGACACTGCAGCATTAACTGGTGATTGGAAGAATTCTTGATTACCCAAAATAACATAATTAATAATTTATAGTTATAAAGTTATTAAAGTTATAATGACAAGTTATAATGACAAGTTTTAAAACAAAATGATACATTTTTAAATTATTGTAAAATAATAATTTTAAGTGACTAATTGAAATGTGAACACAATATTCACAAACTTTGGTGGATACCATAACATTCCGAGGACAAATTGTGTTGCATTTTACAAGGCAGACAGAATATTAACACGGACATTTGATGAAGTGTTTAATCACTTTCGATTCAACACTTCAGAATGTAAAATTGTACCGAACTGTCTCTATTTAAATATTATTATTATTAATAATAATAATAATAATAATAATAATAATAGACAAACACTGTCTGGAACTGGACTGAACCAAAGTAAAGGGCAGCAAAAGAGTACTACAGGAAATACACAGCTGGGAAATTACTATATTTTTATGACTCCAAAATGGAGTTCTAAATTAAGTTAATAAAGGAGCATGTTCATCTAAACCTGTCAATCACAATGGAAGGCTAAACTTACCTCAGTGTAAGCATCCCTCCAGCATCCCATTTCCACCTCTATTTCTATTCTATTTTATTGTAGGAAACTCAGTAGTTCCAGAGAAGACTTGCCTGAAGTACATTTAATACAAAGCCTAAATGATTATGTGAACTTGTGAAATGATTTAATTAAAGTTACAAATTTAATAAACCAATAGAAAAGTCACTTTTAAATTTCAATAGTCATTTTAAACTCTAAAAACTATTGGGTTGAAAAATAACCCAATTTGGGTAGTTTTGCAAGCCACTGCTGGGTCAAATATGGACAAACTCAACCGTGGGTTATTTAACACTAGAACTGCCACAGGGTAAAATTTACCCGTGGCTGATTTTCAATAAAATATCCAAGTCTCCCAGTCATTGACTTTTACTAAACTTGTGTTATTGACAGTCTCCTGTTGTTAAAAAAAAAATGTTTAGATAAAACCAGATTAAAAACAGGGCATTTATACCTACAGTGCATAGCATAAATGAGTACACCAGCTCTGAAGAAATACAAAAGATGTATTTTCTTTATGATCACTAATACAATTCATGGAAAGATGGCAAAACTAAAATGTATTAAACATATACATAATAAAAACTGAGAAATATATGTAATTAATAGCCATAAAATATGTAAATTAGCCAATTTTGTTTAAATTAAGGATTGCAGAAATGAGTACACCCTAGATTTAATTCAACAAATGTATAATATTCTAGTACTTGCCCTCCATAATTATGTAGTATGCCCTCCATAATTTTGAATATACTGCTCTGACCCTTCTGGCACGGAGTGTACAAGTTCATGACAAATTGTCACATCTGTCCTGTTTAACTCCTGGATGATGAGCTCTTTAAATGCCCTGATCTTTAATGGGGAGTGTTGCTCAACTTGTCTCTACAGAATCCCCCACAGGCGCTCAAGAATGTTAAGATTGAGTGCAATACATGTCCACAGAAGGTTTTTCACCTTGGCAGAATGCATATCCTCATTGTCATGTTGAAAAAAATACCCAACAACGCAGGGAATGAGGAAAGGGTAACGTCTTCTGTTTTAAGTTTGTGTATTAAATTACACAGTGGTGTGGGAATTTATGACAGCATTGATAAAGCACAACTCCCTCACACCTTCAGCATTCATACATCCCTATATAAGAGCTTTACTACCACTGAACTTTACTGTGGGAACCAGGCACTTCTCACTGTACTCCTCCTCTTTCAACACCATAACATTTTGGATGCTGTTAGATCCAAAATGATTGATTTGGTCTCATGAGACTAGAGTATTGATTCCCAGAATCTATATTTTGTAAATATGGGCTTTGGCTAACTGACTTTATTGTGCTTTGGCTACAGTAGGTAGTTCCATTGAGAACAACAACCATGCATGTAATTTCTGTAGGCTGGATCGAGATAAACAGTCACTCTTTTCATAGCTTTTGCTGGCTCTGAGACACTCGCTTGGTATTTCTCCTGCTCTTTGTCTAGCAAAAAAAATCCTCATCACTAAATGAAAGCTTAAAATGAAGGCCTGATTATTTCAGGGGCCTTGTCACAAGTCCATTGTTTTTGAATTTCTGTGTTACTTTTGCTGTATTTTCACACTTAAAACAATGATTTGGTAATCTTCTTGTGCCACTGTCCTCTAAGTCTCCTGACAGTTCTCTCCCAAGTGGTTCCATTGTTGTCAGCATTAAGTCTGAGAATGATTCAGTGGGCTATATAACACTTCTAATTGTCAAGAAATTACTTCTCTTTAAATGTTTTGGTTCAACATACGGTAAGTATGTACGGTAAGAATCTATAGACACATAACTATTGAAAGACCATGTTTATCAAATGTATGAAATCAACTTGCTGTTGTAACCACTGTCAAGCTTTGCATCTAAGAAAAAAAGGCCATCACATTGGTGATTTTCAAACCTCTCACGGCAGGTTGTCTTTTTTATTTATTTATTTATTTATTTTTTATTGATACCGCTGTAGATCTTCTCACATTAGGCTGTACTCTTTGTTCAAAAAGCACTGACTCATAACATGCTTAATTGAGTGAGAGCTTCTCATCTCATTTGTGTCCTCTCCACTCTCTTGTTCCACCATGCTGTCCTCTTCCTCTCTGCTCACAACATTTTAACTCTTTTTGCTCTTTCCTGAACTTTTTCATTGCTTCTCTCACTCCTCCTCTAACTCTTCCTACATCCTCTGTTATTTCCTTCCCATCATCTCTTCTTACCGCCTCCATTTTCACACCTTTCTTGTTTATCGCTCATCTTACCCACTCCTCCACCACTTGTCTTTTTTCGCTTTTACTGGTTTTTGTTTGTTTGTTTGTTTTTTTGTTTGTTTGTTTGTTTTGTTTTTTCTCTAGGGTCCTCATTATTTGTTTAAGTTTTCATTGATTTGTGAATATTGGCCTTAGCTTGGAAACATTAAGTTTAGGAATTAAGTGAATTTTAAGTGTTCTCAATTTGTGTTGCATTTATAAATGTAATATCGTCCCCTTTGGAATTATAAGGTTCTACCTGCATTCTGAGCAGTTCTGAGATATTGAGCTTAAAAGCTTTTGCATTCCACTGGACTTTGTAGATAGAACCTTTTTGTTTTCTAAATAAAAGTCCCTAAATGTACTCAACATTACCAAAAACCTCACATAATGTAAATAAGTTGTCACAGAATAAGATTGTGTGAATAACTCAATTTTGACAAAAATGTCAGATAGAACCTTATAATTCCAAGGGGACAATGTCACATGAAAGTCCTTAAATATTTTTTGAAGTGTCTCTGTAATTTGCATACAATTTAGTGGTGTCAAATTACATAACAATTTAAAGTGAAACTGTAGCAGTACATCAGTGAAAGGGGAAAATCCAATTCCTCATGGAGTTTTTTTGAGCAGTGCATCAGTGTCAATGATATACAGTACTTTAAGGGCAGAGTGATTCAAAATAGTCTAAGGTTTGGTGTTAGCTTAGCATGATAACATATTGAAATATTTATCTTTCTTCTGCTGTTTTTCTGCTATTGCCTGCACAAAATAGCTTCCTAAAATATGTCTAAGTGGTTTATTTCCAAAATGAGGACCTATTAAATGCTTTCAGGCTGAGTAACAACAACAAATGGTGTTTCCTTTGGCAAAACACCTTGCATCTCCATTTCTTTCTCTCTCTCTCTCTCTCTCTCTCTCTCTCTCTCTCTCTCTCTCTCTCTCTCTCTCCCCATCTGCTCTGCATCCATGTTATAAATTACCATTTTTCTCATTCCCATTCCTTACAAGATTTAGGATTTTGTCAAAGCCTTCTTGGCAGATTGGTAGACACACAAAACAGAGCTTAGAGAATAATAAAGGGATAGAAAGAATTAGAAAACTCATGAAAAGAAATGTCTGAGTTATATTTCACACCATAATAATAATAATTATTATAATAATAAATGTTGCATTATTTTGACAATTAAGCACATTTTTAGTTTATTGTACTATGCAAACAAAATCTCATTATTAATTTATATATTATTTGAATTATATGAAATCATTGAAAAATAATACATATAATAATAAACAAGTTATAATGTAATTGTATATATTGTATATAATAGTATGCTTATATTGGAGCGGAGTGTCTATTTATACTAAGTGCAAATAGCGTCCCTTGTTGGCAAATGCTATTTACACTAGCTCCGCCCACCAGTGTCTGGTTGGGCCACTCATTTTTTTTTTTTGTTAAAAAAAAAACAATTGTTAAAAAAATATTAAAAGTGTTTATTGGGTAGGGTTAGGGGAAGTTGTAGGGAGGGTTTTTTATTCTCCCAATAAGGCATCATCCATTTAATAATTTTAATAAATAAATGTAATCATTTACACTCTATGATATTATTGCATCCTGTTAATGTACAACAATATTGAGGTACAAACAGTATCTGCCAATATAAAGTATAGATAGCATCTAATTACTATTTACTCTTATTGCAAAGAAGTGGTACTTTTACATGGTGTAAACAGAATCACTATTTTCACCTAGTGTAAATAGAATATACTGCTATTTGCACTTAGTGTAAATAGTGTCTATCACTAAGAAAATATGCTATTTTCACTTAGTGTAAATAGCATCCATCTATTTACACTTTATTTACATCTTTCTATTTACATCTTTCTATTTGCACTTAGTGTAAATAGCCGCTGCCTATTTATATACACAGTGGATATATAAAAGTCTACACACCCCTGTTAAAACAACTGGTGTTTGTGATGTAAAAAAGGAAACACAGACAAATCATATCAGAACTTTTGCATGTTTAATTAAGGTGGCTTGAAAAAGCCAACTTGCTGATCTACTATATAAACTCATTAGTGGTGCTTGCCTGAAAGGCGAAGCATACTATTACTATCTCACATATTCTTCTTCTTCTTCTTCTTTATTCCATATAAATTTTGGGGCGTAACTCGTCCTGCACCATTTGTCGTAGACCCATGAATGAAGTGTCAAATCGTGTGGCTTATTGAGGACATCACTGCTATAACTTTTATAAGCATTTTATAAGCAACCAAACAATATCAACAGAACTATACATTTAAAAGACGTGTACAAACAATAAGACATACTTACAGTTTGGGGCTCATAAACAGCAGCTTCTGCTTTTAAAGTGGGAACTGCTTCATGTTTCAGTAATAGCCTTTGTGCAAATCCAGCATTGAACTCGTGTATATTCTGTAAGCTGTCTTCTGCGCTGCATCCAGTGCAGACAATATCACTGATTATAATGGTTCTATTATTTTTTGACTCGCCACGTCGCGCTGCTCACGTCCATTGTAGACAACTCATCCTCTTCAATAATGCCGCGCGACATGGCCTCGCTCACTTTGTTGCGTGTTCCCGGGGGCAGGGTTTATGTTCATTGCAGGGTTCACCAACCCGGGAAGAAGCTAGTTGTAGTCCAAACCGGTCATAATTGTAGGCATTAAACTGCCATAACTTTAAAAGACAATATCTCCGTTTGCATTGAACTCTCAGCACTGTAACTTTGCAGATACGGTTTATGCTCAAGCAGCAACATTAACTACACACTAACTAAAGTTAAAAAAAGTGAAATCGCAATGAACCACCCCTTTAAATTTGAATGAAATGAAAACTAAAAGACTTTCAAATCATTTGAGCCAATATTTTATTCACAATAGAACATAGATAACATAACAAATGTTTAAACAGAGAAATTTTACAATTTTATGCACAAAATAAGCTAATTTCAAATTTGATGCCTACTACATGTCTCAAAATAGTTGGGATGAGGGCATGTTTACCATGGTGTGGCATCTCTTCTTTTCAAAACATCGTTTGGGCATCAAGGTAATGAGTTTCTGGAGTTTTGGTGTTGGAATTTGGTCCCATTCTTGCCTGATATAGGTGTCCAGCTGCTGAAGAGTTTGTAGTCGTCTGAGTTTGTAGAGTTTGTATTTTTAATTTAATGATGCGCCAAATGTTCTCTA
The DNA here is from genome assembly GCF_019924925.1 of Ctenopharyngodon idella. Taxonomy (NCBI): domain Eukaryota; kingdom Metazoa; phylum Chordata; class Actinopteri; order Cypriniformes; family Xenocyprididae; genus Ctenopharyngodon; species Ctenopharyngodon idella. The sequence goes on from NC_067238.1 coordinate 4,305,715, forward strand.
TAGGTGAAAGATCTGGACTGCAGGCAGGCCAATTCAGCACCCGGACTCTTCTACGACAAAGCCATGCTGTTGTAATAGCTGCAGCATGTGGTTTTGCATTGTCCTGCTAAAATATACAAGGCCTTCCCTGAAATAGACATCATCTGGAAACCTTTATATACCTTTCAGCATTCATAGTGCCTTCCAAAACATGAAAACTGCCCATATCGTATGCACTTATGCACCCCCATACCATCGGAGATGCTGGCTTCTGGACTGAATCCTGATGACACGCTGGAAGTTCTCCCTCCTCTTTAGCCCAGAGGACACGGCGTCCGTGATTTCCAACATTTAGTAATGTAATTGACACAATCATGCCGATGAGTGATGCAGTGTCGTCTGAGGGCCCGAAGACCATGGGCATCCAGTAAACCTGATATCAATGAACTTAATTATTTGCTAGATGTTCTCCTAGCTGAATCTTTTCCAAATTTCTTGCTTTTTCAGCCATTTGTTGCCCATGTGCCAACTTTTTTGAAACCTGTAGCAGGCATCAAATTTGAAATGTGCTCATTTAGTGGATAAAAGTATAACATTTCTCAGTTTAAACATTTGTTATGTTATCTATGTTCTATTGTAAATAAAATATTGGCTCATGTGATTTTAAAGTCTTTTAGTTTTCATTTTATTCAAACTTGATCCTAGAGAATTAGTCAATTACAGGCTGATCTCGAATCTACCTTACTAGAATAGGCAGAATCATTACAACTATGTTCCTTTTTAGAAGTAAATGGTATCTGCGAGGATTTCTAGTCAGAATTTAGACTGTACCATAGTACTAAGACTGCTCTCAATAGAGTTACAAATGATCTGCTTTTATCATCAGATCGTGGTTGTATCACCCTGTTAGTGTTACTGGATCTTAGTGCTGCATTTGACACTATCGATCACAACATTCTTTTGAATAGACTCGAACATTATGTTGGTATTAGTGGAGTTGCATTGGCATGGTTCAAATCATATTTATCTGATCGTTATTAGTTTGTAGCAGTAAATGAAGAGATGTCATACCGATCACAAGTTCAGTGTGGAGTACCGCAAGGCTCAGTACTAGTTGCTTTTCACCCTGTGCATGCTATCATTAGGAAGCATGTCATTAGTTTTCACTATTACGTTGATGATACTCTGTATTTCTTTGCTCCCTTACGAAGCCTACCAATTCACAAAATTAACTGTAATTAGTAATATGTAGTAGTAATATGACTAGTAATTTCCTTTTACTAAATTGAGAAAAACAAAAAAAACAAAAACAGAGATACTTGGAACAAAAACCTCTGCATGTAATAACCGAGAATACTGTCTAACACTTGATGGATGCTCTGTTAACTCTTCGTCATCAATTAGGAACCTGGGTGTGCTCTTTGATACCAATCTTTCATTTGAAAATCCACATTTCTAGCATCTGTAAAACCACATTCTTCTATCTTAAAAATACATCTAAACTACAACATATGCTCTCAATGACAAATGCGGAACACAAGTTCATGACTTGTAATGCTCTACTGGGTGGTTGCCCTGCACACTTAATAAACAAACTACAGCTGGTCCAAAATGCAGCAGCTAGAGTTCTTACTAGAACCAGGAAGTATGACCATATTAGCCCAGTTCTGTTAACACTGCATTGGCTCCCTATTAAACATTGTATAGATTTTAAAATCTTGCTAATTACTTACAAAGCACTAAATGGTTTAGCTCCCCAGTACTTGAGCAAGCTCTTAATACATTATAGTCTTACATGTCTATTGCGATCTTAGCATTCTGGCCAGTTGATAATACCTAGAATATCAAAATCAACAGCAGGTGGTAGATCCTTTTCCTATTTGGCACCTAAACTTTGGAACAGTCTTCCTAGCATTGTTCGGGAAGCAGACACACTCTATCAGTTTAAATCTAGACTAAAAATGCATCTCTTTAAGGATAGAACTGTGGGTCATATTAGTAGTGTTAAAAATATGTTATTTTTTGGGTTAACTTAAATCAACCCCAAATGTATTGGTTATACTACAATCACAAAATAAATGGGCATCTGTGTCTTCAACAAGACCACAAAATGAGCAAGTTTTATCTGTAACACTTCACAATAAGTGCACATGAATAATTATGTATAAATACCTGAATTGATACTTAATTCAGTATGAACTAATGATTATTGAAAGCATGAACTAATCATGCATCAATGAAGAGCTATCCATAGCTATGACCGTCATTTTGGATTCACACATGAATAATGGCAGCCTTAACTACATGTTATTACATGTTTGATAGTTAATGCATTAATTAAAATGTATTAATTAACATTTATATTAACATTTACTGCCACCTACTGGCAGTTTTAGTTTCTTATTTAGAGTATAATTTCATTAAAAAATAATTTCATTTAGTTTCTTATTTAGAGTATAATTTCATTAAAAAATAATTTCATATTTCCATAGTAATTAAAATAATAATAATAATAATAATAATAATAATAATAATAAAGGTATAGGGTCCAGGTCCGTGTACTTTTGCATCCATTTCTTTTTCCTTTTTTAAACCAGAAAGGAAAAATGTGGTTTCTTTTCTTTTTTTTTTTTTTTTTTAAACACTGATGAATAGAATTAGCAGATACAAGCTAATTGTCCTTATGCAAGATTATTATTTTATTAAAAGTAATATAAATGATATACAACTTGTTTTTTTAATATGTAAAAATGCTAAATTTAATTTCTAGTGTTTTTGCCCTCTGGTGCTTGTTCCTCTGGTGTCGATGACTTGCATCAAAATGCCTAAAAAAGAGTAATTAATTAAACATTAATTAATTTTAATTCTAATTTGTTTAATTATTATTATTATTATTTTTTTTTTACATTTATATTTTAACCTAAACATGACCATTTCTAAACCTTTCTTGTTTAGTGCCCCAACACATTATCAAGTTCCCGCTTGATCCTGTCACTTTGCTTTTCACTCTGTTTTATATGAATAAAGGCCAAAACTACATGTGACTGTGACTTTTTTGTCTGGCTGTTAGGTGTTTTATATTGTTTTATATCGAGAAATCGTTTAGGAATAGGATTTGCTTTAAAAGCTATAGCCTACGCTGATGTCCTGCTGATCAAATTGAAAATACCCCAACATACTGTATGACATGATGACAAAATTGTATCCCAATATGTAATTTTCATGAAGACAAAATTCCCATGCCCTTTGCCTCATTGGAGGTTTGACATGAAATGTTTCTCAATTCTCATTGAAAGCAATGCATTACGGCCGCATCGCTGGGACATTAACGCTTAACGTGGCCTAATCCTACTAAAACAACAACCAGGGAGAAACTATTTTCTCGCATATTTTCTTGTCATCAACTGCATCTATTGCTAAGACAACGCCAACGTTAACAAAGTGGAAGAACAATTTTTTTACGTTAAGCGTTGCTAACTGTTTTCTATAAGTGGAAATCGTGCTGAACATGTAAGCGTGTTGCCTTCAAATTCAACTTAACGTGCTTGTCTACATAGCTTTATTGGTCTTTTAATATTACTGTCTTATGCATTAAGCATTTTCTTTATAACGGTGTGTTATTTTCTAAGAAAATGCTTAACGTGTAATTAATTGCGTTCATAACGTGGGTTCATCTGCTTATCTGTATATAGCCTATATGCTTTATTTATAAGGTGTGTACTGAATTTGCTCCTCCAATATCACTGTCTTAGTAGTACATTAAGCCACATTAAGCATTTTTCACGTTAAGCGCTTAGAATGTCCTGCTTCGCTGGGCATTTGCCGCCAGTATAGCATTCTCTTGGACATGCGGCGATCAAAAATATGATCAGAAAATCAACTTGTCAATTAATTCTGCACACAGTGACTGAGCTGTTTTAATGAGTAATGTTGTTACCAAGTTATCACCTTCATAATTGATCATGTGACCATTATGATAACAAATCATGGGTAACAATGTAGTCAAGTTAATTCAGTCAAATTAAATAATATTTTAGAGCTGAATGAAACCAGTTCGTTTTAATCATTTTAATATTACCATGTGAAGCACATTTTTAGATTATATGAAGAAAAAAAAAAAAAAAAAAGTTTAATTCTCCCATCAATCATTGCTTTCTCTTTGCCACAGCAGGAGTCAGCTGTTCCAAAGTTTTAAATACTGTTTCGTAATGGCACAATACTGTTTCAGTTGTTTGGAGCTCAGGGGGTTTTGAGTAATAAGTAATCAATGTGCATTGTTGAACAGGTGAATAGTTCTCCATGACCTCAAAGGTTGGTGGTAGATTAGTCATTGTTCACACATACGAACCAGAGAGCTGCTATGATTGCTTGTCAAAAGATCAGCACTTTTTGTGTAATTTATAAAGCTATGTAAGCCTACTTTTTAGCATTACTAATTAGAAAAAACACATATCAAATATTGGATCTGTCATGGCATTTTCGCTGTAAAACACTTATTACTTACAGTATTATCAACCATTGTTTGTTTTGTAGTTGAAATTTTTGTTTTGGTGTACAAAACAAGTAATTGCTTTTAGGTGTAAGAAAAGTATTTATAGCCACTTGCAGAGGTTTTAGGCAGATGTCCTTCCTGACACAACCCACCACTGAGAGTGCACTAACTCGTGCAACCCAGATAGTGACTGTATTTGTAAATGTAAGCACAATTTTAAATGTCTTAAATGAATGTAAAGGCTTAATTGATTTTGAAAGAATCAATTCTTTGATTCTGAGCTGTTGGAAATTGAAAGTCGATTCCAAATTAAGGAATTAGGAATTAGGGATGCACCAATACTATTTTTTTTATGCTGATACTGATTATTCTAGATCACATCTGCCAATGCTGCTTTTGTACTTTACAATTTGAATTTACTTACGCTGTTGAATTTTAAAGCTACAGTATAGATAGTACGATAATCTAGTCTATCCAATATTCATTCATTTGTAAATATTTCAGGTAGGCCTACATCATTTTTGTTAAAATAAAATACTAATAATAAAACTAATAAAATACTAAAACTAATACTGTAAACTCTACAGGGAATATAAAAACAGAGCCCAAACTATTATATTCAGCTGCTATTTGTTTTCAGGCATAATAATAATTTAAAAAAAATTATAAAAATATTTCAATTGCACTTAAGGTAGTTGTCATAAAAACTTGACTGATGACAGATTTACATAAACAGTAAATAAGCTCATCTGTAGTGTTTTTTTATTTTTTATTTATTTTTTTTTTTTCCCTAACTAAATAATGACCTGTGAACATTGGATAACTTTTCTGAGCTAAATGCAACTTTAAGTGACATGTTCACAATCTGTGTTATTGATGTCTTTCCGTGGGTGAAACACTGACTGAGTGATTGCATAAGAGATTATACATTTTACTAAGTTGTACTGTTTCTTTCAGTATTACTTGCAGTAAATCAGAAGAGATGACTTGTGCTCTTCACTGCCACTTGTTCTGAGGCACTACAGCGATCTGTTACGTCACAATTAAGTGTCAAAACAGCATTTATTGTTTAAATTTTGTGATAAAATAGACCAAATTTGAAAGCTGAGACTTAACAGAAGTAGGAAAGCAAAAAAAAAAAAAAAAAATAACGGGTGACTCATAGGGTCAAATAGAACCTGAATTAAAGGGGTACTAGACTGCTAGCAAAATGGGCTATCATTAGGTGCTTTCGCATCGAACTGTTCTAGGAACTCTGTTCTAGGAACTAGCAACTAGGATAGTTCCCAGAGAACTAATTTCTCCCCCGGGCTATTTCCTTGGTTACATTCGCACCGGGAATAGGACCTCTGAAGCGGCTAAGAGACAAAATCTCTTACGACAGCTTTCAGTATTACATATCATCGAGGTGGAGAAAAGAACACAACCCTGCAGACAACAGGTAAATGCCGTTATCACTGTTTTTCATGGTCGTGAAGCAGAGATGTTCACGAGTCTTTTATCTGGAGTCTGAGTCAAATCTGAAGTGTTTAAGCTGGAGTCCGAGTCAAGTCTGCAGTCTTTATCACTGGAGTCTGAGTCAAGTCTGGAGTCTTTTGTCACGAGTCCGAGTCGAGTCTCGAGTCATTAAAAAAAAAAAATTCTCATAATCAAATCCTATTTTTTATCCTAGTTGTATTATATAGACAAAATAATATGAACTTTCTATAATCTGTTTTATTTGAAATTAAGGTCCTATGATGTAAGGGATAATGTACATCCAGTTTGTAATGGATTGTAAAGTAACAATGTACAAAACAGTCGTCCTGGCAACACGAGTAGTCATTTTCAATACAGTCGCTAAGTTGACGCAAGATGGCGCCAGTGAGTCACGGTTTGTTATACAGCGGTTTGTTATACAGCTTCGTTGTTATTGACGACAGTCATTATCAGAAAATATCAAACCTCGGAATGTTTAAGAATGTCAATTGAAAACTCTACACATGCTGATTGTGATATGTTAAAATATGAGCTTTAAGTAATAAATGGATTAACATCTCTTTCTATCTCTCTCTTATGGACACAAATAGAAAAGCTGCAAATAATACGAAAAGATTGATAAAACGTGGTGCTAGGTTAAAGTCTAGATTTTTTTTTTTTTTTTTTTTTTCATATTTTAACAGGCTGGCAATTCAAATAAGCCATGCAGCTACACCACAGTATAATAACTAGTTGTGTGAGTTAATGTGATTAACCTTTGTGGATGCGATGTCTCATAAAATGTGATGAGGTTGTTCCGGTGTCTTTAATTGTTTTCCCACATTCTGTGCATCTAGCTGATCTGACGTGATAATAAACCCAAACAAAAGAACATATGGCACGGTGGCTCCCGTCATGTTGCATGGGACTCTTATTATGACATTTTGGAGTTTACGCGCACGGACATATGTAATCAAATTCTATGACAAGAGTCCAATCTACCGCGACACGTAAGGAAATATATGTGACGCAGATATTATAAAACCATTTAAACACAACACAAATTCTTTACTTATTATATCAGTAGTTAAGGGTAAAAGACTTCAGTCGTTTTTAAAATATTCCGAGTCTTTTGTGCCGAGTCGAGTCAAGTCTGAAGTCATTTCAGGTTGAGTCCGAGTCCAAGTCTGAAGTCTGTTAAAATGCGACTCGTGTGCGACTCGAGTCCAAGTCACTAACTTGAGTGCCCATCTCTGTCGTGAAGTAAATATGTTTACACAGCTTTTTAAAAATACCGGTGTTTGACATGCGTTTGACCAATCAACGTACACTTACGTCACTGATAGTTCCTATAGTGCTGGTTTAGACCCTACTCTGAAGTAAGAGCTAATTTAGTTCCCCCAAAAGGAGTTCCTAGAACTAAAATCGTTCCTAGTTCCTGCAGTGCGAACACAGGCAAAATCTGGGTACTTCAGCCAATAGTTCTAGGAACTATGAAAAGGTTCCTCCGGTGCGAAAGCCCCTATTAAAACTTGGCTGCCTGTGCATGTCACAGGTGATCTGGTCTTTTGTTTGTTTTAAGTGGGTTTTGCACGTTTAATTCTGTTTCCTGTGTTTGAGTTAATTTGATGTTTCATTTATTTGATTATATGTTGCACCTGATGTTAGTTTTGTTGATTAGTTTGCCTTTGTATTTATAGCCTTGGTTTTCATTCAGACTTTGTCCATTCTTGTCATTATATTGTTGGTTATTCTGTTCAAGTGTTTAACATTTGATATTCCTGAGTATTTTGTTTCTTTTAAGTATGATAATAAATCGACATACTGCTGTGACTAAATCCAGCTCTTTATTTTATCTTGCTGCAACAACACGTTTAAAAAAATTTAATCGTGCCACCTGATTAGAGAAAAAAAACAAAAAACAACAACAAAAAAAACAAAAAAAACAAACCTGTGGTCTTCCTTTTTGCCAAAAAGTTAGGAAAACTTCAACACCCATAATGCCACTCCAAGTCTGCTATGGATAGTCTTGACCAGAGTCAAATACCACATTACTTTAGTAGGAAATACTTCTTAGCAAACTTTTAGTATAATGGTGTCAACTTGTATTGATCCCGGGTGCTAGAATTCAAAGAGTGGGAGTGAGTTATGTTCGCTTTTCAGTGAATGATCCAGTGAATGATTCCAGTGTTGTAGGCAGTGTTTAAAGGCTGCAAAGAATCGTAAATATGGAGAGGACACCGCAAGAGAAAATTGAAAAACCTCTGTGTTTGTAGTCAACCCTTTCAAATTGGATGAAAAAGAACAGTGTTTTAGGCCAAATGGAAGGGGAAAAAAAACTAAAAGAAATGTTCCATCAGTTCCAACCAACTCCCCAAATCAAAACGTCATCGCGAACAGGTAAGAAGTTGCCCTAGTATTTTTACCATAATGCTGTTTAAAGAGTAGACAAAATATGATACAATTTTCAGTGACAAACCTACTCTTACAATAACCATTTTGTTAATAACCCTCTGTCAATCTGACAGTCCAAGTACAATCTAGTTTTCATGGAAGCCCTGGAGCTGTCAAAACGCATTATCCGGGTGACTTTTGCTGACAAATAAAAAGGAATGTCTTGGTCCAAGTAACAGAGAAAGAGTAAACATTGTTCATTTACATACTACCAACATTGTAACAAACAGGTTGAAAATCGGCAAAGTTACACTTTAAAGTGAGATTGTGTTAATGCGTTGTTATCATGTTAACTTTGACAGACCTAAATACTACACAGGAGACATTTTCTTCACTCACAGTATGAGTTGCAGTCTGACACATTTTTCTGCCTGCTTTTGATTGCCAGATTACAATTGGCCCTGATCATCAGCTTAAAACAATCGGACGAGTGCAGTGTTTCCCAACCCTGGTCCTGGAGTACTCAAAGCACAGCAAAGTTTAGATTTCTCCCTAATCAAACACACCTAATTCTACTCATCAGCTCATTAGTCAACAGTTTGGGGTCTTAAAAGGTTAGTCACCCAAACATATAAATTCAGTCATTATTTACATGCCTTCATATTGTTTGATCCCTCTGTGTTTTTTCTTTTTCTTTTTCTTTTTCTTTTTCTTTTCTGAACACAAAAAGTGATTTTGGTCAAGTTTGTCCTGCTGGCCTCTGTTCAAACAATATCAGTCAATGAATCCCGGCCCAGCTTTCAGCAGCTTCAGCTTCACAATATTACTTGATGATGCTTCTGAGAGTCAGGAAACTGTTTGTTTGTTTATATATATATATATATATATATATATATATATATATGGTCTGCCCCCAATTACCTCATCCATGGTCATTTCCAGAATGCTGCTGTGAGCTCCTCATCCACCAGTCTGCGGACATTTCAGATCCTACAAAAATGCACAAACATAACACAAAAGCAGTCATTTTAATAGCACAATATCATTTGATTTCTGTATTAGAAGTAACAAAATTATCTTACTTCATATTTTTGTTTCAGGTTTTCCCTTTTTTTCCCCTTTTTGGGCCATTACAGCCAAAGGTGAAGGCTGACCGGCCTCATAAGCAAGTAAGATGGCCTTGACCACCCACTTGCTCATTTTTTGCTTAGAACCACTTCCTGGGTGAACCAAATCAAATGAACAGTTGTTCAGACTTTCTCCACAGTGCAGTGTCTCTGTGGACATAAGCATCTAAAGCCCTAAATGGGCAGAGCAGATTTAGTTTCTCTTGGTCTGACATCCTGAAAGGAGGAGGACGAAAGGCAGTATGATTGGTCTTACACTATTAGTAGGAACCTTCTGAACATAGTCCAGTCTAAGGTGAAGAAATTCCTTTACCATACCAGGCACAAATTCCAGGCACAATGGAGAAACCGAGAGGGCTTGAATGTCTCCATTTCTTTTGAGAGATGAGAAAGCGAGGAGAAAAGCAGTTTTCAGTGTGAGAAACTTCCTCAATAGTGATTTTGGATTAGCCTCACACAAGGGCACCACAAATGTAGTGATTTATGGTTTTAAATATTAATATTAATATTTAGTATTAATATTGAGTTTTTGGTGAGTGTGAGAGTGTCAGATGATTTCTTCCTATATTATGGGGCACCAGCCAAGGAATTTCACCTTGACAATAAAGAACAATCATGGAAGATTGTTGACTGAATTACAATTATCTAAATTGGAGGAGGTTTGTCATCTGACCAGTCTGAAGGATTTGTGAGATATTGACTTTCTTTGTAAAGAAAGACTAAGTGTCTGCGCACATACACATTCAAACACGCATACCTATAGATTAACACGTACATGAACGGCAAGAACACATCAAAAAGGTGTCATTTAAGGGGCTCCTAAGTTAATAATTAACGATTTTTACAACGGAAATGACTCAATCAAAAACGTCTCAGGTTACGTATGTAACCATGGTTCCCTGAGAACAGAGAACAAGACTCTGCTTTCGAAAACGCTATGGGGAACGCCTCCGCCTGAACCGGTGTCTGAAAACAATATCAACTCACAACAATCCTATTGGCCGGCGACAGCTTATGACGTCATCATAGTGCGACGCGGAAGTATATAAGAAGCACCTAGAGAACCAGTCAGTATCTTCTCGTCTGAAGACTACTTCAAACAACTAAATCACTCAAGCTTGAACATAGTTCAAGGGGTTCAGGGGAAAAACTGAACTAAAAGTAGTACCACTAGATAGTTCTGGGGGAGCAGGGCCACAGCAATAAAGTTTCTATTCACATAGTGAAAAGGGGCCTACACCGCCTGAGACAACGGCACCAGGGAGACAGGGAGACAATAGTCTACTACCTTAGCTGCTATCTATTTTGCACCTACACCGAAGGGACAATGGGCCTTGGCCTGACAACTCTGATAAGAGGAGGCCAGAACTAGGAAAACTACACTCACATAACAGGGGTAGTATAAAAAGGGTGTAAATGCTACTAGCAGACCGCCTAAACCCTAGTTCTAGCCTAGGCCAGCTATAGCTGTGGGCCTATAAGACCAACACATAAGCATAGATCTGCCTGGAGCTAAGAAACAACAGCCTCTAAAGCACACAATGTCAGGCAGCCTGTAAGGCCGACTCTAAACATAGATCTATCTGAAGTTAGTGAAAGCTAATCTCAAAACTCTGGCATTTACCAGAGGAGAAAGCTAATTAACCAAAAGGTGGCTAACAGTGCGGCTTAGTTACCGCCGATATCTGAATACATATGAATGGTGGCTTAACCCTCTGGAGTCTGAGGCTGTTTTGGGGCCCTGGAGAAGTTTTGACATGCCCTGACATTTGTGCTTTTTTCAGTTGTTCATAAACATATTAATGGCAAAAGTGTCATTACACTGTATTCAGCACGAACTGGCTACCATAATATGTAAACAACATGTATATACATGTTTGTATTTCTGAAGGAATAACGTTTATGCGTGGTTATTGAAAAAACAAAAAACTTAAGTCACTGAAATAAGGCCAAAAAAAAAAATTAAATCTGTGTTCACAAGACTTCTGGGTATTGGAGGTTGCAGAATAGAATTTTTGCTTCAAAATGATGTAAAAAATTATCCTGCCTACTCGTTCATATAAAACAATAGAGAGATTTACATTTTCGAAGACACTTTTTGTCAAGAAACACAGTATGCGTGGAGGCGTGAATCTTCATGAATAATGCTGTGATTCACACCTGAGAAGACAAAAGATCCACATAATGAGCTAATAACCTGCATAATAATGAGCTCTTTCAGTCAGGTAGGCTATGTGAAAAAACCCTCTTTGATCATGTCTCAAGCTCATCATGCTGTATATCAAACATCCAGAAAAAAACACCAATCCTTTGAAATATTATTACAATTTAAAATAATGGTATTCTATTATATACTTTAAAATATAATGTATTTCTGTGATGCAAAGCGTCTGAACAGTCATGTTACCTCTATGGCATTTCATATAGGCTTTTAGCTTAAAAGCATGCACATTTGGAGAAATATTGATGGATTCTCATATGTTTATGTCAATTTTCTATACAGAGGAGTAATATTTATTCAATATTTATTGTCATCACTATGAGCGCTGGATACTGTGTTTTCAATTCATACTTGCAGCCGGAGGGCGCTCTGTGCACCTTTAGTCCACAAATTACTCTAAAGAAGAACAGGCCATGTGACATTCCAGGAACTAACAGAGGCTTCCAGAGATTGCTAACCATGCCTATAACATGCTGATAAACACTTTTGAAAACAATAAATACACGATTGCGACGATGTATACATGTATTGCCTCAGAATTTGCATCTGAATAGCGCTAACTCCGTGGGCATGGCCGCATTAGCGGATAATGAGCTGAATCACGGGTGTCTGACATGGCTCTGTTTTCATACAGATTACATAAACAGAGAATATTTGTTTTCAATTTGACTTACACGATTTAAAACCTGACATTCCAACATTTCTTTAGACATAAGTCTAATTTTTTTGTGATTAGTATTCACTAAGTTACAGTTCATTTTCTGAGAACTATCAGATTGGACTTTGTTCAGAGGGAGACAACAGATCACGCATCATGTTAGTTTTCTTTATTTTGCAAAAAGCACAACATTTTGTTTTTACTCTGAGTGTACACAAATAAAAGAAGATATTCTATAGTTTCAATTGATATATTACTTATGTCTCTATGACAAAAAATGACAGAGTATTTTAAGTCTGTTTTGCTGCAATGTGAAAAAAATCCTGCAAAACGCGCCGGGCATTTCCCGACTCCAGAGAGTTAATTATCTGAAGCCAACACATCCAAAAAAGGGGACAAACAAAGTATTACTCTAATAATATATCGTACCAGCCAACCTAATGGAACTTCAGGGCCCTAGTCCGCATCCTATACAGGAAACTGATTATAAATATAAAGAAACCTACCAAGCCAATTTCAGCAGGTCTAACTGATATGCTTACAAACAGACATTGTGTGTAAACAACACCTGCCTGACCTGCTGCCGCGTATAGAGCATTGGAGCCTACCTATATCGCGAGATAGCGTCGACGTGTACCCATATTCACTCCATCAACATCAGCGAATTAACCTACTGATGTTGATGAATGCGAGCTGAATACAGGTCCTTCCATGCCTTCTCGATCTCAGTATGAAGATCAAGAAGGAATGGAAAGCTTACGGTGGCTGGAGAATTATGGCAAAAAAGGAACCGTTCGACGAACCATCCGCGAGCGGTTTCTTTCTTAACCTGCTCCAATGGCAGCTGCATTCTGCCAGAGGCGCGTTCCATAGTCTCACAAAGCTGTACATACGCGGGGGCAGGGTGGCTTTGAGGATTCAGGAGGCTCACCATCTTCATCCTCATCAGCCATCTCCTGCTCTCTTGTTTGGCTTAGAACAAGAAGAGCAACTGCTGCTGAATCTAACGATGTCATAGACAACACATCATCATAATCACCCAGCTCTCTCCCATCAGCCGTCGAAGGTCGCGGGGAATTTCACCCCTTCAACTCTTCAACAAGCTCCAGCTGAAAACCCCTTGATCTAGTCTCTACTCTGCCTCAGCAAGAGTAAGACCCGAACCATTAGGTGCAGCTGCCGGTCCTTCTCCTCTTGAGGAAAAGACCAGAAGAGAGTGGAGCAAAAGATACTGACTGGTTCACTAGTCGCTCACTAGTCGCTCCTTATATACTTCCGGGTCGCGCTATGATGACGTCATAGGCTGTCTCCGGCCAATAGGATTGTCGTGAGTTGATATTGTTTTCAGACACCGGTTAACACGGAGGCGTTCCCCATAGCGTTTTGGAACGCAGAGTTGAGTTCCCTTTCGAAAGGGAACTTACTTTAGCTCGATAATAATCTCTGTCCATTTATTTTCCTGTTATCACTGTGAAACTGCTTTGAAACAATCTGTATTGTAAAAAGCACTATATAAATGAAGATGACTTGACTTGATATTGTTAACTTTTAGAGCCTCTTACTGTATTATCAACACAAGCAAGACACAAGTGTAATGATAGGATTTTATTAACAAAGGATAGACAAGTGTAACTAACAAATACTGATGGGTAAAGTGCAAAAAGCTTGATTAATGCAAGTGAATGAGTTGGATGTTACTATGGCTGTTACAAGTTAATCTTATCGAAAGATAAACTGTAGTTCCCTTTCGAGGGAACTCGCGTTGCGTCAATGACGCTTTGGGAATGCCTCTGCGTGATTGCGTCTGAAGCATGTGTGTCAACTAGTCAAATGGCGAGAGTGAACGTCACGACCAGGAAAGTATAAAAGCACATCCGGGGTTTGCAAATGGATCTCGCAGAGGAGTTAGAGACGGGCACCGCCTTTTCTCTGCCTTCATCTGGGATATCCAGCGCACTCTCTCTGGGATTGGAAGCCCGCGCTGTGGCTTCTTCTGGAGAAGGTCTACCGGGATGGAACAAGTCTACCACTAGTAGCACCGTACTGGCCGAGCTGACTATGGTTCTCGGACATAGTGTCCCTCCTCAACAGCTCTCCCTTGGAGATTCTGTTCAGGAGGGTCCTTCTGTCTCAAGTGGGAGGCGTGACACTTCACCCCCACCCAGAGATATGGAACCTGTGGGTTTGGCCTCTGAGGGGGCCCAGCTCATAGACTTTGGTCTCTCAACTGAGGTTGTGGAGACCATACTTCACTGCAAAGCTCCCTCCATGAGGAAACAGTATGCATTGAAGTGTTTCACTTTATGGTGCAGATCTTGACTGTGGGACCCAGTTAACTGCCTTATTGGTACAGTGCTAGAGGTACTGCTTGTTTGTTTTCCCACAGGGTCATCCCCTTACATACTGTAACCCATTGGTCACGTTTCCTCTGTGGTGCTTTAAGGCCAGGATAGGAGTATGGTGGCTTAGAAAGCCTTAATATATAAAGAGGCATCCCTATAGGATTTTCTATGCGGCAAGCTGGTCCTCTCCGCTCACATTCGTAAGGTTTTACAACCTGTACCTGGGTGCTGCACCGGGTTCACAGGTGCTCGTGTCTTAGTTTTTGCTCTCAGTAGTTATACGGACAGGCACTTTTGGCATTATCATTCCCAAAGCGTCACTGACGCAGCACGAGTTCCCTCGAAAGGGAAAGTCTTAGGTTACGACTGTAACCATAGTTCCCTGAGAAGGGAACGAGAAGCTGCGTTGCCCTGCCATACTTCCTTCATCCCTGTGATCAATTTGCTTCGACTAATTGAAGCTAACGGCAGTCATTCCAGATGTGCTTTTATGCCTTCCTGGTCGTGACGTCACCCGCATGTGACGTTCACTCTCGCCATTGGACTAGTTCACACACGTGCTTCAGACACAATCACGCAGAGGCGTTCCCAAAGCATCATTGACGCAGCGTCTCTTTCCCTTCTTAGGGAACTATGGTTACAGTCGTAACCTGAGGCGTTTCTCTAGAAGAAATAAGGTAAACCTTATTCTGAATTGAACAAATAAATCAAGAGATGATTTGTTATTATCTGATATCAGCTATGCAAAATCTAATGCAAATTAGATAATCATATACTGATAATATACACTAATGCCAAGGTCTCTGGAAAGAGGTTTGGTAAGTGAAATTTACATCTGCTTGGTCATGCTGAATCCAAGGGTGACATCTCCACTGATTGAGCTGGGCAGTGGGACGAAAGGAGTTGGAATCCGTTTCACAGCCTTGAACACGGGATACTTGAACGTTGAACTCCTGAAACACAAAGAAGGTCCTTTTTCATGGAACACGCAGACTAAGAAGCCTTGAAGTTGAGGGTTCTGATGTCTGTGCAGATGATCCTTATTATCTGGAACATGCAGACTGAAGGATATTTAGATTCTGAAGTTAGTGCAGATCCAGGCAGCCTTGAACATGCAGATCTGGAGGATCTCTGATGAGAAGATTTTGAAGTTGGTGCTGAAGATATTTTGAAGATGGGGGCTAAGCTTGTCGTCATTGTTTCTGTTGCAGTTTTCAAACTTCCCAAATTTGCTTCTTGCAGAACTTCCTGGTTTCTCACTTTAGACCTTCAGAGTTTTGAGAGAGCAACTTCACAACTATGTGGAGTTGAACTTAGCTTAGCTCATCTTTGGACTGGAACCTTGAACTGGGACTGTAACAATCTCTCTTGAAATGCAAATTGGCACCTTTCTGATCCAGTGTTTTGATTGGCTGATGCTGTCAGAGGTGGCCACTGGATGGCCCCTCTCTTGCATGAGGTTCATTTGCACAGCTTAAAGTTCATGTTTAGAACAAAGTCTTTAAGTTTTTTTTTGTTTGTTTGTTTTTTCTATGCATAATTCACTTTTCCAAACCAATTTCAGATTACACTAGGCATCGTGCTGAAAACATAAATACCAAACATCATTGGCTTATGTTGAACTTTTACCTATGCATTCACGTATACCTTAATAGGTAAGTTTGTATATTTTGCATGTACACAAACAGCACTCAGTATATACAGTTCTGTTAATAGAAATGGAGAAGATATGCTCAATTTTGTCCATTGCTTTCCATATTTATATAGAAAATACATCTTTTGTGGCTTCAAGCCACATGGCAAAACCTGTTTGGAGAGTGGAGTCAGTGGCCGTTCGCACCTCAGGTCTCAGGACTGAGGGACTGGGGTGAACAATGGGGAAAATGGTGATAGGATTAGTCTGTGGCTATGCTCAATGACATGCTAATGTCATCATTCTTACTTTCCACGAATGGTACCTGGCAATTGTCTTTGCAGGCTTATCTCCTAGCCCACCTAGTTCCTTGTTTGTGGAACTTCTTTTAGAGGTGTGAGGTTTAGAGTCCTGTCTTTTCATCATAGCAGATGAAAGGGTACTACTGATGTGATGAGGGGAGTCTGCCTTCATGTTTGCCTGCTGATCACTACAAAAGGCATTCTAATACAATGGCCATGTCCCAGGCCGGCACCCTCATGCAGACTGCAGCTGTAAGTCTCAAAGTACCATGAAAAAAAAACAGGTAATTAGAAGCTGTCTCGCCAAAGATACACCACCCAAAGGAGTGTGGTAAGCTGCTAAGGCCGCGACATACACCTTTATTGTGGAGGGGGATAACCCTGCAGAGAATCGCTCCTGCAGGAACTCCAGCACTGCACCCACTGGCCAGTTTACTTGGTCCAACTGGTTATTTCTGCACCAAGAAGTGAATAACCTCCACTTCAAGGCATAGAGTTTCCTCGTGGATGGAGCTCTGGAGTGGAGGATGGTCTCAACAACCTCAGTTATGAGACCTAAACTTATGAGCTGGGCCCCCTCAGTGGCCAAGCCCACGTTTTCCACAACTCTGGATGGGGGTGAAGTATTGACCTCTTTGCCTGAGAAAGAAGGTCCCTCCTAATCGGAATCTCCAGAGAAGAGCCATCGAGGAGAGACACAAGTCCGAAAACCATACTCGGGCTGGCCGGTACGGGACTATTAGCAGAAGACTGACCCCGTCCCAGCGAACTCTTTCCAGAACTCCCAAGAGCAGAGCGGTTGGGGGGAAAGCGTACAGATGTAGCCTCAGCCATGTCTGTACCATAGCTTCCAGCCCAAGAAGAGCTGGATGAGAAAGGGAGAACCACAGTGGATGTCTCTAGAGATTTGAATAGTTCTATTTCCGCTCGTCCGAACTTTGTCCACAGGAGCTCCACCACTTCTGGGTGACGTCTCTATTACAGTTTTTTTACAATCACTAGGACATATTTCTCAATACTTAGGTCACTTTTTCAAAACTCTTCACACAGTTCTCCTAACCAACTTTCATCTTGGCACAGAGGTTAACTTCACATTCAAAATGCACCAAATCTACCAAAACACTTCATACATGTCTCAAATCAACTTATTCTTCCAGAACACTAGCAAAGGTTTTCACTGAGCAAACACACTTTGTCACTCATAAAACATCGACCTAAAAACACTAACATCAGTTAGCATTATACAATGTTTTCTTTTTTTAAATTTCTTTACAAAACAAGAATGACACTCTCTAGTGCTTATAATTCACTGCAGTTTATGTTACATGGTCCATGTTTACATTACAGAACAAAATTATTCCTAAGTTTCCCCTTTTGAATTGATGGTAATGAAATTGAAAGACTACAGTTTTTTTACAGACGCTAGGACACATTTCTCAATACTTAGGTCACTTTTGCAAAACTCTTCACACAGTGAGCACAACAGAAGTCTATGTGGGCTAAACTGAGGATCAGTTATCATTGCTTTGGCACAAAATGCATTCAATGACTACATCTCTCAAATTTCATGAATTCTTTTCTCACTCAGACACAACAACTGCCAAAACTCTTTGTACGTACAGGCCAATTTGCACATGCTTACATACTGTTTTCAAAACTGTTAAACTTAAGTTTAAAACAATAACATAATACAAAACTGAATAAGACAGAAATTTGCTACATTTCTACAGTAATATAGTTATGAAATATATTCTGAATCTAAAAAATCAAATACTATCAAAACAATTAGATGAAACTGAACACCTACACAAGCATTAGTCTTTCAATTTCATTACCATCAATTCAAAAGGGGAAACTTAGGAATAATTTTGTTCTGTAATGTAAACATGGACTATGTAACATAAACTGCAGTGAATTATAAGCAGTAGAGAGTGTCATTCTTGTTTTGTAAAGAAATTTTAAAAAAGAAAACATTGTATAATGCTAACTGATGTTAGTGTTTTTAGGTCGATGTTTTATGAGTGACAAAGTGTGTTTGCTCAGTGAAAACCTTTGCTAGTGTTCTGGAAGAATGAGTTGATTTGAGACATGTATGAAGTGTTTTGGTAAATTTGGTGCATTTTGAATGTGAAGTTAACCTCTGTGCCAAGATGAAAGTTGGTTAGGAGAACTGTGTGAAGAGTTTTGAAAAAGTGACCTAAGTATTGAGAAATGTGTCCTAGCGATTGTAAAAAACTGTAATGCTTGTGTAGGTGTTCAGTTTCATCTAATTGTTTTGATAGTATTTGATTTTTTAGATTCAGAATATATTTCATAACTATATTACTGTAGAAATGTAGCAAATTTCTGTCTTATTCAGTTTTGTATTATGTTATTGTTTTGAACTTAAGTTTAACAGTTTTGAAAACAGTATGTAAGCATGTGCAAATTGGCCTGTATGTACAAAGAGTTTTTGCAGTTGTTGTGTCTGAGTGAGAAAAGAATTCATGAAATTTGAGAGATGTAGTCATTGAATACATTTTGTGCCAAAGCAATGATAATTGATCCTCAGTTTAGCCCACATAGACTTCTGTTGTGCTCACTGCGTGAAGAGTTTTGCAAAAGTGACCTAAGTATTGAGAAATGTGTCCTAGCGTCTGTAAAAAAAACTGTAACTGGGCCCCTGTCTCGACAGCATGCCTGCTTCCTGATTTAAATATCCGGGATGTAAACTGCCCTCAGAGAGAGCAGCTTTCATTGGGCCCACAGGAGGATCTGGTGAGCCAGCTTGTATAAGGGGCGCGACCGCAGACCCCCCTGATGGTTTAAGTAAGAGACCACTGAAGTGTTGTCTGTACATAGAAGCACATGATGGCCTCTTAGGTCTGTAAGGAAGTGTTTCAGTGCCTGAAACATGGCCAGCATTTCTAGGCAATTTATGTGCCACGAGAGATGATAGTCCCACCACAGAACTTGAGCTGAGCCACCACTCATGATCGCCCCCCAGCCCATGAGGGATGCATCTGTCATTAGCGTGATGCGACGACAAGGAGCTCCCAGCACTGGTCCTTGGGAAAGAAACCAAGGTTCTTTCCACATGACAAAGGCACAAAGGCATTGCCGCGTGACCTTGATCATGCGTAGTGGGTTTCCCCTCTGGGAAAACCCCTTGGTCTTGAGCCACCACTGCAAAGGTCTCAACAGGCCAAAAGGTATCACATTGGACACAGCTTCCATCAGACCTAACAATCTCTCAAACTGTTTGAGAGTGAGTGACTGGCCTAGCTTTAGCTCTTTTACGGCTGAGAGAATTGAAGCGATATGAGCAGGAGACAGGCATGCCTGCATCGTCGTTGAATCCCATACCACACAGAGAAAAGTTGTCCTCTGAGCTGGAGAAAGCACACTTTTCTTTGCATTCAACCTCAACCCCAATTTTCCTATGTGAGCAAGAACGACATCTAGATGTTGAACCACCAGATGCTCCGATTGAGCTAGAATAAACCAATCCTCGATATAGTTTAGTATGTGGATGCCCTGGAGTCACAGCGGAGCTAGAGCTGCATCCACACACTTCGTGAAAGTGTGAGGTGATAAAGCTAGGCCGAAAGGAAGAACTTGATATTGGTACGCTTTGCCCCTGTATGCGTCCTTGAGATCTACTGTGACAAACCAGTCCTCGGACCTGATTTGTGACATGATTTGCTTGAGAGTAAGCATTTTGAATTTGAGCTTCCCTAGAGAGCGATTCAAGATTCAAGATATGTTTTGTGTCAGAAGGCTGTTTGCGGCGAGAGTGTGAACGATCATGAATAATGATGTGTTTCACACCTGGGAAGGCAAAAACCCTCCTCTAATGGCCCTGTCAGCTGAATGGGACTGTGAGGGAACTAGAACGAAGAATGTGAGGAGATTTAAAAGAATGGCTCTTTGATTGTATTTTATTTACCGCACAACATAATCAAAAAATACATAACAAAGACCAAAAAGGCACATTATTGAGCACACTGATCTAAAGACAGATGCTGTGTTCGAAATCGCCTCCTATACCCTCATTCACTATTCCCTACATAATATAGTCCACTAGAAGGAGTGAATGAAACGAGTGAGTGAATTCGGACACTGAGTGCACCGGAAGGGCTGCCGATTTCGCATAGTTTATGCTGTTGTTTAATAATCTTTTGAAATGTAGCAAACTGGCAGCTCCAGTAGTAATGAATATTTATGTTGTACTAGCATGTTCAAACCTTTTAAACGATTTAATGATCAATTAAAAAGGAATTTATACCTGTATGATAATGCTGGACCAGCGCGGTTTGGAAAATTAATGGATGATTGAGTCAGCTGCGGGCGCCATCTCCTGGCGAGACGCGGGAATTCATTCAGCGCGCGACTCTCACAGTGCATTATGGGTATTCTCTAGCCATTGAGCGTCCATCGGTTGTACACTCGTTATTGCGGTGCATTGTGGGATTGAATGAGTGCACTCAACATCGTCCACTATGGTTTCGGACACCACTACAAATGGCTGTCCCCTCAAATAGTGCCCTATTTAAGGGTATAGGGGGTCGGACACAGCCAGAGACTTGAACAGTCACACACCTTTGTACCATTCCTGAAACAGTTCCTGTTCAACATACCTGTCATTTCCAAGGTGGCTTTTTTTTTTTTACCCATGTTTCTTTTTACCATGTTTCAGTAGTACAGCTTGCTGATGTTGGTACAGCGCTCTCATCAGTTTCAGCACGACTCATCAGTGGCACCTGGTTCCTGTAAAAAAAAAACCCAAAAAAAACAACAACAACAAAACAACTGTGAAGATGCTGATATCAGAAGCAACTAGCACTGCATCTAATTGTGATTTTTCTGGTTAAAATTGTGATTTAAAATTCACCAAAAATGTAAAGAACACCAGGTTTGTTGTGCCTACTTGTAGGGCTGCATAAAATAATAATAATAATAATAATAATAATAATAATAATAATAATAATTTTATTATAAAATTCAAGGATATCCATAATATGACTATCACTGTAGCTGAATAAAAAGAAGATAGAAATGCTTTGACTGATTACATATATGAAGACAATACACACAGTCTGCGAGAGTATATGGTTTATCTGTGTTCTTCAAGCCATTTTGGATATTTTCATAAGAATAATGTATATTTATTATGCAACTCTAATTGACATTGCATTAATTTATTAGAATACTTCAAAATAATATACTGTCTGCCTCATTCTGTAATAAGAAGCCACTTCAGATCCCACATGAAAATTATTTCAAACACTTATGAAGTGATCACATTTTGCTTTTTAAATGCACATTGTGACTCAAACTCACAGCGCTAACAGAGACCATTTACTCTAAGAAACATTATTGTTTACTTAGCACAATATAAACATATACGTTTGAGCAGATATTCACAAACACGGTATTTCACAGTAAACACATTAACTAATGTAAGTGGGAATATATGACTTACCTCCGCTGGATATTAATCGGGTTCTTCTTCTTCTGAAGTAAATTCAAGGTAAACTCTTCTGTCTGGAAAGTTTTCCAAACTCTGTGAAAAGCAAAGGTATGATGAAGCTGACGCTTTGTACCTCTCGTTGGTTTCATACGGATTACATAAACAGAAAATATTTGTTTTTAACTAGTGTTTAGACACTTCAAGCTTTCTAATGACATATCTCTCATGTCTGTGTGATAAGTATTGGCTGAGTTTCAGTTCATAATTCAGATGTGTTTCAGAAAGTTTCTCACAGAGACAGAGACAGCTGAAAGCGCAGTGTTTATTTTCTTTACTTTACAAAAACAAAAGGTTATGTTGTTATTGTGAGTGTGCACAAATAAAAGTGGACCCTTTATATTTTATAATGATGTCTTACACTAATCTGTAAGGCCACAAATTATGGAGTTTTTTTTTTCAGTTGTTTCTGCTGTCATGAGGAAAAAAATCCAGCAGAACGTGCCGGCGCGTTTACTGGGCTCTGAGGGTTAAGGGACAAGGCTGGCTCAGGGGAGAGATGGCTCACAAGCGTCTCTTCAGCCTTGGACATCGCTCCATAACCGTGATGTTTAAATCCATGGATGTTAGAATAAGTGGACGTCTAAGGGCTAAAGACACGGTATGAAACTGGTCTTTTCCATGACCTTGACGCCTCGGTGTGAAGGTTGGGAAAGAACAGTAACCACCAGCGTGGAGGTTGAGCATGTGAAGGCAGGAGGCGTTCATCTAGCTTGATTCTCTGCCTAGTCTCTTGTTTATCAGCTGGTCACTCTATGTTTAATTTAGCGACCGCATGAGTGATCACCTCCACAAGCTCCTTAAATTGCAGGAGAATGAAGTGATGAGTCTTCACTTTCTCCTGCCTTGATACTAACAACATCCAGTTCCTCAGAACTAGATATATGCAGTAGCAGTGCCTCACTCAGGGAGGAAGTAACCGCAGAGCGTCCTTCCAAACACTGAGATGAGGCACTGGACCTGACAGGTAGAGGCAGTGAAAGGGCAGCGCCTGTCTCTAACACCTCTGTCAGATCCATTTGCGAACCCCACGACCTGAACTGCCACGAGGAACTTGAGCCAGGGCATCCTCCTCCAAGAGCGCCCGGCGGGAGCACAGCATTCTCAACGGTAGCCACTCAAAGTGCTCACAATCAGCCCCTTCAAAGGGCTGACTGAGAATGCTGTGCTCCCAAACAAACAACACACATCAAATGTGTATCCCCACCCATGATATAGCGTGGGCAGGGATGAACACACTTTTTGAAATGTTGTTTGCTCGCCATTATTTATTTATTTATTTATTAATTTATTAATTAATTAATTTATTTATTTATAAGGGGTGTGATCTCACAAGATTAAAATGTGACGAGATTTCTCGTCGAGGCGTTCGCTGTCTCGTGATATTGCCAGACTGAGTGTGAGGGTGAAATTAGGATAGAATATGCCAAAGCTACGTTTACATTATGCCTCCACTGTCATTTTGCTTTTTTATAGAAATAAAAACAATTTAATTCAGGTGGATAACGGTCGCCGCTGCTCCCTATTCACAGAGTACGCGTGATCATGAACGTAAACGTGAGCACATATTCAAATGCGTTTTCAATACGCCGCATTTTGAAAGCGGCTCCCAGATGCATGCAAATATCTCCCAATACGAAAGCTATCTTTGGTTGGGCTATGATGTTGTAACCATTTCTCAGCTCTGTATAATGCTTGAAGAAATATTTGGTCTCTATTTGCACTTTGAATATTGAGTACTTTGATTATGGTTGCACTTATTGTTTGCACTTAATAAGATTAAGAGAAAAGTGTTATTAATTTAATGGTAACACTTTACAATAAGGTTTCATTAGTTAACATTAGTTAACTACTTTAGTTACATGAACTACGAAAGAGCAATACTTCTACACCATTTATTAATCTTAATGTTAATTTCAACATTTACTAATACATTTAAAATCAAAAGTTGTATTTGTTAGCATTAGTTAATGCACTGTGAACTAACATGAACTAACAATGAATGACTGTATTTTTATTAACTAACATTAACAAAGATTAATAAATACTGTAGCAAATATATTGTTCATTGTTAGTTCATGTTAGTTAATACATTAACTAATATTAACAAATGAGCTCTTATTGTAAAGTGTTACCTTTTTTATACTGTTTTTATTTCTATGATCAATTTGTGGAAAGGAGTTCAGTTAGGAGGTCAAAAGATAAAAATCATGTAGCCTACAGTAAGGTCTGCAGAGACTCATATTAAATCATACAGGAGAGAAGCCAGTCAGTTGAGTTTGTGGCAAAACCTTTTACAGTGCTTGAGTATTGTTGTCTTTTACTGGATATGATAATTCATACTCAGAAGTAGAACTGAAATGACATTCATTCGATTTGATTAGATAAAACATTTCAAAATGCACATGCAGACTATTTTTTCCATCCATATATTTCATAGAGGCTTTCTTAAAAACAGTGTGTAAAAAATCTCATCTCGTCTCGTTCTCGTAAACTCCATCTTATGTCTCATCTTGTGAGCTATCTGTCTTGTCACACCCCTAATATATATACATATATATATATATATACTCAACTGCTGGAAAGGTGTCATTTATATTTTAAAAGGTTTTCCCCAAACTTTGAAATGGTCAGGAATTTGTTGACTCACCATTGAAGTGTAGAATCAACATCACATGGTAACACTGATCAAACAATATTACCAAATTATTTTTAATTTCAGTGTTGATTCAACAGCAGAGATGTAAAAATCAATCATATTGTAATGTTGATTTAACAATATTACCATTGATTATTTTTTGTTAATTTCAATATTGCTTCAACATCAGCGATGTAGAATCAATCATAGTGCAATGTGGATTCAACAATATTACCATTGATTATTTTTGTTAATTTCAATACTGATTCAACATCAGTGATATAGAATCAATCATAGTGTAATGTTGATTCAATAGCAGTACCATTTATTTTTTCTTATTATTATTTTTTTGTTTACCATTGTTTCAGCATTAAATGTGGGTGCAAATGTGATATTGAACCAATATCACTTCATAATGTTGATTCAATATTATCATTGTTTTTTTTTTTTGTTTTTTTTTAAATCTCAATATTGTTTTAACAGTAAAAAAAAAAAAAAAACAACAAAAAAAAAAAAAAAAATATATATATATATATATATATATATATATATATATATATCACTTTGTAATGTTAAATCAATAATATTACCATTGATTTGTGGTTTAAATCTTAACATTGCTTCAACATTAACTGAGGGTGAAAGAGTGATACTGAAGTAACATCACTTTGTAACATTAATTCAATGCAATTGGTGTTGAAGCATTAACACTGATTCAACATTGTTTCAATGATTGCATGCTATCTGGGTATTCTTTTGCCTACTGTTTTTTTTCTATATAGTAGGGAAGTATGCTGTTTTGGATGCAGCCCAAGACTTCAGATGGGTGTGTCAGATAAGAGAGACATCAAAAATGTGCAGTGTTGTGGGTAGTCCAGGACCAGGGTTGAAAACCACTACAATAGTGAAGATAATTGCTTTTATAGGCCAATTCCAGTTATTGGCCGATACATCGGTGCATCCCTTGTCCATCGACAAAGGGGAATCAACTCCTCTTTAAGAGCCTTTTTCAAGTCAACAGCGCTCTTCATTAATTTGCCTCTGGACAGCTAATAGTGGATGGAAGTTTGATTTATTTCCGCAAACAGGTTGTTACGGATGGTTTGTTTCAATTAACAAATTTGGACGGTTTGTTTATAAAAAAAAAAAAAAAAAAAAAAAAAAAAAATCAGCAGTTTATGCTATTGCATAATTATGCCACTAGAATGCCACTCTAACAACTCAGTTTGTGGCATGTCACACTGAAACACTAAAATAAAGCCATATGTGAACTAGGGGTGTGCAGCTGTGCCAGTATCTGTATATGCATCTGTATCTGTAACAATTTCAAAATTATTCTCATCTGTATCTGCATGCAGACAAAACCGGTTGGGCTTCAACTGGAAGTTAGCAAAATTACTTGAGAAACCCATTTTAAATGTAATTCTGTTTCCTTCATAGTTATCATTTAACAAATACACCTTGTATAACTCATAAAAAATAGTATTTTTATAACAATTATAACATTTCTTTAAATATATTTTAAATGTTGGAGCTGATAGCCTCATAGGCAGTTGTCCAACATGTAGTGCGGTTGTGCTTTGGGCGACCCAGGTTCAAGTCCCGGCTTGGGGGGCCTTTCCGTAATTAAAACAATAGTAAGGGCAAGATTTACTAAACGGGGCAAATTAGCGTGAGAGCACAATTCCACAAATGGGAGTGGCAAGTTTTGCGCATGATCTACTGCTGACGCGCAAATTAAAGAAAAGAACACAGACGCAGTCAAATCATTTACATAATGACCAACACAATCTACCAAGAGCAGCGCAAATGAGCATTGGGTCGCAAATAAGCAGAGTTGATGCTCATCAGGTGCAGGTCGACAGCTTGTTACACGTAATCTGACAAACACGTAGACATATATATGCAGATATTACACATATTTTTTTTCTCAGGAAACAGCATGGCAACACAGACCAAGGAAAGGCAGCGGAAAGAGAAGTTTTCTGCTGAAGAATTGGAGGTGTTAGTAGAGAAATGTAATAATTCTAGTAAAATACTTCAAAATTGCAATGTCCAACCTGCTCGTTGCTATATATATGCAGTCGACTCACCTATGTTTCTCGACAGTTTTCAGCATCCATCCACCACCCCGTCTCCTCACACTCGCCTGGTCACTTTCCCAACCAGAAATACGGGGAAAGTACTCTGGGTTTGGGCCAAATACCGAGCTCGGAGCCCTCTCCTCGGACAACATGCCAAATACACATACTATTTACTCTGTCTGATTATTTGTATGTGTGAACTCATGAAATAGCACACAATTGAAATCTCGCTTCCACAACACTGTTTTTCTAGCCAAACATGACCACATTTATTCTACGGTTTGTGTGTTTAAAACGCAATCGAGGGGAACATCATGTACTGTCCCTGGTCCTGAACCAGGAAAATCAAAGGGGAAATCTGAACATTATTTTTTTTTTTTTGCGTGTAAACGATGACATGCCATGATGCTTCTGTGAATGTAAGAGTTTATTAAATGAAGTAAGTAATCTTAAGTAATCTTAACCTAAATTAATAGACCAGCACAAATTTTCAAAAAGTCAACACAAACATCACACATTACAGAGAAAACAACAATTCTAAAAGAATAAAGAATAAAAAAAAAAATAAATAAAAAAAATCTTACTAACATCCTTTTTGGAAAAAAATGGGTTCTTATTAAGACATCCCGAGTCTGTCGTCCATCCCCAGTCTGCATGTGTACAGGGTTTGGCCCAACATCTGCATCTCCATCCCTCTGCTCTTCAACTGCTTCAAAGCATGATCACCTTCAGCATAAGAGAGAGTGAGGCTCTTAATAAAACATTAACACCTAATGTGTTGTAAGAAAAACAATAGCAAAAACATGTTGGACTTACGTAATAGCCAGCCATCACCATACTCTCCATCCCTCATTTTCTGGAAAAGTGTGCTGTATTCCGAAAAATGAATGCATCGTGAACGGGCCCTTGGTGTTTAGCCACAACACTGGTAATTAGATTTGTGGAGTCTCACACTGCCTGGACGTTAAACAACTCAGTCCACGCCTTTTCAGTGCTAATTTTGCACTGCATGTCTTTAGTAAATCCCGACAGTAGCCAAAAGAGGGTTTGTGATTGCTCAAGCTGTTAGTAAATCTGGCCCAGAATGTTAAATAAAATTATTCTTTGTTTTCCAGAGGAACTTTCTGTTACGTCAGGACAAACTTTCACAACCTCAAAAACTCTAAATAAAATAGCTGTTTAGAGAAGATGGAAGTTGAAAGAAAACATTCTGTGGTTGAAAATAGCTTTTACTATGCTTTCAAATGCAAATCTGAACAAATTATAAAGAATACAGGAGAGAGTGAGACCAAAAATCATGTATCAAACTGTACAAGATTTAAAATATTTAGACATACCAAGTAGTAGAAAATGTGTATGATTCAGATTCAGTTGATATTACTCTAATCAAAGCTCTGCAGAGACGGCAAAATGGCTATTGATTTGCGATTGTGCTTTCATTATTTCATTCATAAAGTTTACACTCATTTGTGTATCATATTGTACAAGGTTTAAAACAATTTAATACATATCAAAAAGTAGAAGATGTCTATGATGAGATAGGCTATTTTAGTTGATATTACTCTTGGCAGGCTCTGATTTCTGAAAGATGCATGGAGATGGCAACATGGCCATTTGATTTGTGGTCGTGTTTAATTAATTCATATCATTTACGCTTATTCACTTCACACACTCATCATTGTGTAGTGATGTTAGAGATTTATGTAAACTATAATATTGTGCTATCCGCTGGCTCACCTGTTATCCAGCAAACACAAGCAGTGACTGTTTATGCCGGATATTTTTCTATATTATTCAGTAGAATTATCTGTGTCTTTCAGAACAAGGTATTCTGCTTCAGGCACATCCCTAATGTGAACGCATATTGCTGATTATTACCATTCATTCGCTTAAGCAAGGCAAGGCTAGCTTGTTTATATAGCACATTTCATACACAATGGTAATTCAAAGTGTTTTACATTGAAAATGAATTAAAATAACAATAAAATAATCACAACATGTGCGGAAGAAACCAAAATACCATGCATAAGAAATAAAAATAACAATCGTATTTAACTGAAGGCTAAAATACTATTCCTGACTACCTGAATCACTAAATTCAGGGCTCTCCTGTCTGAAAAGAAGAGTCATAGATTTTTGGTTCGCGAGACATACTAGTAGCAACTTCGGCTTACTACTGACCTCCTACCCTTTAATAGGGAGGAGTTATTTCAACGCCTTCGGCCTCTGATGGCTTTTAGTGTTCCTCTGACCCCTCAACGGAGTGAAGTTATCACCAACCATCTGCCTCTGATGGCTTTCGTTAAGACACCAGCCTGTACCAAGGACCTGGTGTCTCTCACTCACGTCTAAATGTGTGCATAAACTCACTGTCTCACTTCCCAATTTTCTCAACTGTTCCGACCAGACAGCCCTAATCCAAAATAGGGAAGAGTTATTCCAACACCTTCTGCCTGTTTATGAAAATTCTTTTCACCACTTCATACTGTGGTCCTACATCTTGGACAAGCCCCTTTTCGAAAGTGGAACTTCAATGTTGCGTCATGGAGTTGTCACTGGGGAACACCATCAGCATGACCAGATACTAGGGAATGCCTCTCTAATGAAGTGCCATCAATTGGCACATGCCCTGCAGCAACAGCTGCCACTTACACTTTGTGTTGCAGGGGCCAGCCCTGCTGTAAGCCACTCTTGTCTAAGTCGTGCCGTTCACACCACAATGTGAAGACACACTACTTCAGACCTTACAATTACCTTGTGGAGAGAGCTTTAGCATTCAAAATGGCCTTAACAACCTCCGTTAGGAGACCAAAATTCAGGAGTGGGTCCCCTTCTTGGGACCCATATCTTGGGTCGAGGGTGCCATATTGAGCAGAAGCTAAGAAGGTCACTCCTGATTGTAATCTCCCTAGAAGAGCCTTTCAGGAGAGATGCTAAGTTCGAGTTCAAATTGGCCAAAACGGAGCTACGAGTAACAGGCACACTGTGTCTTGCCGTACCCTTGCCAGAACTCCCAGGAGCAGAGTTATCTAGGGAAAGGCATACAGATGCAGCCTCGGCCATTTCTGTGCATCATATCCAACCCCTAGGGTGCTGGAACTGTGAGAGAGAAACAGACTAGACAGTGTGTCGACTCGACCAAGGCGAACAGATCTACTTCGCTCTCATTCTACACCAGTCTGAACAGGGAACGTGAACACAACCCACTTTGGTGATTTATATATGAAACCACCAACATGTTTTCTGTCCTAACAATCATGTGGTAGCTCCTCAGGTCTGGAAGAAAGTACTTCAGGGCCAGAATTACCACCATCATTTCCAAGTCCATGGGCTAGGTAAACTTCAAAGAGTGCACCCCAGCCTATAAAGAGGGGTGTCCATTGCAATCATTGTTCAACAGCAACACATCCTCAGTAGGATACCCTGAGCCAAAACTTGGGGTTGTCTCCACTGAAACTCCCAGAAAAGTGTCCTATGTCTCAGAGAAAGTACACTTTACTTGAGATTTAATCTGAGACCTACAGTAGATACCTTAAGTGAGCAAGAACAGCAGCTCGGTGTTAGACCACTTAAGCCTGAGCTAAGATTAGCCAGTCGTCAAAATAATTCACCACACAGATGCCCTGGGGTCACAATGGAGCCAGGGCTGCGTCCATGTACTTCATTAAGGTGCGAGTTGACAATGCCAGGTTACAAGAAAGGAACAGGTATGCTTCACTCCCACAAAGCAAAACTAAGAAATCTTCTGTGATTGAGTAGAATTTGAATATGAAAATATGTGTGTTTTAAAATTATTGTGACAAACCTGTCTCTTGGGCTGATTTGGAGCATTATGTGTGTAATATCTTGAACCTCTATCTACTCAGAGTATGGTTCAGATAACATAAATCCAAAATCAGACACAACACCCATCCATATTGGGAACTGTAAAAGCTGGACTCAAAAGGGAAGGGGAATTCTCTCTATGGCCCCTTTGTCGAAAAGAGACTGCTTTTCTTGTGTTAAAAAAAAAGAGCCTCCTGGCATTCACTAGGGTGGGGAGCACATCGTTGAAGCACGGTGAATACCTGTAAAATTGAATTCTGCAACTTTTTTCTATGGTCGACAAGATCCATTATCAAGACAACTTGTCATGGAGATCCCAGAAGAAGGGAAGCTGTCTGTAGGGGGTGCTTGTCTAATTTATTGTGAGATATCTTTTGTTCATTCATGGGCCAATCCAAACTCAGTCTGGCCAAAGCACAGGTTAAAACATCATTTAACTCCCCATATGAGACAAAATGAAGGAGTGTGTGTGTTTCTTTATCTGTGGAAACATCACATTGCTCTACATCTAACTTCTCAGAGCTAAATGCAGCCAGTAACATGCTGATCTTCATGCAGATCAAAAGAAATTACTCAGCAACCTTAATTTGCTTCTCAACGGGGAAAAGAGAGAGAAAGAGGGGTCTGTTCCGACTCTAGTTCTGCCGAATAACCTGCGAACCCCATGACCGCAGTCTATGTGTTGCTTCAGCAAACACGGGACCTGAGCCACGGGTGCGGGTGCTTGACTTTCTTCCTTCAAGAAGAGAGACAAACAGGAGCGGAGTTTCTTCATCTTAAAGTTCCCACAGTGTACACAGGCAGCTCCCTCGAGAGCTGACTGTGCGTGCTGCACTCCGAGACACATTACACAAAGACTGTGTATGTCATCACTCAAAATAAAGTGAAAGAGACGGTGACACATATCTCCTAAACTGCTTAGTTCCTAACTTTCTCCGTCCACATATATCAAATCTGTGGACATGATTACGCAGCTGACATTTTATGGTGTTTTATGGTGTACGTAACACTTGAGGTCATCTGACTTGTCATCTGCCAATAGAATTGGTGTGATTGCATACATGATTCAGACTTGTTTTATGTAACATAAACATTTAAGAAAACCCTGAAAAACAGTTATCAACTGTTTAAAAAAATGTGAAAATCGAAGATGAAACCTTGCCAGGTTAGGTTCACATTTGCAGCTCTTTTAAGACGAAACTCTTCTTTCCTTGTTCTTTTAGGTGGCAAGGAGCAGTCTGTTTTATTACCCTCTTTGGTATTTGTGGCCTTAGAGTCAAGATGTTGCCAACAAAAATGAAATCCCCTTTGCTTTAATAAGCCAAGTCTGAAGGACCATGAAAGGCAAAGTTGGAGCTCACTGTCTGTTTACTGAGCTATTATGTGGTGCAGCACAGCTGCGGCTTCAATCTCACCTTGGCATGTCACTACAATAGGAAGAAATGGCACCGCAAATATTTGTCACTGAAGTTGGAGAAAGAAATATCACTTGAAGTGCTGTCTAACAAAACTGACATTATTGCAAATGTTTTCGGTAGAGAAATTTTTGCAGAACTCCTCAAAAGAGAGGTGACAAAGGCATGCTGAGAGCAGAAATATTGATTGCACTTACAAAAGGGTGGCAATGTCTTTCAGACAGCTTAGATGAGAAATGAGTGTGTTTTTTCATTCTTTAAAAGAACTTCACTGGTGCTATAGCAGCTTTTTTGTATTTATGTATGTGAGAGCACAATAGATCACTTGGGTGAAAAAATGGTCAGAGTTGTTTTAAAGTTTTTGATATATACAGATATAAATTCATACATACAAAAGAAAAGGTGCAAGTTCAGATCACAGCAAAATATTAGTGGGTCTTATTGTGTATCTGAAAGGTTGTTTGAAGAAGAAAAAAGTGCTGTAAGAGACAGAGCACAAACACTTTAAATATACTGATATCCTGTGAGCTGTTAATTTAATGATGCCATTTTTATGTAAAAGCACTGCACTGTAAAGGCTTTAATTGACAATTAAGGGCTTATTAGTCCCCTGCTTTAAAAAGTTAAGCATTTACATTTAGGCTGTATCCAAAAATCGCATACTTTCCTACTATATAGTAGGTGAAAAACAGTATGTGACAAAAGAAGTATGTCTGAATGCATACTCATAAAAGATTAGGCAAAAAGTACCCAGATGACATACTGCTTCCATCGAGATTCTGAAGTGTGCATACGATGGATACTTTACTATCCATGAGGCCTCTAGAGCCTATACTGTAGTACAGGGCTATTCAACTGGCGGCCCACGGGCCGAATCCGGCCCCCGAGCTAATTTGTTCTGGCCCTTCAAGTATCCTAGTGTGAAAAAGACATTTCTAGAATAAATTTAGTTAAGTCGGACAATGGCCCTACAGTTATGAAGTGACGCGCGTCTGTTCCATACAGCACGAGCTGCAGTCGCAGCGCAGAGCATGAGTCACGTGATGTTAGGCAAGTGGCGCGAGTAGCCTCTCCCGTGAGACGCGATGAGAGAGAGAGCAAGCGCAAATCCTGGCAGCGGCAGGTCGCAGGGCCACTTCCAGTGCTGCCAGAGTTCGTGACAGCTGCCGCGGTCTCGGTTTCGCTGTTTCTGCTGTTTGCTCTGTAAAAACTACACTGTTCACAGTGGCGTGCGGTGGTGTATTAAAATAATGAGGCAAAGTTCCCACAAGATTATTATTACTATTATTAATGGTTTTTTTATGTATCAGCTGCCAGAGTTCGTGCCAGGAGTCACAGGCAGCTGCCACGATCGTTTGTCGCCATTTCTGCCGTAAACTACACTGTTTTTTTTGTTTTTGTTGTAAATAAAAGATTTGATGATGCATATTATATACCAGCATGCTACCAGAATATGAACCCAATAAGCTAAATCCCACAGGATTATTATTATTATTATCAATTTTTTTTATGTATCAGCTGCCAGAGTTCAGGCCAAGAGTCACAGGCAGCTGCCACGATCGTTTGTCACCGTTTCTGCCGTAAACTACACTGTTGTTGTTGTATTGTTTTGTTTTTTTAAATAAAAGATTTGATGATGCATATTATATACCAGCATGCTACCAGAATATGAACCCAATAAGCTAAATTGCATAAGCATTTTCCCATAAAGAACATACACACACAAAATGTTGTTGTTATGCAGTTTCAAAATACAACATGAGCATGTTTAAATATAGGAAAAAAGTCTACTTGGGTGTCTTATGGTGCATGAATAAAATTTTTGCTTGTGGCAAGCAGGTCGGGCCAAGAGCCATGGGAACGGAGCAAGGCTGGTGGCGCGAGAGCTAATAAGCATCACCTGCCCGCCACCCTGGTCTTGAGTCCCACGGAGGAGCTCCAGAAGGATAAAAGGAGGAGTGATGACAGTGCAAGATGAGAGAGGACCAGGACTTTATGTTGGTGTTTTATTTTAGCTGAAGCAGCAATTGTCCATGAGGGGCTGCCACTTTACTTTCATTTTGTTGTGATTATTTATTTTGGTCATTAAATTTATGTTGAACATTCACCAGTTCCCACTTCCTTCTTCCATGAATCTTGAACATCGTTACAATGCTTTTGCTACACTCTAAAAACTTTGAATTTAATTATGTTCAACCAACAAACTAGTTGATTTGAGTAATAATTTGTAACAAACACACATTAACTTTTTCAAATTTTCAAAAAATTAGTTTGCTCCAACTACTTGAAAGTGTAGCCCTGAAATCAACTAATTAATCTATTTCAGTTAAAATCCACAGCCATCATATTACATTCAGTTCAATTATTTGTCATTGAGCAAAGTACGAAAAGGCCAATTCCAACCAAAA
The DNA here is from genome assembly GCF_019924925.1 of Ctenopharyngodon idella. Lineage (NCBI taxonomy): Eukaryota > Metazoa > Chordata > Actinopteri > Cypriniformes > Xenocyprididae > Ctenopharyngodon > Ctenopharyngodon idella. Next base: position 4,340,200 of record NC_067238.1, read on the forward strand.
TGCAGAGAAAGTAGCAGTCATGTAATTGCTAAACGTGCATATATACAGTTGCAAGGCAAAAAAAAAAAAAAAAAAGTGATCCATTTACAATTTCCTGGTTTTCAGGCTTAAATTGGTCATGAAATGTGATCTGATCTTCACCAAAGTCACAAATATGAAAGAACACAATATGTCTAAGCTGATAACACACAAACTAGTCATAATCTTTCATGTCTTTATTGAACACACCCATTAAACATACAAAGATGGTGGGAAAAGAAAGTGAAACTTTGAGTGCTTTAATAACTAGTTGAACCACCTTTGGCAGCAATAACCTCAAGCAAGTGCTTCCTGTAGCTGTGAATTAGACCTGTGCAATGTCCAGGAGTAATTTTGGACCATTCTTCCTTACAGAACTGCTTCAGCTCACCCATATTCTTAGGACGTCTGGTGTGAATGGCTCTCGAGGTCATTCCACAGCATCTCTATTGGACTGAGGTTTGGGCTTTGACTAGACCACTCCAAAAGGTGTATTTTATATCTCTGAAGCCATTCTGTAGTAGATTTACTTCAATGTCACCCAGCTTCTTCTGAGCTTCAGCTTGCGGACAGCCACATTGAGATTATCCTGTAGGATGTCCTGATAAACTTGGGAATTCATCTTCCCCTCCACAATGGCAAGCCGTCCAGGTCTAGAGGTAGCAAAGTAGCCCCAAAAAATGATGCTCCCTCCACCATACTTCAATGTTGGGATGATGTTTTTCATGTTGGTATGGTGTTTTCTTTTTAGGCCACACATAGTGCTGCATGTTCTTCCCAAACAATTCTATTTTTGTTTCATCTGTCCACAAGACATTTTCCCAGTAGTGTTGTGGAGTGTCAAGGTGTTCTTTGGCAAACTTTAGGTGGTCTGCAATGTTTTATTTGGAGAGCAATGGCTTCTTTTGTGGTGTCCTTCCATGGATACCATGCCTGTTCAATGTTTTATGTATAGTTGACTCATGAACAGAGATGTTAACCAGCTTCAATGAATCCTTCAAGTCTTTAGCTGTTACTCTAGGGTTCTTTTTCACCTCATTGAGCATTCTGCGTTGTGCATTTGGAGTGATATTGGCTGGGCGCCCACTTCTACCATGTCGTCTCCATTTATAGACAATTTGCCTAACTGTGGACTGAACTTTCATGTATGCCACCTCCTCATAGAATGCAGTGTGTGTTTGTTGTATTAATTGGCGTACAAATAGACACAATCCCACCAGGCCTATTTTAATCATGCTCAAACACTAAGAGCCATAAAAATCTCCACAGAGGAAATTTCCCGTTCGGAAATTCCACCTTTCTCATTGGTCAGGTCAACCCTAAGAGGTATGACTTCTCCCAGACTTTAAAGAGCCACACAGAGCTCCGCCTGTCTCTCTTGCTTCTTCGACTGACTCTAGACATCTCCTGGTTGCTGGGTGGCCTGCCGGGCTGCCAGGCTTTAACCTGCACTCCAGCCATGTGCTTACCTAGAAGAGAGAGAGAACTCTTTCCCCACTACAAGGGATATGCAGGAGATATCGATTGCAACTTCAACACCATCGATTCATGGAATCACCAAGAACCTGTTCAGAACAACAGACTGCTTCTACTGCAAAGCAATGCAAGTATAGAATATTTTAACTAAACAGAGGTTTTAGCATAAGCAGTAAAATCCTCTTAACAAGGTGTTTTGAAATAAGCTGATGGTTCTTTTCATGGTTTATTGATTCTTTTCCATAGCTTCATTCCCTGTTTCCATTTCCAGCTTCATTCTGTCATCTTACCTATGTACTTGCGATTGTGTTCGTTAGATTAGTTGTGTTTGTGATTTAGTTAATAAAATTTGTGCACAATACATATTTGGTTCTGACTCCCTGCCTGCAAATAAATGATCAATCTTGTTACACGCTCTAAGCGCTGTAAATGCTAAGAAAGAATTATTTTTTTGTGGCCATGGAAAATACCCTTTTCTTAGAATTAATTAATAATCAATACTGAGGGTTCACAGGATGAACTGATTATTTGATTGTAAATTTTAATGTAGCTACATCAAGTTAATCCGATTAACTGATTCAAATATTCATAATAAATCATAAAAGTTATGAAAAATTATTAATATTTCCCCTTTGAGCTAATTTGCTACAGTAATTATATAAATATATAGTCTGATGTGCTGCATGGAGTAAAACGCAACTTTCAACTTTGATTCACAGAAAATGCGGCTCTGCAAGTGCTGTGTTTAAGCCGATAATGATTTGCATTTGGGAAAGCAACATGCACCAACCATCCATAATGACAATCGTTTATGAATCTGTTGTCAAAGAGAAACGTCTTCCTGGATCTCCTTGTGGTTTTCCGTCAAAATAAAAGCTCAATGATTTAATGTTTGAAAGCAAGAAATAAAGACATCCATAAATGTTAGTATTGTAATTTTACTGTTGTTCTGTAAAATACAAAGTAATAATAATAATGATTTATATCATATCATAATAACTATATTAATACTTTTTAATGTTTAACTCTATTAAACCTTCTTTTTTTGTATTTAGCTGATCACATGCATGGCTCAACTTGACTGCAACTTTTTTTTCTTGTAAAAAATAATTCAATTATATATATATATATTTGTTCAGTTGAAAAAAAAAAAAAAAAAAAAAAGGTTGTTTTAGAGCTGTAACCGCAATACCGTGATACCGTGATATTTTTGCTTAAGGTTATCATACCATCAAATCTCATACAAGCCAATGTGCTGCTGCATTCTGGATCATCTGCAGTGATTTAGCTTAAGTTGCACTGACTGACAAGAGCCTGGACAAGAAGTTGTGTTGCATACTCTGACAGGAAGGGTCTGATTTTCCTGATGCTGTAAAGACCAAACCTGTATGACCAATGAAAAATATGGGTGGAAAACTCAGTTGGTCATCAAACATAACCCCAAGGTTCCTTGCTGTCCTAATTAGCATTAGTGTTGTGGACCCCAGTTGCACATCGATGATGTGTTCAACTGACAGGTCTGCAGGAATTACGAGCTCCGTCTTTGCAAGGTTAAGCTGTAGATGACACTCCTTCATCCAGGCAGAAATGTCTGAAAGTCAGACAGAGATATAAGTCAAGAACTGGGAACATCAGGTTGAAATGACAGACAGAGCTGCAAGTAATCGGCATAGCAGTGCCTTTATGATCATTCCCAGTGAAATTGAATGGAGAACAGAAGTGGATCAAGCACTGAACCTTGAGGCACCCCAGTGATTAGCTGATGTGACTCAGATACCCCTAATTATTATACTTTGAATGTGTGTATTATGCGTTTTCATATTACTTTATTTTGTGTATAATTTATTGAGAATATTTTGTGATTAGCCCATCAGTGTTATCTGTTTGAGATTGAGATTGAGTTGGTGATTGAGAGCTGTATGAACCCAACTAACTGCAATTGAATTAGTTATGTTTTGATAGTCTATTTACTTTTAGTATATTTTTTATTTATTTACTTGAGGAGCTGGGGTCCCACGTACGGGATGAATGCTCTTTTGTCTCCATGTTGTAGTGGTGCTTCTTTAGCATGTGCCGTGTGACACTTTGGAGTGTTTAGTTGCATGATCTAAGCGCACAGTGGTGTGTCAGGGAGTGTGTTTTTGGAAAACTAATTCTGGTGATCACTCCTTCTGTGGGGAACCTCAGCCCTGTTTTTTTTTTTTGTTTTTTGTTTTTTGTGAGTTGTGTAAACTTTAGTCTTTATTTGAAGTGTTGTTCCTTTGCACGCTTGTATTCTTTTCTTTTTTTTATTGTTATTGTATTGTTATTTAAAACAGGAGTTGCAAGCTGCTGCACATCCATTAGTGAGCTCTGTGACTTGGTATATATTTTTGTATTGTTTGTATCTGTTTTTGTGAGTTGTATAAATTTCAATTGCTGTTTCTTGATGTGTTGTATTTATTCTTTTTTTTTTTTTTTGTTATTGTAGGATTGTTTTGTTGGAAACAGAGCTGTCCGATGCTGCATATTTATCAGTGGGGGTATTTAAAAAAAAAAAAAAAATCATCTATTTTCTCTTTAAAAAAATGCATATAAATAAAGTTTTGTATTTTGTACTATACTCATGTTTCTTGCCTACCATTAGAGATGTGAACGAGTACCAATTTTAGGGTATTGTTAACATTTTGCCAGGGTGAAATTCCTAAGGGTGGCATATTCAAAATTTTAACAAGTAAAAGAACTTGGACTTGTGTTTAAAATCTGTACCGCCCTGTCACACAGGGAACAAGAAAGTAGAAAGGGAGAAAATAAAGGGATACTTAATGCAGCGTGTGATGCCTTATCGATGTCCTTGCTTGGTGGACTCGCGCAGGTAGACTTGCAAATATTTAACCAAAGTCTTCACATGAGGGCTGCCGCTTCATTAATGTTAGCTACTGATTGCTTCACAGCTGAGTCCACCTAAATAATTAGCAGCTCAAAGCATACAAAGTGTAAACTGAAACTTAAAATGGATAGCTCTGAAACTAGCAACAATTAACGGCTCTTACCATAGTAGTCTTAGGGTACGTTTACACGACAATGGTAATTAACCTTTGGTGGTCAGGTTTCTAGACATCATGCTTTACATTTTGACTAAATTCATATTTGCATATTTACAATATCAGTAACATTAATAACACTGACCAGTACAGAACGACAAGCATGCAACTGTTTTAATAACTATTTTATCTGTAAAAAAAAAAATATCAAAATCGACAGTGTAAGAAGAATTTGTAAGGATGAAAAACTAAAATAATAATATTATAATACATTTCAAGTATAAAGGTAGATATAAATAAATAAAGTTTGATTTTAACTGAAAGCTTGAACAGCTCAAACATGCATTTTAGTCTGGTACTAGGCTTAAGCCTTGTCTTTGAAACCAAGGGATTATATTTCTTTGCTAAATTGAAACAATTAGCCTTTGTATAGCAGGTTCAATCAACCCCATATGATATGATGGTGGAAATGTTAGCTTTTCTGTACTCGGGACTTTAAGATAAATTAAAATTAAATAAACATAAAAACAAACATATTATTGAAGTATATCCTACTACATTTCTTTATTTTATTTGTGAATAAAACATACAAAGTAGGCCTACATATACATTTCTAGGTTTAAATGTGTGAGAAAAGGTACATCCAAACAGCATACATGTTATGTTTATGTTTTTTTAAGGACATTAAAAGAGGATTTTTAAATGAAATTTTAAGAACATAATGGAAAAATAGTTTAACACAAGCTGTTTGTAACTCTCCTCTGGCCCTGTTATTGAGGTTGTTGTTTGTTAAAGGCACAAAGCACAGTTTTATCTCTTTCTAACAAGCTTTGGGCAAATTAGAATGTGATTCCCATTCATCAAGTATTGAAACTCATTCTGATGCTATAAAAAAGACGAATTGCGAATCACAGGAAAATAAATTGCCTTTTGAGGGTCCCATTCAGGTAGCTAAATCTTTCAAACATGTCTCATCAACTACAAAGTGATCCAGAGATGAGACAGACACCCTTTAAATCAGTTTGGAAAAAAAACGCTGCTTGCTTTTTAGCTCCGAACAAAAGATCAAAAATGAGTTTTCTTTTGTCAAGGGGCTTAAAAATCCAAAAGGCCGACCTTGTTTGCATTTTCTGGAGATTTCAGGAAGGCTTTTGAGGAATGAAAAAGAGTGGAAATGCACCCGAGCTGTGGGTGTTTTTTTGTTTGTTTGTTTTTTGGGGGTTTTTTTTATATATAAATGTTAAAAGGCTTTTTAGGGTCAGTCATCATAAGCTACATATTCACTCACATTTTGCAGGGCAGAAATTCTGAAATTACATTCATCTTTGTTCACGATTGAGTGATTCTGTTTATTTTGATGGCAAGCAATATTGCATGCTTTAGTTAGTGTGCCATCATTTTACCATAATTTTTTATTTAATGGAGAAGACTTTGATAAAAATCAGTTCAAATACTAGAATTGTGTCATTGAAGATAAGTCGGTTCTATCTAAATGATTCAAGGCCTTTGCTTTTAAAATTAAATGAAAATGTATTTGTGATTTTACAAAGTTTCACCTCAACTGAGGGACAATGAGGTCTGCAAAATTAAATGGTGTGTTTTTCAACCCTTTCAAATCTTGACTATAGTTCAGTCAGTGAACTCTAATTTTGTCTTTCCCAACTCTCTCACTGCAAGCTTCTTATTTATCGACCCATACCACATGTCAAGACTTATTGGGTGACGTGAAGGTCACGGACACTAACAAAATTGCAAGCACATTAAGCTTTTTTTTCATCATTTTTTTTTTTTTTTTTAGCTCTGGGCAGTATTGACTTATTCTTAATCAATCACAACATGCCTCCATCAGACCCAGAACGATGCTCAACTACAACAGCTTAGAGAGGCTAATGAAACAGGATATCTATCTATCTATCTATCTATCTATCTATCTATCTATCTGTCTATACTTGCTTTGTAAGGGGGAAAAAATGGTTTGTTAAACGTGATCTAACCATCCCCTTTGTAGAACACAAGGGTCATCATAATAGATAATATATATATTTTTTTAATAAACACTGACAAAAACTTTACAGTTACGCAGAATATAAGATGGTAAATATTTATTTGATGTTGTCGATACAATATGTGACCTAGGGTATGATTTTATCCTAAAATTCAACATATCTCACACAAAATGGTAACTGCAAATCTATGTAATAATTGTATGAATATATTATAATTCTATTATGAATGAATTATACATAATTATAATTAATTAATAGAATACAAATACAATAAAGACTGACAATTTTGTCTCAAATTTTTTCTCCACTATAAACAGCTTTAATTTGAAGTCAGAGTGGGAGTGGCTTAGTGCATCAGATATACAGTATGTCACTTTGCTCACAGCTGATATATTGGTTTGCAATGTCTAACCCAGAATAAAACATGCTCCAGAGCAGGGACCTATACCATGAAGCCAGTTTAGGTGGATAGCCAGGTATGCTTCAGTTTAGTTTGCACCAACCCTGGGTTTTAGGCACCATGATAGTGGATTGGCTTTTAGCTGTGTTTATCACCATAGTAACTTGCGTTCCATGGCTAAATGAAATTGGTCCAATCAGCTGTGAGCAAAGTGACATCTCTGATGCAATAAAGTCACTCCCCCATTTTGTTCTTGCTCCAAATGAAAGGTCAATACATAGTAATATATATATATATATATATACAGTGGGTACGGAAAGTATTCAGACCCCCTTAAATTTTTCACTCTTTGTTATATTGCAGCCATTTGCTAAAATCATTTAAGTTCATTTTTTTTTCCTCATTAATGTACACACAGCACCCCATATTGACAGAAAAACACAGAATTGTTGACATTTTTGCAGATTTATTAAAAAAAAAAACTGAAATATCACATGGTCCTAAGTATTCAGACCCTTTGCTCAGTATTTAGTAGAAGCACCCTTTTGATCTAATACAGCCATGAGTCTTTTTTGGGAAAGATGCAACAAGTTTTTCACACCTGGATTTGGGGATCCTCTGCAATTCCTCCTTGCAGATCCTCTCCAGTTCTGTCAGGTTGGATGGTAAACGTTGGTGGACAGCCATTTTTAGGTCTCTCCAGAGATGCTCAATTGGGTTTAAGTCAGGGCTCTGGCTGGGCCATTCAAGAACAGTCACGGAGTTGTTGTGAAGCCACTCCTTCGTTATTTTAGCTGTGTGCTTAGGGTCATTGTCTTGTTGGAAGGTAAACCTTCGGCCCAGTCTGAGGTCCTGAGCACTCTGGAGAAGGTTTTCGTCCAGGATATCCCTGTACTTGGCCGCATTCATTTTTCCCTCAATTGCAACCAGTCGTCCTGTCCCTGCAGCTGAAAAACACCCCCACAGCATGATGCTGCCACCACCATGCTTCACTGTTGGGACTGTATTGGACAGGTGATGAGCAGTGCCTGGTTTTCTCCACACATACCGCTTAGAATTAAGGCCAAAAAGTTCTATCTTGGTCTCATCAGACCAGAGAATCTTATTTCTCACCATCTTGGAGTCCTTCGGGTGTTTTTTCATGTGTCTTGCACTGAGGAGAGGCTTCCGTCGGGCCACTTTGCCATAAAGCCCCGACTGGTGGAGGGCTGCAGTGATGGTTGACTTTCTACAACTTTCTCCCATCGCCCAACTGCATCTCTGGAGCTCAGCCACAGTGATCTTTGGGTTCTTCTTTACCTCTCTCACCAAGGCTCTTCTCCCCCGATAGCTCAGTTTGGCCGGACGGCTGGCTCTAGGAAGGGTTCTGGTCGTCCCAGACGTCTTCCATTTAAGGATTATGGAGGCCACTGTGCTCTTAGGAACCTTAATTGCAGCAGAAATTTTTTTGTAACCTTGGCCAGATCTGTGCCTTGCCACAATTCTGTCTCTGAGCTCTTCAGGCAGTTCCTTTGACCTCATGATTCTCATTTGCTCTGACATGCACTGTGAGCTGTAAGGTCTTATATAGACAGGTGTGTGGCTTTCCTAATCAAATCCAATCAGTATAATCAAACACAGCTGGACTCAAATGAAGGTGTAGAACCATCTCAAGGATGATCAGAAGAAATGGACAGCACCTAAGTTAAATATATGAGTGTCACAGCAAAGGGTCTGAATACTTAGGACCATGTGATATTTCAGTTTTTCTTTTTTAATAAATCTGCAAAAATGTCAACAATTCTGTGTTTTTCTGTCAATATGAGGTGCTGTGTGTACATTAATGAGGGAAAAAAATGAACTTAAATGATTTTAGCAAATGGCTGCAATATAACAAAGAGTTAAAAATGTAGGGGGTCTGAATACTTTCCGTACCCACTGTATATATATATATATATATATATATATATATTTAAAATACAAAATTGTCTGGCTTTTAGCGATGATTATTTATTATAATTATTTTATATGATTAATATAATTACACCTCTAATCCATTTCACATGAGCATTTTAAGCAAAAACAGTCATTATTAAACATTTAGTTTGAGGCCCTGTCCACACGGAGACGTGTTTAGGTGTATACGCAAAAAATTTATATCGGATAGGCGTTTCGTCCAGACGAATCCGGCGTTTTCAGAAGGTGAATCTGGGTCCCAGAGTGGATAAATCTGAAAACCACACCCTTGCATTTTCGTGTGTACAGCCTATCTGTATATTTTGTGAAACGATGATGTCATCACCCCACGTGTCGACCCTAATCAGACACCGCTAACAGCACAAAACAGCAACAACAACAACAACAACAATAGCAGACTCTAGATGCTTGTGTTCGTGCTGCAGAAGCTACTGAGCCAAAATAAAGCGTTATTTCTAAGCTTTACTAAAGTTTGTATAGGGCACGCAAGGTTTATGCGCATGCTCCAAGTCTTATTCTCTGTTTTAAGTGTATCTCAGTGGCAGAATTACAGCGCCACATACAGGTCTGGCATGTATACTACATCGTTTTGAGCCGGTTTCGTGTGTACGCAGATATTTCTTGAGACGAGGAAAAAAAAAGATTGAATAGGAAAAGATCTGGCTGCATGTGGACGGGGCCTAAATTGAACATAAATGTATACAGAAAATATGAAATATAAATTTGGAATCAGTAGATTAAACTTTAAAAATGACTACATATGAGTTTACATGCCCAAGTCTCTGCTTGCCTATATACAGTGCTGCTTGAAAGTTTGTGAACCACTTGCAGAATCTGAATATGTGAATAATTTTAACAAAATAAAGTGATCATACAATATACATGTTATTTTTTATTTAGTACTGTCCTGAATAAGATTTTTTACATAAACGATGTTTACATAAAGTCCACAAGACAATAAAAAAAAAAAAAAAAAAAGCTGAATTTATAAAGGGGGACTTTTTGAATTTGAAGATCAAGGAATATTGTACTTAATTTGTCTTCTGGCAAGCATTTAAGTGTCTTCTGTGCATACGATATATTCAAAAATAAAATATTCTGGCAAAGGTGTTTGCAACGTAAGACAAATGTTTGCTTTTGAGATGTGTTTGTGATATTTTGAATGCAGTGCTTCATTTTGCCAGAGATGTGAGGCATTTTGTGTGCAATTTTGTGTGTAAAGTTTTGAAAAAAAAGAGGTAAAGTTTTGAAAATGTGTGTATGCAGTACAGTACAGTACAGAACAATACACACACACACACACACACACACACAAAAAAAAAAAAAAATAAAAAAAATAATCTGCCCCAGCATCCCGTCTTTGGTGTGGGACAGGCCAGAGAATCTCATCAAAGTCACAGGCTATATTGGCCCTAGCAAAGCAGCGGGGGTAAAATCCTCTTACATGCCTGATCCACCCCTGGCATGCATCAATTGAAATGTCTAGGCAGGCTTCTTCCATGGCCTGGAGGAGGTAAACGCGGATGTAAGGTTATTGGTAAACCAGTCACAAACCAGAACAGTGCAATGGAAGCTGACGTTATCCCAAACAACAACGTAGTGAGGCTGCTCTGGTTGTGCTGGCTCCCTCTGGTCAAGCTGGAACACACACTCTCTTAGACCATCAAGGAAACCAAGGAGGAGCATAGTATTACAGGGTCCAAGACTCGCTCACCCAGTTTAAATCTAGATTAAAGACACATCTCTTCAGCCAAGCATTCACATAATCCATCTCATATCAGATCAATTGCACATGACTATCTTTGCTTAATGTTATGAACAGCAGCTATGCTAATTATTCTCCATTTGCTTTTCTGTTTTACCTCGGGACGCCCGTCCCGAGGTGACTAGAGAGTACATCAGTTTCAGTTTGGATCCAGCCTCTTAAGAAGACCTCAGATGACTAAAACTTTGGAAGAGACGGCGCCAACTCCTGCGATGACTTCAGAAGATGCAACATCTGGATCAACACGCACATTCACATTCTATAAATCCTAATTATTGTTAATATGTAATTCATTTTTCCAGGAGCTCTGTGCTTCTACCTCCAATTACATTGCTAACAGTGATTGTATGTTAATCGCCTAAATTATTACATTATTAGCTAACTGCAGTCTCCAAATTGTAATGTTGATATGCTTTCTCTGTAAAGCTGCTTTGAAACGATATGTATCGTGAAAAGCGCTATACAAATAAATGTGAATTGAATTGAATTGAAAAGAATGGCATGGCGGTGCAGTACCCCTCTTTGGCTGATGGCCGCATACATAGTGACATTCCCTCCTCGCTGGCCAGGAACATTCACAATAGCCCGATGGCCAATAATGACTAACCTGAAACAAGAGGGTTCACTTTGTCAGAGTTTCATTTGAAAGGGACACGGTAGGCCCGCTTTATCCGAAACCTGTGCTTTCGGAGGATATGATCAATTGTGAAGAGGCTGATGGCATTTATCCCTCAAAATTGGTGATTATCTTCAGACACTCTCCTTTTGAATCTCTTGCATGCAGATTACATTGATGGCAATGACCATATTTACCAGCTCCCTCTCTTGCTCCTCCGACAAGAGTCTTAGCCTGCCTCCACCAGGTGGTTGTTTTTGTGTCCTACAGAAACAGAAGTACTGATTACTGTAACTGTAACAGATCCTTTTTACAAAATGGAAGCATACAGAAACTCTGTCTATTTGTGAGGCATTTCTTTTTATTACAGTAGTATAGTGCATCAGCTACAGTACATGTATGTGCTGTAACAGCACAGAGTACAGCACTCAGGTTACAGTAGAGATCAGTCTGAAGTACACCTACCTGTTTTCCTCCCTGAAGCTTCTTGTGATCAAAGTAATAGTGAAGCGACTCAAATTAGGCTGTACTCATTGCCCAGCCTCCCTCATACTCATACCATGGACAAAGACATGGTCAACTAGAGTGGCACGAATTTCATCTGAGACTGCTTGTCTCCTTGCCCTTGACCTTGCTTTTCCTCTTCCTCGTTGTTCTCCTCCTCCCCCTCCACCTCTTCTTTCACCTCTTCCTCCACTCCCTACTGCTCTTCCTCCGCCTCCTCTCCGGTGTCTTCGACCTCTTCCTTCATGTCTTTCTGGATCCATTGTTCTAAAATCTGGATCCATTGTTCTTCAAATCTATTGAAGGTTCTGATTGGTGTGTGATAAATTTTACTGTGTTTCCACCTGGGTAATTGTGTGCTAATTGAGCTGAAGTTGTGCTGACTTGAGTGAACAGTATTGAATGCTAGTGCTTTCTAAATGACAACATCGTGTAGGCAATGAGAAATGAAGGGATTTGTGTGTAGAGGTTTGCAGTGACAGTTCAACAAATCTGACAACCCCAATGTGTCAAAACAAGGGAATAGTGTTTATTGTTTAGGGAAATGGGTGTGCTTTTTGATGAATGGTGTTATGGTTTTGAAATTTTAGTTCAAAAGCCTGGTTATAGTGTTTAAGCAATCAAGAAAAAAACTGTAATATAATTAATTAATTATATTATTAATACGTTAAATTAAAAAATTACCAAAGCACCACCTCTGTTGTACATATTTTGGAGCATTCCAAGCCATTTCTCACCACACTGTGTGAAAATACAGTCTGAACGGCGGCTCAAAACACCCAACCGCTTCATGAACAACAGAATACGCAAACTCTCTCAGTTGGATAAAAAAAAACAGTGTTGCTAATAAAGTTTTGATGGATGACAATTGTAATGAAGTAAAGACGATTACAGTGACACACAGGAGTCATACATTAGGCATGCGCAAGTCCGTTATTATTGATACGCAAACAAACCATGTAATGTATGTGTGCTCTCGGCTCACTGATCACTATAACATCGTATTTCTGCATGAACACAGTTCAGTATATTTGCATAGTTGTCAAATAATTAATTTATAATGGATGCTTGCCGAGGAAGTGTGCTTTGGAGAAGTTTGTGAGGATCAGTGATGTTTATGTACACATGGGCATCAGATGCTCCAAACACAGACACGGATGCTTGTTCTGACAGAGGAACTGTTCACATCGACCCGCCTTCAGCTCCCTGAGTTTCTACACATTACCGTTTTTTTTTAACTGCTTACACACATTTTCAAAACTTTGCCTCTTTTTTTTCAAAACTTTACACACAAATCCAAGAATTGCGCACACAAAATGCAAAATGCCTCACATCTCTTGCAAAATTAAGCACTGTATTCAAAATATCACAAACACATCTTAAAAGCAAACATTTTTGTTTTACTTTTCCAACACATTTGCCGTAATATTATATTTTTGGATATACACACAGTTATTCAAAACTATTTTTTATTTATTTATTTATTTTACTGTAAGCATTTGTGGCTGTGAATACAGTATTGCACAGTACGTAAGAAAATATAATACATCAACCATGTGTAGTTGGACAAAAAAAAAAAAAAAAAAAACTACCATAATTTTGAAAAAGGTGAATATTCCAAAGGAATGGTGTGTATTTGTGTCCTGGTAGGGGACCATATGTCTTCACAAGTATAGTAATACCAGTGCATTTTGACTTTTTGGGGACATTTATATACAGAATATACAGTATAAAAACCATTACACCTATGGAATGTCCCCATAAAACATGGAAACCCAGCGCGCGCGTGTGTGTGTGTGTGTGTGTGTGTGTGTGTGTGTGTGTGTGTGTGTGTGTGTGTGTGTGTGTGTGTGTGTGTGTGAGAGAGTTGGTGTTAAGTAAAGCAATGAGTGTTTGAACATGTGAGGAGTTAGTGTGAGGCACTGATGAATTAGTGTGGCATTTTGATTGGTTGTGTTTGAAAAGGAAATCAAGATACTTCCTGTTAGAATTTTGTGTGTTACACAGAGAATTGTGTGTTGTGTTTTACAAAAAGTGTTTTATGAAATCGAAAACGAAGTCGAAGGCCGAGAATTAGTGTATGGTTTTGCAGATTTGGTGTGTGGTTCTGCTGTTTGAGTGTCAGGTTTCAGAAATTGTGTGACAAGTAACGATTTTGTGTGTAAGCAGTTGAAAAAAACTGTAAGAATGTTTTTATTTTTAATTTGTATTTTGGTGTGTTTAATAATTCTGAATGGATTCATATAGTAGCTAAATGTAGTCTGGTGTTTCTCTGTGGTCTTATTTGGTGTGGCAGGCTGACTTGTGCTTATTTGTTTAAGTTACTGTATAACTGAGCAGAGTAAGTACTTTTTAAGCTGTAAAGAATGTGTGCAGTGACATTTTGCGAAGTATGTTTGCACAAAAAAACAAACAAACAAACAAACAAAAAAAAACAAAAAAAACAGAAGTTTTAAATCTATCTTGAATTTATTTTGTTAAAAGTAATAACATTGAGTGTGGGAGGGGGGATCCTTGCAGTATTGATTCAGAGAAGAAGGGGGCCTTGGGGTAAAAAAGGTTGAGAACCACTGGTGTAAAGTAACCAAACTCAAACAAAGAGCTTACAAAAAATAACAATAAAAAAAATAAATAAATAAAAATAAAAGACTAATCATGACAAAAACCCCTTTACCATTTTTATTGTTATTGAACTGCACAAAATTTAGATTAAGAACCACATTCAGTTAACATTCGCCTTTCATATATTATTCATGACGTTCATATATTATTCTGTGACGTTTGCCTAACAGAAGAACAAAGGACTTATTCAGAACCACTGACTGTTCATTAAAAAGTCATTTGGATGAGAGATGGATTACTAGAGCCAACAGCAAAGTGATATGAGAAAGTGCCTTATATGATTAAACAATGTAATCACCTTTTCATTGGCTTCATCTCTGTCAAACACCCAACAAAAAGGATGGAAGAATCTCAGGCTATGTTTAGAATGCATTACTACCAAACTGCTGATTGAGCAGGATATACTGCATATAACTTTAAAAATAGCGAAACAGCATGGAGCAATTAACTTTTTAAAATTAGTACAATCCTAATGAGTAGTTAGTAGTTATTTTTAATTCAGATTTGAAGAAAATTTAATTCACTTTTAGCAGTCCAATAAAAAAATAACTAATTAAAGTAGAAATGTCACAGATACTGGCTCTATTGTGTTCCATGAGCAACATTAGTGAAAAAAAAAGAGTCACATGAGAGGAATCCATTCCTACACATTGGCTGATTACTATTATGATCACTATTATTACTATATGATCACAAATATTGACCTGAATATGTCATTCTGGTGGGAATGATCTGAATCCAACTTAACTAAATTACACAGTTATGAACTCACTTTCTCATTTTTATTCATGTTCCCAAAAGTGAGTGACCTGTTTTAGCAAGTACCCAGCTTAATTAAAGGGATAGTTCCCCCCAAAATGAAAACTCTCATTAATTACTCACCCTCATGTTCTGAACCGGTAAGACTTTCGTTCATCTTCGGAACACAAATGAAGATCTTTTTTGAGAGCTTCCTGTCCCTCCATTGACAGCTATGCAACTGACACTTTGACGCTTCAAAAAGTTCATGGAGAGATCATAAAACTAATCCATATGAATTGAGTAGTTTAGTCCTTCACAAATGCACAGGAATCGATGTACAAATGAATGTCAGGCAGAGTTGTATTTGTGACATAAAACACTTACTTGCAAATCTCAATTTTTGTGAATTTTATTCATTTTTGTGAAACTCTTTACATTTGTTGAATTCTTTGTTTATTTGGAATAATGCAATAGTTATCCCATACACTTGACAGGCACTTTAACTACTGGGCTGGAGCCCTGGCTTCAGGCAATAACTGACAGGTCTGGCTCAGGTGCAAAACCAATCAAAACTTCCAGTTCAGCTGGTGGGCAGGGTGTTCAAACCACACTTTGATATTCAGTTACCGGCACTCATGTTGAGACCGATGGATTACACTTTTAAATGCAATTAAAGGGTTTCAATTTACTTTAATTAAAAAAAATAAAAAAATAAATGTTTAATATTGTGACAATTGTTAGTTTCATTTTCCAAAGAACCAGTGGTAGAACATAACAAAACACTTATTCTGAATTTAAATATAATTTAAGTACGGTTATGAAAAGACAGCACTGAGCACAGAGAGTGAGGATCCACATGCAGTCCACGGTCATAGTCCAAAAACCAGGCAGAGGGTCAAGACACAAGTTCAGTCCAAATCCAAGACAAGGCAGATATCAGAACCAGGAACAACAAGACTATTCAACTGCCAGTAACAAAACTTCATGCTGATACAAAGCCTAGGAGTATAAATAGACATGAGTTAATTACATGGTTTAAACAAGACACAGCTGAAACTGATCAACTAATGAGCAGAGAGTTCTGGGAAATGGGGTCCGGGAATAAGAGTGTGACAATAAGGAAGGCTGCCATCTGCTGGTAAATAACTGCATCCACAGCTGACAGACGTAACATAGCCCCTCCTTGAAGGAGTGGCTTCCAGATGCTCCAACACAGAACTGGTGGGAGGTGGAGGGGAGGCGGATCTGGGGGCGGGAAGGTGAGCCAGGACCATGGCGCAGAAACAGACACAAGAGAAGAAGCAGAGCTGAGAGCCAGAGACCAGCAAGCAGGATGTGGGGAAATCGTAAAGCCGAAGTTGGCCAAGGCGGAGAACGTTGGACAGCGGATGACCATGGCAGAGCACGCTAGACAGAAGGTCTCCAGGGTGAAGCCGACGACCACCAGAGCCAGGCAGATGGAACCAGAATCTCCCAAGGTGGATCAGCAGTAAACCAGGACCAGGTAGACTTCTCAAAATGACAAGGCATACAGACTTGACATCCACATTAGTGACTGGAGTGGCAGAGTTAACCAATGTAGACTCAAGGCAATATTCAAAAGGAAGTACAAGACCTGAATTGACCTCAGGAGTAGACTGGGTATCAGGTTTGTGGACAGGTGCAGGTTCAGAGTGCACAGACTCATTGACAGGAACCAACTCTTAGACTCAGAAACAGACTTGGGTTCAGGAACACACTCAGGAGCAGATTCATAAACTCAAACAGGCTGACTGAGGAGAGGATTTGTGGACTGGAGCATGTTCTGGCACTGATTTTAAAAAAAAAAAAAAAAAAAAAAAAAAAAAAAAAAAAAAACACACACACACACACACAACCAAACACACCACAGTCTTGTTCAAAGCCGCGTCGACGAGCGTCGCCCAAACGCACCAAAAACACCACTGCCATCTCTGAAAGCACAGAAGGCGGCAGAATGATCTCGGGGACCAGAGAAGTGTCAGCAGGAATATTTAAGGATTGTAGCTTTGGGAAGACAGGTTTTCTGACTGTTCTTAGAGGTGGATCAGCCAATTTAATTATCAAGCCCCAACATGGATGGAAGGCTTTGGCATCCTCAACGACTCCCGGGAACACAGGGATGGTGTCTGTGATTGCTGAAGACTGAAAGGTCTCATCCTTAACTAGAGGCTTTGGGTTGGAGATCCTGACTGCTGGGAGCTCAGGCATCGCTGCGCTGATGGCTAGAGGTTCTGACGTGACTGCACTGGTGAGCGTTGTAATCACTGGGGTCGTTAGCATTAGAGTGGGTACAGATGGACAGTGCTGGCCAAGCTCCGTGGCCATCGGAGCTTCTCACATAGCCCCCTCCCCAAAAGGAAAAAAAAAAAAAAAAAAAAAAAAAAAAAAAAATTTATTCAAGCGAAGCGTCCCCGTCAGCCACTCCCACAGTGAAAGGGGACCCACTTAACAATGCATAATCCAGAAATTCACTGAACGACCCTTGAGGAGCAGCATGGATTAACTTGTCTTTGAGTGGAAAGTTAAGCCCGTAACAGAAAAAGTCAATGAGAACACAATCTGGCAGTTCAGAAACATTTGCAATGTCCAGGAAGATCTGAATGTGCTCTTTGAGGGTGCGATTACCTTGGCGCATGCGGACTAACTCAACTGCTGGATCCATATTTGATGAAGTCTTCTGTTAGAAAAAGGACAGCACTGAGCACAGAGAGTGAGGATCCATGTGCAGTTTAATGAGAAAATATAATCCACAGTCATAGTCCAAAAACCAGGCAGAGGATCAAAACACAAGTTATCAGTCCAAATCCAAGACAAGGAAGATATCAGAACCAGGAACAACAAGACTACTCAGAAAACTGTCAGTAACACAAAACAAGACTTGATAATGATACAAAGCCTAGAGGAGTATAAATAGAGAGAGTTAATTACATGGTTTAAACATGACACAGCTGAAACTGATAAACTAAGAGTCCGGGAATAACAGAGTGTGACAATAAAGAAGGCGGCCATCTGCTGGTAAATAATTGCATCTGCAGCTGACAGATGTAACAAGTACTTTAGATTTTCACTCAGAGGCAAATATTGTACTTTTTATGAAAAACTGACTTTTTAGACATAGATATTAGATTTTGTATTAGATATTATATATTTTTTTCAAAAATATTAACTTATTTTGTATCGTTTACAAATTATACCTTACATAAGAAAAAATAAATAATGTTCAAAAAAATTTTCTGTTTCATTTACAAATTTTAACATGCATTGACATTTTAATGTTTCATTTACAAATTTTAACATAAAATAAAAATAAAAATAATACACAGAAATTAGTTTCATTTGAAAATTATAAATTATATAAAAATAAAATAATGTGTAAAACAAGTTCTTCTTTGTTTGATTTACAAATTATAATTATATATTAATTAAATTATATAATAATTTTAATAATTTGCATACTTTGTATTTTTTTTACGTTGTCTTTTTTTTTTATTATTTTATTTTATTTTATTTTTTTGCCTGCAACGGAGTGACCTTCCTCAGCAGTCCCATTTTCTCCAGAATTGTCCTAAAACAAGAGAAAAAGGAAACACTTATGAAAAAGACATGGGGTGCAATCTTAAGAAGATTAGGAAATATGACACAGCAGTACAAGCATACAAAATACTCCATAAATCATATTTCTGGATACTCAAATTTGGTTAAAACATTTGTAGACATATCTTGCATGACAGCACTGCAAAAACCAACAAAGTTAAAGAATATTGCCTTACCTACTGGTTGCTTTATTGTTGTGTGGGCTTTGTATAGGGTGACGACCAATTGATAATTAATACACAAGAGAATCTAGTGGAAACAAATAAGCCGTTGCCTTACCTGCAAGCCACAATGGACGAGTTTTTCGCACCGGTAAATAAATACTAATTTTTGGCCCTCATTTTAATAAACTCTGTTGTCTGCTATTATGTTTTGCTTCAGACCACCTAACAAATGAAGCCATGCAGTGGTAACACAGGGATTTACCTCACGTTTTTAAGAAAGAAAGACCCCTGTTTATTTATTTATTTATTTTTTATAGATACATTCATATGTGGTTTTAAATCCTATTTAAAACGTTCTGGAAATCCATTTCAGTCTGACTGCTCAGATCATATTTTACATGGTTTATGTGACTTTCTCATGCCATGTAAAACATAAACATCAGACGTTGTTATTGGAAACATGCTGAAATGACAACCTGGGGCCCGTTTCAATAACGAGGTTCAACCAACTCGGAGTTAAAACTTGAACTATGAGTTGACTAAAGGCAGGAACACACTAAGCCGACGCCGACGAACTAGTGGCGACAAAAGCAGAGTGCGGGGTTGGCTCACGTCGGCAGCGTCTGGGTCCAAAGTTGCCCTGACACACCAAGCCGACGCTCGACAGCCGACGGCCAAGTAGCACGTCCGTTCTGCGCCTGCGTAAGATGAAATGCCTTTCCGTACCAGCAGGTGGCAGTAGCTGAACAGCCAATCAGAATGATCAGATGGCCAGATGGACCGACGAGCTCCGCACGTGATTAAGTTACCCGTTATGCTTTCTCCAATGGTAAGAGATACAGACCCTCTCATCTCCCTATAATATACAATCTCTGAAAAGCCATGATCAATGGAGCTCTGATATTATGATTCATCATGGCATCATGATTGCCATTTACAGCTTCACTGTTTATAATTGTGCTCTTGCAAACTAACTCAGACTTTTAGGGAAAGAAGCCTTGTGATGGTGACACTGAAGTTGTGTGACCACGGTGTAGATATGGCTCGTTTCCACGGAGCGGTATGGTTCAGTACAGTACAGTATGGTACTGTGTCTTGAAATGTAGTTTTAAAAGTTTTTCAGACAAGAATGCAGTTGTCGGAGTTGAGAGATCCAGCGCCCAGTTTTTTTAAAAGTAATCCAGTGGGATTTCGGATCACGGATTGGATCAAATCTTGGAAATGGGTTTTTCAAAAGCAAAAGAGGGATTCCGAACTAAGATCAGAGCATGTAATCTGATCTTACATTTGATGTACATTTGACTGGATCAAACCTGCCCTTTGGGTTTTTCAAAACTTTGAACTCGGTTTGGAATCTATTTGATCCAAAAAAAAACAAAAAAAAACAGGTTCATCCTGATCCCATCAGAAGGGTGGATTCAGTTTTTTTCGAACCAAATAAAATCAAGTCAATTATACAGTCAATGATCACAAAATCAATATTTACTGATGATATATACATTTCTTCATATTTGAAGCATATATGAACCATGTCACATCTAATGAGATATGGTAAACAACAAAAACAAACAAAAAAAATCTCAATGCTATCAGCTGTCAAATAAATGTCACTGTTGCTCACAGCTCTATAATTCCACAGTATATTAATGGCAATGACAAACAACAAATATATTCAGTAGCCTAGTTAAAAGTAATTTATCACAATTGCATCTCTAATTGCATGTCCAGTGTGTCCTTCATTAGGTAAGAACATTGGCGGCTGTTCTGGTTCTACATCAGGCTCAGGTCCATCAAAATTGTCATCAAGAAGGACATGACGCCTGGTGGCGATGTTATGCAAAACAATACAGGCAAGGATTATGTTGCATGCCACCTTGGGTTTTACTCGCAAGTAGGTAAGACACGCAAACCATCTCTTCAGGACTCCATTTAAGCGTTCAATGGCACATCTTGTTTTGCAATGTGAGGAGTTTAAACGTGCCTGCTCAGGTGTGTTTGCAACTGAAAAAGGGGTCATTAGCCATGGTAGGAGTGGATACGCGCTGTCTCCCAATACTATGCCATTTGGTCGGTGGGATTGAAGCTCTCTGTATAGTGCACTTTCTCTTAGAATACGTGCATCATGAACAGACCCTGGCCATTTCACAACACAGTTGGTTATTATGAGGTTGGCGTTGCCCACAAGTTGGATGTTGATGCTGTGCCTCCCCTTTCGATTGACATACTCCCACTCCCTTTCACAAGGTGCTTGGATATGTGCATGAGTACGATCAATAGCACCAATAGTGCTAGGCATGTTCCCCATTTGAAAAAAAACTTGTGCTTAGTCTGAACTGTCTGGTCATCCTTGGGAAAGGAAACAAATTGATTGATCAGACTGCCCAGTGCTACTGACATAGCCTTCACCACATTACTCACGGTTGCTTTTCTCACTCCCATATTGTCACCAATTACTTGGTAGAAAATCCCACATGAGTAAAAGCGCAGAGCGATTAAGCACTGTTCCTCCACAGATAAAGCATGACTCCTTTGGGTTTGGTGTTGGAGTGTTGGCCTGACAAGATGTGCAATGTACTTAATGTCATCTCTCCCAAAGCGAAAACGTGCATACAGTTCTTCTGATGTGTATTGCTCGAGTGGTTTGGCATGCTCAGCATGTACCCTTTGATGGTACCTTCTCCTACGGTAACGATGAACAATACCCGCCATGTGGATCCCTCTGTAGGCTAAGAGAAATGAGTGCAAAGACATGATGTGTTTAAATGGTGTCACCCATTAACCAGCAATGAGCTGATTGGTGTAAGCCTAATTGAGTACAAGCCAAAGCAATGATGCTCAAGGCTTTTAAGATCAGTGTTGGCTACACCAAAGAGTTGGAACCCTAGACTCAAAAGGGCCTAATTTCACTGTGGCAGAAACCTGTGCACTGCTGGAGGGTGTTCGGGCCAATTTTGCCTCGATAGTAGGAGGTTTCAGCTCAGCAAAGGGTGGAGAAGTGACCAAAAAAGGAAAACACAACATTTGGGAGGACATAACCAATCATGTCAATGCCATGGAGTCTGGCCAAAAGAGGACCATAAAACAAGTTTTGTTGCAATGGAAGAACCTTAGGACCAAGGCAACGAAAGACCTAACTGAAGCCAAGAACCCCCAAACAGGTAACAAACCATATAAGAGGGGTGAGTTCACTGATATGGTCCTTGATATCATAGGAGGAGAAAAATCAGAGGCTCTGCATGGCATTTAAGGCATAGAAGCAGATGGAGAGGCCACAATTACAGAGACTAGGACTTCAGAAGAATGTGAGCAAAATTCTCCTGCAGAGCAAATGTTTGTCCTGGACTTAACTATAGTGATTGAGAGGAAGATAGATCCCCAGTGGATGTAATGAAGACAGTCCAAGACGTTCCTACAAGAAAACACAAACGTTCCTCAGCTACAAACCAGGATGGTGACAGCTGTGAGTTGCTTCTGAAACGGGAAATCGAAAGAGCAGAAGTACAAATTGAACTGGGTAAAGAACAAATCTTGCTAACCCAACTACAGCAGAAAAAAGTGCAGATGGAGATACCTCTTTTAAAGGCAGAGATGGAAAGAGCTGGTGTCTGTCCTGTAAATGATTTTTGACTATTGGATAGTATTGTTTTTGTTTTGTTATTTAACATTATAACAAAATAAGGAATGTAAAATGTTTGTTTATTACAGTGTTTCTGTTTCTTACAATTAAAACAAACAATGGCTATTTGTGGCCACGGTATTTTGCCTACCTGGTGTTCTTTGCTAAGCCAGTAGGCTACACTGTTGGTTCCATTTAAGGCTCTGGTAAACAGGATTTGGTAATCCTGAAATTTGGTATTTGTATCGCGGTGATCCAATCCAATGTTCCTTTAAAAAAACTGGCATAAAAGTAAGCTGGATCAGGTGATCCTGGATAGCAAAACATGAATCCGGATTTGGGATTTCGAAATCCGGATAAATTTGATCCAGAGTACATTTTTTGAAAAACTGGGCCCAGGGGCCAGTTGTTCAAAAGTAATCTGATCGGATTTCGGCTATCGGATTGGATCAAATCTTGAAAATGGGTTTTTCAAAAGCAAAAAAGGATTCTGAAATCAGATTAGATCACAAAATCCAATCTTGGTTTTGATCTGGATAAAATCATCAATTTGTGTTGTTCAGACTTTTTAGTAAGATTGGGATACCTTTGATCCAAAAAAATCTGGATTATACTGATCCCGTCAGAAGGGTGGATTTCAAGAACAAAAATGTAATAAAACTGGTAAAAAAATACAACATTTTTATCACTTAATATAAATACACACACATGTTTTTTTATTGTGCTCTTGATTAGTTAACTTTTAAAGTAATGAATTAGACATTAGGCTACATATTTAGTCTTTCAGTAACCTACTGTAAAATAAAAAAGAGATTTTGGTGCAGTAAAATAATCCCCAAACAGCTGTAAATATCAAACAAAAATATTATTTTTAATTCAAAGTGTCTTTTAATCACTGTTTGTAAACTACACTGGCACGTTCATAAGAGATGAACCAGTCAAAAGTTCTTTGCAAGCGAATGCAAAGTTTCTCGGGTGAACGCTACGTGGAATTTTTCTGAGAGAATGCAAAAGCATTGAAGCATTGTTTTTTTTTTTTTTTCCCTGTCTCATATTCTTTCTATCACCATGTCCCTTAAGGGGCTCCGTAGAGCACAAGTAATCCAGATTTGGTAATATTAGAAAGTGTGTATCTGGATCAGGGTGATCCAATTCAATTTTGCTTTGAAAAACCAGCACAAAAGTAAGATGGATTACCTGATCCTGGATAGCAAAACATGGGATTTCCAAATCCAGGTATTTCTGATCCAGATTAAACTTTTTGAACAACTGGCCCCGGGCGCTCAGTGCTAATGTACCCAGCCGAGAACAGCCGTACCTCGGCTAGTCCTTCTGACATTTGCCGCTGGCTCAGATGTCTCTGTAGTGGTTAAACATGAGATATCATTTGTCTTGTGTATATCTAATGGCAATCTTTGGTCTCATTAATTTATAATTTGTTCCCGGGCAAGTTGTTTTGGCTGAGGGCAAGGTGAAGTTTCATAACTTTATATATTTATTTAACTTTACCGTTGTACTAGAGCTCTGACTTTGTACCATTGACTGAATTGTTTGCTTGTCTTTATTTCTTATTGAATTGCTTTGTATACTTTATACTTTTTACTTTTATAATGGCTATTATTGATAATTAAAACTGACTTTTAACAAAAAGAGACAGGGTTGCTTTGTCTTATTTCATTTTATTATAGGCTAGATATATAGTGGAAATAATCAGAGTACATATGCACATATAGCCTGAACCACACATTAATAGGTTTCTTTTTTTTCTTTTTTTTTAATGAAAACGAAAATAGGCAGGGTTATGTTTTATATTTTGTTTTGTTATATAGCCTACATGAAGTGAAGATTATGAATGCATGCGTTCCCTGAACCACATTTATGTGGTGCCTCTTGTGTTATCATTCCCCTTGTAGCACACGCAAGTGACGATTCTGTGTCAACCAATCAGCATTCTGCAGTGAGTGTAGCTCCACCCTTTTAGTACCGGTACTATTGGTACTATTGGGCTTGGTACCCCAACGGAAGGGTCCCAAAAAAGTGGTACGGTACGGTTCGGAATTAGGGTACCATTCACAACTTTTGACAATGGAAACGGCAAAAATTGCATACCGTACTGAACTGTACTAAACCGTACCGCTCGGTGGAAACGAGCAATTAGTTTATAGCTTACAGTATGTTTATCTTTTTTACTTCTAACAATTGTACTTAGGCTTCAAAATTAAAGTTGTGTTCATTTGTGAAGATATTATAATGAACAAAATGCATAACAATCATAAACATTTGTTGGTCACAGAGCTTATTTTCTACAAAAATCCAAAAGCCAATGGAAAGATCCTACTGGATTTTTGCTGAAGGAGCCATGGTAGGCGTGCATGATATTATCTGAAGGAAGCAGGGTGATGCTAACTTCCTGGCTGACCTAAAAAAATACATTATCACTGCAGTGCTCTAAGTTGTCACTGTTATGCAATTATGTGTGTGCATCAATCAATACAGTGTGAATGGCAATTATACCAGAAAAAATAATATAATGTAGTATAATGAATATGCCATGTCATTTTACTTATTTATTTATTTGTAAGGTGCAATGAAACACATCTCATTACAACTTAATATCATAGTAAATTGAGATACATACCATCCCAACATATCAGATGAATTAAAGTTCCTCGCAGAATCAGATGTCATTATGTGTGAATTACAAAAAACAGTCAGGTCTGATAAATAGACTCAGGTCTTCTGAGACCTGAAACCCACCGCTTTTGTCTTTTATTGATTACAGATTTGTATCTGGCTGGTTGAAGGGTGGGAAATGGCAAGACAGTAATAAGCTTGTCTGCCTTTGGCAAGCTCCTACAAGATTTTTGTGTTTTAATGATTCTGTCACCAATTAGTCATGACACCAGACAGCATCAGCATCCCCGTGCTCTGGCATTACCTCTTGAATGTCTAGATTTCGTATTTAAAGTATTGCACACTGCAATATAATAAATCCACCTGCCTTTATGAAGATTAATTTTTGTAAGTAAAAAAAAAAAAAAAAAAAAAAAACATCAAGAATTCTTAAAGAGGCTATATGTAGAAACCCTTGTTTTTAGTGACACCGGTGGCAGATAATTGAACTGCAGCCAGCAACTTTTTGCTCGTGTTCACACTTATGCTGTCACAGTTATGTTCTGTTTAGTTTCATTATCATGGACTTTTAGTTTGCTGTCATTCTCATCACGTGTTCCTTTGTTCTGTTTTCCTGCTCCCTGCTCCTCTGCTCTTGGCTGATCAACTTCAGTGAGGAATTACCAACTCCCACTCTATCCCACCCGGTATCTTCATCATCATCACTGTTTCTGAACAATACTAATGACTGTATGGACTGTCTTACTCACCGTCATTCCGTTGAGATCCTTACCACCTCCATCACCCCAGAGCTCATCCAGTCCTCCAGCCACGCCGCTGCCAGATGTCCACAGCCCTGCGGCATCTCCGTGGAAGCCCCGCTCAGTTAGAAGACTCCCTTTGGGTGGTGTCTCTTCAAGATATCTGATAACCCAGTCCTCTCCCCCCAAAACAGGTGTTGGTGTAGTAAATATTTACAATCCTTTTGGGTAACACTTTAGAATACTGTTTCTTACTTACTGTATGACTAATAAGGAATTACTGAAGAACTAATTGTTAATTCTTCATTAACACTTAAGTCACTACTGTTGACTACTAAGGAAGATGTGTTAACTAATCAGTATGTAATAGAATTTTATGATTTTGTTAAGTAACAGTTAGCTAATCAATAACTAATGAATTCTGTCATACCTCCTGAAGAACTACTATTAATTATCTATTAAGGTTCAAGAAAAATAACTATGTAGCACCCCATTGAAACATGGTGGATGAGAACTGGATTCTGTAACCTTTTCTATAATGTGCAGGACCCATTGAGATATATCTGCCAGAAAATCTACTAAGGGTACCAGCCTCTCAAGGTTGGCCTCTGGTGTACTCAGAGCAGCCACTTCAGTGACCTGAAGCGAACTGGCAGGAAACACCCAAATTGACTGCTTTTTGACCCTCCTCAGAGGGTGCACCGCTGACGCAGTTTCTTGTGTTTGACTTTGAGTCAGAGGTTCAGAGGGTGCACAGAGGGTGGCGGGGTTGGCAGAACGGCCCCCGAGGGCACCGTATAATGAGGTGTACACCACTCCACCCTAGAGGGGGCTGCCCTCAGAAGTCTGACACTGATGGCGTCAGGACTTCTTTTAAGCCGAAGCCTTCTTCGCGAGAAGAACGTTCCACAGATCCGTCTTCTGCTTAGGAAGCTTCTGCGGAGAGTGTCGTCCTGTGCCCCACGGTTTTTAAGGGGGGGCACGATTTTGGTGAGCCCTGTGTGAGGAGCTATATGGCTGGGGCTGCTCATGCCCAGTAGCCCCAGAGGGTTGGGGACGGTTGAACGCTTCCGCCTGTTTACTGAAACCTCTCGACAAAATTATTTACTGCGTCGCCGAAAAGGCCAGGTGGTGAAAGCAGAGCATCAAGGAGAATATACTTGTCTTTATCCTTAATATCTGACAGGTTCAGCCAGAGATGCCTCACAGTGGCCACTAGGGCTGCCATAGACCGCCCAATAGCTCTAGCGGTCTCCTTTGTAGCACTGAGAGACAAATCTGTAGCCTGACGCAGTTCTCAAATCATGTCAGGCCCCACCCCTCGCCATCATCCAAGTCCCTCAGCGGGTTAGCCTGATACGCCTGCAAGATAGACATAGTATGCATAGTGTGGCAGACCTACCGCCGTATACGCTTTACCCACTAGCGTTGATGTTTTTAGAGGCTTAGTGGGAAGCATCAGGACCTTCAGGGATGATCCTGAACTAGGTGAAAGATAGCTAGCAAGCCTCTGCTCAATCCTAGGCAACGACCCATAACTGTTCTCTTTCAACCCCCTTATATCTGAATATATTTGCACTTGGGGGCTGAAAACACATGATGAGAAAGTTTTATTCCATGATCTAAATATTCCACTGTGTAAATCTGGGGAAAAGGGAAGGCCCTGTGGTGGAGGTGTAGTGCTTGGTGACAAGAAATGCTCATCTAGTTTGCTTTTTGAATGAGCGCCAATATTCTCGGCTGGCCATTCAATATTTAACTTAGACACAGCGTGAGTAATCACCTTCACCAGCTCCTCATACACTGGTCCTCAATTCTCATAATATATAACCCCTCATAGTCAGATAAACGAAGTACCTGGCTCTCCCCCTGGGCGGAAGAAGCTGCAGAGCAGGCTCCAATTCCAGCGAGAGAGTGTTGGATCCCGTGGGTAAAGGTAGAGAAAAGGCAGAGCCCGTCGCTAACCCCTCCGCGAGATCCTTTTGAAAAAACCCCACAATCTCAGCTTCCGTGCTGCCTTGGCAGCAGCAGGGCCAGAACCGTGAGGAACACTAACCTGAATACCCTCCTCAAAGAGTGACAGGTGGGAGCGGAGTGTGTGAAGCGGCAGCCTCTCACAATGCTCACAGTCAGCCCCCTCAAAGGCTGACAGGGCATGGTCCACTCCCAAACACATAACACACAAGTCGTGTGTATCCCCACGCATTAGGAAACAAGGGCAGGGAGGAACACACTGCTTGAATGTTTGCTTATTCGCCATTCTTACAAATCTGATTGTGCTGTACTAGATCGGGACAGAAAACAATAAATAAGACAAACAGTATGACACAGAACGCTTACTGAGGCACAGAAGCTAATGCGAGCTATTCCGGGCTATTCCGGAAGTGCTTTTATGCTTTCCTGGTCATGACCTCACTGGATGACCTCACTGGTTCACTCTCGCCATTAGACTAGTTGACACACGTGCTTCAGGCGCAATAACGCAGATGCGTTCCCAAAGCGTCATCGTTGCAGCGCGAATTCCTTCGAAAGGGAACTGAATGTTTTCAATACACTCCAATGGCTCATAGCCCCAATATCTCAGAACAATAATACAATATGCGAGCAACTATGAGGTTGAACAAATACAAAGCTTGATTACAGCTAATTTTATGCTTACGGATAAACCTTAGTAAAGAAAGCATTGCTTTCTTATCTTGGCTTGCTAAATGTTGTCTGCGTTCCACCATGACAGTTTTGGTGTAAACCACATATAACAATTAACCACTTCAATCTGCTCACCAGCAAAATTTTCATTCTTATTTAAAGAGTCCCCTCTTCTAAAAACCGTAACTTTTGTTTTACTCAAATCCACCAATACCGTAAAGGCTAACAAATATTTCCCGCTGTTCAATTTCCTTCTGTAACCCTCCAATTGTATCTGATATATTAGCCATATCATCAGCGTATAACAAGGTGTCACAGATGGTGTTGGGTTTTGTTTAATGTTTATAGTTTCATGTCTCTTATTTTGTAATGTTCTTTGCTATGTTAGTGGTTTGCCATGTGCTCACTTGCCATGTGTCTCCCTTGTTTATGTTCTAGTCATGTCTCATTAGGTGTGTTTGACATAGGCTGCGGCTGGATATAACCGATCGGCGAGAGTAGCCGCGTGCAGGCGGGGAGGAGCTGAAAGCGGAGACGTGAAGTCGGACACTTTCTGCTTCTCGTAGTGACGCTCACGCTACGTTAGCATACTTTATCACAGCTGAAGTGAAAAAAATGCAATATTTGACTAATACACCGATGTTTCAGAGAGATTTTCATTCAATAATTTATGTACTGCTTACAGCATCTGTTTTTACAAGAATAAAGTTCAATATAAGCATATACTATATAAAAACTAATGTAGTTTTATAATGTTTACTAATGTTTTTAATCAGTATTATTTTGATAAACATGACACAATATAACATCGCGACTACATGAAAAGAGCTTTAACTGTTATAAAAATACAGATTTGTGAGCATTAGTTGAACTAAAGGCGTGACAATAAACACGAAACACACGTGATCGTTGTCATGCGGTGAATCCGGCCAATCGTGAAACAGCTGTGTCATCATCAGAGCTCGTGCAGCTCCTCTTGAGAAACTGCGTTGGCTGACTCAGGTGGCTGATCTTGAATCGCTCTCGCGGTACTTTGAAGCCATATGTCACAGTCACATGACATCGGCGCTGTCTCAAGTCGGACAAAAATTTCCTACCGGCATGCACTGCTTCAAGTCAGCCGCCGATCGGTCTGTGCGGCGCTGCATCAAGTCGAACAAGCCTATTGTTTTGTTCCTGTTTGCCATGTGCTCCCTTATCATGTGTTTCCCTTGCCCTTATGTGATCATGTCATGTGCTCCCTTGTCATGTGTCCTATGTTGTCATTGGTTCATTGGGTTGATTGTTCACAGGTGTCCCTTGTTAGTCATTAGTCTCTGTGCCTTTATGCCCTAATGTTTGCCTTGTTCTTTGACATGCATTGTCCTTGTACCACTGGTTGGTGAGTTCCATGTGTCTTGTTAAGCGATGCCATGCCTCTGTGTCTTTTGTTCATGTTTTGGATTCATTTAAATAAACTGCACTTGGGTTCTCTACAACTTGCCTCCAGTGGATTTCTGTTACACAAGGTCTGTACTTCTGTGATACTTTTAATCTGAATACATTTACCTTTACAGTTCTCCGTCAACATTGTTATATATTCATTTAGGAAAAGAATAAAGTGGACTCAACATGCAGCCCTGTCGTACACCAATGCTACAGCAAAAACATTCTGTTAAACAATCAGTTCCTTTCACATATGATTTAAAGGATTAGTTCACTTTGAAATAAAAAATTAATCCAACCTTTACTCACCCTCAAGCCATCCTAGGTGTATTTGACTTTCTTGTTTCTAATGAAGACAGTCAGAGAAATAATAATAAATATCCTGACACATCCGAGCTTTATAATGGCAGTGATAGGGTTAAATATATAATATTTCTTCAATTTTGTTCATCAGAAAGAAGAAAGTCATATACACCTAGGATGGCTTGAGGGTGAGTAAAGGTTGGGCTAATTTTCATTTCAAAGTGAACTAATCCTTTAATTGGAATACTTGGATTTCAGTACACTAAACTTTTCCACCAATACCATTCTTAATGAGAGTGTAATACAAAAGACTATGTTGAACACTATCAAAAGCTTTGGAGAAATCAATAAATATACAATACATCCTTTTCACTTCATAATATATTTCTGAACGACTGAGTGTAATGTAAAAATCTACATTACAGTCTACTGTGGAATAACCTAACCTGTAACCTGCTTGTTCTTCATAAAACATATTATTTACTTCTACATTAGATACTAGTCTTCTGTTCAAAATCTTTGTAAAAATTTTACCAAGTACATTAAGCAATGCGATTCCTCTATAATTGTCTACATTGTTTTTATCATCATTTTTATAAAACGGGTAAATCACAGCCTTGCTCCAAGCCTCAGGGAAGTCACCTGTCTAATATTTTGTTATATAGATGGAGCATGATATGACATAACATATGTGATGCTGCTTTCAGCATTTCAATAATAATACCATCAGGACCAGGGGCTTTTCCATTGCACATTGATATAATAATTTTAAAGATCTCATCATAAGTAATATTACTATCCAAAACTTCAACTTCATTAAGACTGCAGCTTCATGGGCATTCACACGATTTACAACAAAATTTGATTTATGAAAAAATGATTTATAACAAAAATAAGTCAACATCTATATTAAATTTTGTAAAATATTCTAACAACTTGTCGTCCATGATATTATTAGACTGCATTAGACCTTCCATAACTTTTTAAGTTATCCTGCAACATATAACATTTGAGTTTGTAGGAAACCCCCCATCGGCCCAAAAACGGAATCCGACGGCCTGGGCGAAGGTTAACGCGTGTATGCCTTTTCAGCGCCCCTGTGAAGTTCACTTAATTTCACTCGTTTAATCTGACTCCAATTTCAAAAGATTATTACTCTTAGGTTGTGTTGCCAATTAGAAATTAATCATTGGTTATGTATTAATTTAGATATTTGATTATTCTGGGTATCCCATACTTTCAATTATTCGTTCATTACGGACTCATATCGCTTAGAGTCACACGCCCCGGGTTTGCATGGATCTCACGACACAAATTCGCCAGTTTTGCTTTGCATACTGTAGATGTGTGAGGGCAAGGCATTGTCCTATGCTATTTCTTTGAGATCTTCTCTCCAGATGAGTTTTATTGCTTTATTGCAGGGTGCTTGATCTCAGTTTTTGTCTTAGCAGGAAAATCAAGTCTTACTGTTTTTTTCTTGCTATTACATAACTTTTTACATTTGCCTCTCAAGGATATAACTGTTCAAGTTGCGCACATTACCTGATTTAAAGTATATTTTACAACTTCCTGAGATGAACAATCTGCATCCCACCACCTTAGTTGTTTACTTTTAGATGTAAATTTATTGATCAAAAATCTGCCTGCTTCATGTAAACAGTCTGTCAAGATCAAAGCTGTTCTATTGAAATTTTCTTCCACTGCAGTAAAAAAGTTACTAAAACGATTATTCAATAAATGAGATAGCCTGTGCAGAAATTGCCTCTCACCATCGGTTCCCCATTTAAATCTTATCTAGGGTCTTGCAAGACTGACTTTTTTTATTACAATCCTTGATTCAACCCTATTTACTTTCATGGTGTATAATAACGGGAAATTATCAGAAATATCCACATGTAAAATCTCAAAATCTCTAACATGTACAAAGAGTTCACTGGATATGATGAAATAATCAATCTTGCTGCATCCAGCTGCAGACACAAATGTAAAGTCACCATCAGTATCTTTTCCAGCTCTTCCATTTACAAAATGAACAGTTTATCTGTGAAACATATCCAAAAGAAATCAACCAAAAGTGTTGACAACCTTATCTTTTGATTTTCTATGCCATTGAAAATAATCATTAGTGTAATATCTACCACATGCTATATATTCAGAGTAATCGCACTCAATCACATTCATGACCAGTTCTAGCATTAAAATCACCTGTGATAATTAACTGTACATGTTCTGCTACTTGATCTAGCACTTAAAATTTCATTTTCCAAAGAATTTATGCCATTTTTCTTTTCTATATGAGGTGGATCCCTCAGGGAAAAAAAACAATGTTATCACCAAAAAACCCACTCTCTTTGAGA
Organism: Ctenopharyngodon idella; assembly: GCF_019924925.1. Taxonomy (NCBI): domain Eukaryota; kingdom Metazoa; phylum Chordata; class Actinopteri; order Cypriniformes; family Xenocyprididae; genus Ctenopharyngodon; species Ctenopharyngodon idella. The sequence continues at coordinate 4,372,827 of NC_067238.1, forward strand.
GAGTCTAGAAAGTCAGTCAGTTGATTGTTTACAAATTTAAAAAAAATACACATATGTACATATACACAGATAACTCCAATATTACGTTCTAATTTTGCCACGCGCTCTTGGACTAGACAAAAAACAATAGAGAGAGTTATAATTAGTCATTAAAAAGAATATTTAGTTATAATAATGCTGTATCCATATAATCTTATATTTATGAGTCCATATAATATGATATGATATGATATGATATGATATAATCCACAGTATTTGAGGTTGAAATAAATGACTTCTCCAAATGTCATCCTTTGTTTCATACAGGCTCACAGGAAGATAAATCTTGGTGATGGGTTTACCACACCCATATGGAATTATTATTTTGGTAATATTTTCTTTACAACTCAATTTATGAGCACATCCATCTTTCTGTTTACTTTTTTTTTTCCTCGCCATTGAGCAGGGTGTTTGTTTATCATGAGAGATTCACACAGAGTGCCAACAGGATGAGTCAGCCTATAATGGTTGCAGAGAGACACTTTGTACACCCATAACACATGCAGTAAATATTACAAGTTAAAAATGCCTGCTTGCTTTATTAAATGCAACTGATACAAAATTCAGTATGGTTCATATGTCTTCATAATGATGCATGACGCATTGTTTCATTCTTATAAATATATATATTTTAAGTAATTTAAATAGATATCACTGATTCTTGAGATAAGGGACAAAACATGTCCTATAGACAAAAGCCCTCTTTATGTTAAAAATAAATACATTCATTGGTAACACTTTACAATAAGGGTACATGAATAATCATGTACTAATACCCAAATTAATACTTAATTCAGCATGAACTAATGATTATTGAAAGCATCATGAACCAATGAAGAACTATCCTTAACTATGGCTGGAGTCATTATGGATTCATGCATGAATAACAGCAGCCTTAACTACAAGTTAGTACATGTGTGATAGTTAATGCATTAATAAACATTTATGCCTAAACCAAATCAAACCACTTCAAGAATGAATAAGATGTACTCTGACTTTGAAACAAATTTAAATAATATTATCATAGTTTGAACTTTTGACTGCAGCTTTGTCATAAACATTACTGGATGGCACAGAATTAATTGATTCTCCTCATCAAACATAGAAAATACTAAATACACTATTAACTAATCTCAAAAGGTCATTATCTGTTTTGTGTTGTTCTCTTTCCCTTCAAACTCACCCAACTGTGTCTTATGCACAGCTAAATAAAAAATCAAAACCCACAAAAAACATTTCTGATAAACAGCTCCCAAAGAAAAAAAAAACAAAAAAACATTTATTTAAACAACTGTCACAGACACGCCAGGCTCCAACACCCACCAATCACAGCGCACTCCATCTCCGGAATATTGATCACATGCACCTGCACCTCATCAGCACGCTCATCACCACCAGTACTAAAGACACTCACACACACTCAGTCACTGTCCAGTCTCGTTCGCATCTAGACATACCTTCATGCTTACCTCAAGGACTCCCAGCGATCTACTTACCTGTCTCCAGCGTCTTCAAGTCTCTCCTCGTGTTCCCAGTCTGTGTGTGAGTGTCTCCAGTCTCCAGCATTGTTCATCCTCCATCGTCTTCCAGGGTCTCCACCTATTCAACACAAAAGGTCAGTATCATTCATCCTCATCTCACCATTCACCTGCCAAGTCACGTTATACTCACCTGCACGTCTGTTTACTCTGCTGTTTGTCAAATAAACAACCATCTCTGCCATCTTCTGTCTCCGTCCCTTCTGTACTGTAACAGAAGACCGGACCAAGACCATAAGACAACAGCATGAGTCATCCAGATCCGTTTCAAGAGCTTGTTGACGCCTTGCGCCGAGCACTCACCGTCAACCCTCCTTTACCTCCACCAGCGATCACGTCCGTCAACACAATCACCACTCCTTCACTGCCCATGCACGCCAGTCCCATGGCCAAACCAGCGCCCTACTCTGGATCGGCGGAGGATTGCAGCGGATTCCTCCTGCAATGCGCGCGCTTCGCCACTCGTATGCAGTCATGTCTCGAAGAACACCAGGGCCAGCCACTGTTCAACATCGCTCCCCGCCGACCAGAATCCGTCAGGCCTCCAGAATCAGCCCACGAACCCATGCTCTTGGAAAACTCCTGGCTCACTGCTTCTGCCATGGTGAGTGCCATCATTCCCTCAATAAATAAGATGGAACCACTCACCATTGTTGTAAACCTTACTGCTGCTGACATTTCCCTTCCAGTGGTCACACTCCTCGATTCTGGGTCAGCAGGCAACTTCATCTCCGGCGCCCTCCGCTGTTAACTCAAGCTCAAGACCACGGCCACGCCGTCTACCTACCAGATCCACTCAGTGACCGGAAAGCCTCTCAGCAGGAAATCTGTACATTGGTGCGTCGGGCCCATCTAGTTGCAAGTGTGAATCCTCCACGTGGAGCAATTACATCTGCTGGTTCTGGAGGAATCCACCGCTGACGTGATACTAGGGCGTCCCTGGTTGGAGCAGCACAACCCAGTCATCTCCTGGAAGACCGGCGAGATCCTAAAGTGGGGTGACACCTGTTTCTCCAGCTGTTTCTCAGAGCTCCCAGTTCCTCCGTCTCCTCGTCCTGAACACCTCTCTGTCTGTGCCACGTCCATCGAGAGCCCCATCGAGAAACGCTCTGTGGATGTACCACCGTGTTACGTTCCCTTCAGAGACGTCTTCTGCCCTCAGCGAGCTTCCAAGCTGCCTCCACACCGGCCATGGGACTGCGCCATCGACCTGCTTCCGGGTGAGTCAGTGCCTAGGGGAAAGATCTATCCCTTGTCAATCCTGGAGGAGAAGGCCATGGAGGAATACATCAAGGAGGCCCTGAAACAAGGTTACATCTGCCCGTCTACTTCCCCTACTGCTTCGAGTTTCTTCTTTGTGGAAAAAAAGGACGGAGGCTTGCGGCCTTGCATCGACTACAGAGCCCTTAACAACATAACAGTTAAATTCCGTTACCCCCTTCCTCTCGTCCCAGCTGCCCTGGAACATCTCCGTGGTGCCACTGTCTTCACCAAGTTGGACCTCGCAGCGCCTACAACCTCATCCGGATACGTGAGGGGGACAAGTGGAAGACCGCCTTCGTGACACCCACCGGCCACTACGAGTACCTTGTTATGCCATATGGCCTGGTCAACGCCCCCTCCGTATTCCAGGACTTCATCCACGAGGTGCTCCGGGAGTTCCTCCACAAGTTCGTCTTGGTGTACATCGATGATATCCTCATCTACTCCCGGAGCTTGGCCGAACATCGCCACCACGTTGCGGAGGTCCTAAAATGCCTGAGGGAGTTCCATCTCTTCCTAAAAGCTGAAAAGTGCTCCTTCCACCAGCCCTCAGTGCAGTTCCTTGGTTACAACATCGATAGCAGTGGCATCCGGATGGACGAGAGGAAGGTGGATGCCATCCGGACCTGGCCTACCCCATCAACCATCAAAGAACTCCAATGTTTCCTCGGCTTTGCCAATTTCTACCGCCGCTTCATCCAAAACTACAGCTCCATCACCGGTCCACTCACCAACCTACTCCGCCACAAGCCCAAGTCTCTGTCCTGGACTCCAGCTGCCACCGTCGCGTTTAACACCCTGAAGGAAGCCTTCACCACCGCTCCACTCCTCGTCCACCCTGATCCCGACCTGCCCTTCGTTGTGGAAGTGGACGCCTCCACCACCGGAGTTGGAGCGGTGTTATCTCAGCAGCAGGGGACAGCGCAAATAAATGCTACTCTATCGCCATCTGCTGGTTATAGTGGTAATTCATTTTTATTTTTTTATTTTTTTTAAATAAAAGTGTTTTCCATCAAATGTTGGATTTCCTACATTTTGAAACATTCGGTTTTACAAATGGGGAAAATGTCAGAAGGATGAACAAATAATGTTTGTGGTCATCACATTAAAAATAACATTTGAAGGGCTGGAAAAATGTTGCGTGTGCATGTCTATTACAGACACCGCGTTTCTTATTCAAACGTTCCCATTAGCTTTGTCTTCATTGCATCAACAAAACTGGGTTATTGGAAAAATAAGCAGATGTGATAATTGCATTAAAATATAAATACAACATTAAAAAGTCAACCATTGATGGTTTTGTGTCGATATACAGCAAGTACAGAATGATAGCTAACAGATCACCGGAAATGCCCAAGCTGGCTTAACGAAAACCAGGAAGTAACCGTGCATATGGTCAAATATGCAGGGCAAGCAGTAAATTAGGAGTTTATTGAGGGAAAAGTCGTAGTTAATAGTTTATATGTGTTCCCTATACTAAAGTTATACCGGTTGTCCTGGTTATTCTGTTTGCTGATAAAAATGCAATGACACTAGCTGCACATCAATCTAGATAGCAGGAAAATAATTGCCAACAATCTACATTAAACTGAAACATTAAACATATTATTCTAAATGTTGTATCATTCCAATGACTCTGTTTTCTTATCGCAGCAATATCTTGAAGCTTGAAGGATTTTGCCATGAGTAAGTTGCCCCTTGAGTTTAAAGTACAAAGAATTTCATTATTTGGGTTGCAACATACCCTGTTGTACTCTGTTTCACACATAATAAGCACAAGAAAATGAAGCTTTTTTTTTTCTAGTACCATTTGAAAAAGTTTGTGTGTGGGTTTTCCACTGAATAGACAAAGGTTTTTGGTTTAGCATGTTTCTTTTACATATTATGTTTATTCTTTCCATAAGTTCCCTGACTGTCTTAAAATGAATATAGCATAACATATCTGCATCAACAATGAATAATGTTGTGTTTTAGAATTAGATGTGGATGTCATAACACATGAGTCTGACCTTTCAGACTGCACCAATCTTTCAGACCTTGCAGTAACAACGTCTCTCATAAACAATATCTAAAAAGAAATGGAATACAAACAGTCATCACAGAGTTCAAATGAAATCAACCCTCTTAGACAGACAGGAAATCCCATGGGCCACAACACTGAACCAGAAGGTTAATCTAAACTCAAACACAGCAAACAAGGAACATTCAGAGGTGACTCAGAATTCCTGAGGCTTCTCCAAAGTCTAATGTATCATTGATATCCAGATAGTCCTTTTCAAATTTTCTAAAAGGAAATAGTTTTCCCAAATCGTGACCTTATGAGAGTTATGATTGAGTTACATCTTTCATTACTGCTGTGCTATAGTCAGTATTCCTCAGTGGTTTTAGAACCTGTGCATACCACAAACAAAATAAATTAAAACTGCAAGCAGCGATGAAAGGGCCCTCGAACACATGCCACCACTAGCTGGTGGCTTTAGGAAAACAGAGCACTGTGGGCATTATGCATTTAATTACATAAATATAGGAGGAAAACATCAGTCATTTGTATTAACCACACTTCCTGCTACCAGCTGGTGGCATGTAGATGTCTTCAGGCCAGGGCACTTATCAAACATGTGAAGTTTGAGGCAGATTTGGACATTGTATGCTTGAGTTACAACAACGTCCTGTTTCATGATGATAATAGAATACTTTAGCACTCAAGTGTTGCTAGCATGTTTTAGAATGTTTGTAGCATGTTTAGAACTCAGTTGCATATTTTAGTATGTCGCTAGTAGTGCATCACAGTGTTAAACATGTCACTTCCTGTTGCCAGTGGGTGGTGCTATTACTATAACTGAATATTGTCATGTAGATGTGTTCAGGGAAGGACTCTTCTCAAACATGTGAAGTTTGGGGCAGATTGGACATTGTATGCCTGAGTTACAACAACTTCCTGTTTCTTGGCGTTAATAGCATACATTAGCACTTAGCCAAGTGTTGCATGATTTAATGTGTTTCTAGCTTGTTTGGTACTTCATGGCATATTTAAATGCGTTTCAGGGAGTGAATTACAGTGTAAAGCATGCCATTTCCTGTTGCCAACAGGTGGCGCTATGACTCACTGAATATGTGCATGTAGATGTCTTCCGGCCAGGACTCTTATCAAACATGTGAAGTTTTGGGCAGTTTGGACATTGTATGCCCGAGTTAAAACAACTTCCTGTTTCATGGCGAAACATCGAATTTTGTCAGGCCGCCACGGACACACCCTTCAACTCTTTAATTTAACACAATTTAATGTCCCAAAGGTGTTTAGATTAGACTGACCAAACATGATGTTGATCTGATTAAAGCTCTAGGAGGAGTTTGTTAAAGTACAATGTCTGGAAATATCACAAAAACTGCAAAAATTTTCCAGAGAAAATTAAAAAAATGTAACTTAAAATATTTAACTTCCTGTTGGGTTTTCATATTTTGCTTCCAGGGAATTTTTTGTATTGGGCTGTTACATGTGTCTACCGAATTTCATACTTGTACGTGAAACATACCGCAAAGTGCGCTTAATTGAAATTTTGTAGGTGATGCTATCGAGCCATTTTGCCACACCTTATTCTGAAACCCATATCAGACGAAAATTTTCACTACTTCTGACGCGTGTGCATTTCATGAGTTTTCGAGCATGTTTAGGCCCTCAAAAATGCAATTAATTCGGAGAAGAAGAATTGTTGACCGAGCAATTACAATAGGGTCCTCACACCATCAGTGCTCGGGCCCTAAAAAGTAAAACAAACTTCAGCCAAAAGGTCTATTCACATCAAGGGTGCAACTAAAATGAACTCTGGAGATACAAAGATACAACTCATTTGACAACACAATTGCCACTAACATCAATGTAAAATAACTTTTGCAACTAAAATGTAAAATGTAAAAAAACTTTAACATTACATCTAAAAAACAATGGTAACACTTTATTTTAAGGTCTTTTAACTAGTTGCTTATTAGCATGCATATTACTAGAATATTGGCTATTTATTAGTACTTATTAAGCACATATTAATGCCTTATTCTGCATGACCTTATTCTACATTCTTAATCCTACCCAATACCTAAACTTAACAACTACCTTACTAACTATTAATAAGCTCTAAATTAGGAGTTTATTGAAGGAAAATTCGTAGTTAATAGTTAATATGTGTTCCTTATACTAAAGTGTTACCAAAACAACCTACAACTCACCAGAAAATAAAGATTTCACCCCCTTTAATGATTATAATGATTCAATTCTTTCAAGTCAGCATTCGATGCATCCTCAAAATCAAGAACATTAAAATCAAGATCCAGGTACTTGCATTTGTCATCTGTACCCATAAGAAAGAAAAATCAAAAGTGAGATCTCTTTAACATCTCAAATGTTTCTCCTAGACAAAAATGAGGTTACTTTAACATCAAATAGAGACTTCTGCTTGAGTCTCGTGCTTCTCACACTTGTCTCCTGAGACAAAAACAGTCTCACAATGGTCTCCTTTAAAGTTTTACAAGAGATCTCAATAACATCACACACTGTGCTCAAATTTTTCTCCTAGAGATTCTGGTGGTCTCACATTTGTCTCCTCTAAAGATTCAGAAAATACCTCAACAACATCACACACTATGCTCATATTTTTCGGTAACACTTTATAAAAACTGCATGCTAGGAATCATTAGTTAAGCATTAGTAAATAGTCCATTCATAATTTATAAAGCATTGTCCCTACATTAATAGACATTAGTAAACAGTTTTTAAAAACAGCTATAAATTCTTTGCTCTATCTATAAGCATATCTATAATGTGTTTAATAACTGTATTTTCATTTTCACTTTATTAATGATCAATTTATCATTTATAAATTAAGTATTACATTTACAAACCAGTTATTTAGGAGTTATCAGTGGTTCATAATTTAGAAAGTGTAAGTAAATGATTAATAAACTATTTAAATGTATATTTATATATCTTATTATTTAGACATATAGTAATAGTTACTCAGTGTGTTAATAAATGCTTTATTAACACATACTTTAATTCATGATTAATTCAGGTAGTTATAAAACATTTAGTAGTTGTCAATTAACTATTTTTGTGAGCTCATCTAAAGTGAGGACTATTTATGCCTCGTAAAGCTTTTACAAAGGAGATTTAAAGGCATAGTTATCTTCTAAACAGAATAAGAAAACAAACACAACAGAGTGATACAGAACATAGAAATATTTATTTCAAGATGCAAAAAATATTGTACAACTGTACACTGTCACTGTTACGTATTAGATGAAGCTCACGAAGATGAGGAATAACAGGAAACAGGAACTTTAATGACGAATCTCAGGAAACTCTTAATAAACACCATAACACATGTATACATTGATGAGATCGAACAAAGAACTGAAAGACACAGGGAGAATATATACCAGAGCACATGAGGAGTGATTAACAAGGCACAGGTGAATGACATACTATTTAGACAGACTGGGGAGAAACTAGGTCACGGACTAAACCAAAAACACAGTGAAGGAGGGAGACACCGACTATACATGTAACATATCGCCCCCTCCCGGGAAGGCGTGTCCTCGCGCCGTAGGAGAGTCCGACTGAGGAGGGAGCGTGGGGGTTCTGGAGGAGGGCGTGAGACAAAAGAAAAGTCTGGGGAATAAGAAACTGTCCATGGTGGTGTGGAAGGTGGGAGGAGCCAGGAGCAGGAGGAGCCAGGTGGTGGTCCAGAGACCAGCCAGGACGAGGCCCCAGGGCGGAGTCAAAGGTGGGTGTCAGAAAAAAAATTATCTTAATTATATCAGTTAACACTTAAGCAAAACATAGTCAGGTAAAAGTGTCTGAATAATTTTTTTATCAATTTTACTGGTAGTCCACTGTATGAAGAATTTTTCGGTATTATATGTCATAGTTTACTTTATTTTGCTATCCTCACTTACATAAATGAACTGTGGTGTCTTGCACCCACTAGTAAAAATATATCAAAAATATAAAAAAAATGTCTGAATAATTTTTGGATTGACTGTAAATAATAATAATAATAATAAAAAATGAATATACATCAACAAAATAAGCAACAAAAAGCAACAAATAAGCAACATATTTTTGTGCTGTAAGAAGGTTTTCTTGTTTCAGTTTCATGGCTGAGTACAGTTTCATTTTTTGCATCTTGAAATAAATATTTCTATGTTCTGTATCACTTTGTGTTGTGTTTGTTTCTTTTTATGTTTAAAAGAAAACTGAGCCTTTAAAGTGGAAAATATTTTCTCCCATTTACCATGCGCTCTCTGTTCTCTGCGGTGTCTCCTCCTAGCAGCAACAATTGCAACCTTGTTGCAATATGGGTTAAGACATGCTTTTTGGGGGGCATTAAATAATGGCACACATACCAGTAAATTGACTAGCGTAAACATTAGTAAATCGCGTTGCATGATTCATTTAAATACTCTCCTCCCATAAATTTTGCGTCTGAAAGGGAAACTCCTATAAAGGCATATGCAATAAGGTCAGCCGGAAAAAGAACTCAGTCCACGCTTTTTCAGTGCTAATTTTGCACTGCGTGTCTTTAGTAAATACTTTATTAAAGTATTTTTTTAATGCCAAAAGAGGGTTTGCGCTGGCACAAGCTGTTAGTAAATCTGGCCCCAAATGTTTTATAACTACCTGAATTAATCATGAATTACAGTAGGAATACATGCTAATAAATCATTTATTAACACACTGAGTAACTACTGCTATATGTCTAAATAATATGATATATAAATGTACATTTATTAATTACTTACACTCTCGAAATGATCGTATGAACCTAAATAACTGGTTTGTAAATAATGTAACACTTAATTCATTAATAAAGTATACAGATACAATTATTAAACACATTGATATGCTTATAAATAAAAAATAAAGCTGTATTTATAAACTACTTACAAATGTTTATTGAAGGGTTAGTTCACCCTCTCCTTTAGCAAATAATGAATGTAATTGCTTCTCGGGGTCTGTGCATTTTCTGATGCGATACTGTAGCAGACGGTTGCTGTCAATCTTGTAAGTAAAGAAATTCATTGCTTCTGTGCTGTTGGGAAAAGTCTGAAATGTTTAAGCTTTATTTCTCATTAATTTAACCATTGTATCAAATAAATTTTGCCAATGCCATTGTCGTGTAAAAGAACAACCAAAACATATAAAAAGTTTCCCATTTTTAGTTAAAAATGATGACGTGCTAAGACTATGTGCCTTATTTCCAGAAAGAAGTGTAGCACAATGAGGGATGAAGACCATGTTTTTTAACAGGTCAGGTCTGCCCCAAAAGCTTGTCCAATTGTCTATGAAACTTATGTTATTCTACAGAGACTACCTAGACATCCAGCCATTGAGTGATAAAAGTCTGCTGTGTGTTTTGCTGTATCTTAAAGTGTATTAGACTAACATTTAGTGTAATAAAATTATTTAATAGTATTTTCCTTTGATTTTCCTTTGACATTTTTAGTGTTCTATTTCTAATAAAATTAATTCACTTAATTTCACAAATATTAAAATAACTTATCTAGTTAACAAAATAATAATAATAAGGATTTCGATCTCTATGGAGCCCCTAAGGGAACATGGAAATGGAAGAAAAAAAAATGACATGGGAGAAAAAAATATATATAAGTGAATGCTTTTGTGTTCTTTTGCAAAAGTATTGCGTTCCTCCATTTCCATCACAAGAGTTTTTTGAGCAAATGCAAAAACAATGAAATATACTTTTTCTTCCCATCTTATTTTTTCACCTCTGATTTCAATTTGCAATAGAGGGTTAAAAATTATTACCATTCTTGAGCCAGTCTGACGTTATCAGTTTAAGATGCTGTATACTGTGTGGCATTACTTAAAAGCACAGCCTTGAACTGGGGTAAATTAATATTACTTTCCATAGTTAATGCAGCTCAATGTCTGTGTAGAAGAAATAAACAGAGATGACAGATAAGTGACATTTTACACCATTTGATCTCTATTCATCTTTAAACTCTATTACCTCCATGAACTGGTAAGCAAACACTACCTCAGTTCCTCTGCACGATCCATGTGAAACTGTAATTGCATCACAAAGCAGAGCGAGATAAACTGTAATCTGCTCCCCTACCTCTTTTGAAAATGCATATCATCTGTTAAGTGTTCCATACACACTTCACACTAGCTCTCTGATGTTTTTTAAGAGGGGCAGCTTTCTTGCCCCAAAAACTAGTTGCTTTAGACCTCTCCGCCATCTCTCACAAAAGCACTTTTTGTTTAGTGGTGCCTAGCTAATTAAACTCTCTGGTTAATCACACACGCCTGCGCTGCTGGCCAAAAGCAAAATGACAGAGTAAAAGTTTTAAAATAAAGTGAAGAATGCGTAAACATGATACTAATTAGCAATATTTATTTAAGTGCACTTCTTAAAAAGTAATTATGAGGCAGAGAAATGCACTGTTTATGTGCATAAATAATCCTGCCAGCTGGTTACATAGATTACCCGCCGGTCCTCTTGTGTTTGCGCTCTTCTTTCTTCTTTTCTTTAAGCCTTACTAACTGTGAATGTCTTGTGGCATGTGTGAATGCATTTGATGTTATATCAGTGTTGTATGCTCTAGAAGCTCTCATTGGCGGTGATACATTCTCCATGGGCAATCTCCACATTCTGCAGTGTGTCAATCATATGTGCATGCAAAATTGGCAGGGTTGACAGCTGAAAATTATCTGGTGTGCATGGAGGGGATGGTCAGGATTCAAGGACATCAGTTATTACCTAGAGGAAAGTCTTATTGTTCAGAGGTTGCTTTTGCATACATCTGGAGACTTAATAAAATTTGTTCACTTCCTAAATGTTTTAATGATCAACTTAAATCTCAGATGTTGCTCTAAATTTCTTTAGGGGAAAAATAATAGACACACATTGAGACAATTGTTGACATAGGCTACAGCAAATGTATAAAATGTATACCAGATCAGATTTTTGTGATCTTGTTAGAAATGTTTATGGAGATCTGTGACTTCGCAGACATCAGTATGTTGGAAAATCTGAGACACTGTTGAGATCTGTAATCTCTTCTAGGATCTCTAGACAGATTACTGGGAGCGAAGCGTGACGCAAAGGACGTAACAAAGTCTCCATTTGTTTTCCATATAATTTCACTCTAGTCTATAAAAAACAATTGAGATATTTGAAAGATTTAATTTGGGATTTTTTTTCCCCCATGGAAAGTGTCCGTAAACAAAGCACAGAGACAACAAAGCTCTCCTCATCCCAAATGTAAGCAAAATGGCACACACTAATTTTTAGATTAATGAACTATGATGAATATGTAGTGGAAGAATAGTTTGTTTTGATAATTAAACTTGTTTTGTTAATCATTTTAGATATTAAAGTTGGTGTCTTTTATCATCAGTGGATGGTAACACAGACAAATAAATATAAAGAAAAGAAGAAATACCATTACAAACAGAGAAGCTGTAGGATTAAACTCACCTCATAAGCTATTAGATACAAAGAGACTCTTTGAAGGGAGGAAGAGAGAAAGGCAAGCTCATCTACTGTACAGAGAGAGACCATGAAGATGTCTTCCTGTTTGTTAACTCACTATGAATCATCAACAACAGATCAGTCAGACACTACAAAGAACCATTCCACATCAATTTACACATTCATTTGATTACTGCCTTCTATTTTCTACCTGGTTTAAACTGTTAGCTAACAAACTTACACTAAGACTTATGGTGCAACATTTTCACACATTATTCACAAAGTATACTTCAGGTTAGATGCAAATGCTTAAAACATGCATGCAGAGCATAGTCTATAGGCATCAGTGAGTGCTAGTAAAATAACGCATATGTGCGCAGATGCGTAGTCTTTATTTACAAAGACATCGACAACTACTTGTCTGGCATGCATAATAAAGCATTATTAGTAGTTTTTGCAGATCTGTGTGAACAGGGATCATTTTGATAACGTTGTCAAGTGTACAAAGAAGAAAAAAAAAAAACCTTTTCCATATTTAGTACATCGTTGTTGTGTAAACCTACCCTGAGTGTCATTAATGGAGAACACCTGCTGTTAACAAGAAGTACAGAAGGAAAGCGAACCAAGAACTACAACGGACTTCCAGCAACAGCCTTAAAATTAACTGAAGATAAAAGACATTAAATCTAATCATTAAATCATTAAAACTCCACAAACAGCATTACCAGGTTCACTTATTACAAACTAGTTTGACTTGATTTCTCTTTATAACATCTACAGAAGTTCTTACTGAGAATTAACAGAGGTTTAGATGTTTCATTGAAAATGTTTCGTTTGAAGTCACCATTTTGCTTTACTTAATGTTAGCTTTCTCTGTCTTTCTATAAAAATGTGTTTATTGTTGAAAAACAAATTATTTGTTGCAAAGGAGGCTAAAATCATAAGTGATGTTGACTATTTTTGTTATGGTGATATCATCACAAAGTAGTTTAGTTCACAGATTTCACCCAAAGTCTATGTAAGTGTTTTACAGAAGCGTTTTATCATTAATACTCTTAAATACTCACTACCAACCCTGTAATACTAAAGCAAGACTTCCAGCAAAGTCCTGAAGAATTTTTAAACAGTGTGCACAATAAGTTTGAATCATTTTGACACATAAAGACACCAAGAATCATCACATTGTCACGCACAGAAGAGGACAGGCAAGGGAGGGAAGTGAAACAACAAGTCTTTATTGCAAAGACAGGAGAACAGAGCTGGAATGCAACAGGTATGGATGAATGTCAGATGATAGTCGACTGAAGACTTAGCTGGTGGTGATACAGTGTTTTCTGTGCAGGTGACAGGTGAGCAGCAGATCCAGACAGGCAACATGGGAAAACAGAAGTTGGCAGACGAATCAGAAACAAACAGGTAGGTTTCTCATGTGAGCATAATTGGTAAGCACTCCAGTACAAAACCAGGCAGGGTCTGTGGTGCTTCTCTTTGACGAGACCAGACAATGTAGTGGAGTGAACAGAGAGCTTAAGTAGGGTATGCTGATGAATGATAACAATGGTGATGGCTTGCAGGTGCAGGTAATTGAGGAGTGAGTGTAGGTGTGGAACAGGAGGAATGCTGGGAATTGGAGTGCATGTGCTAGTGACTGTGACACATATGAATGTCAACAATGGTGACAATCAACAGATTCAGATAAACAGGGCTGCGTTCAGCCCCAACAAAACGTTTTTTAAACGGAAACGGTGGTGCGTTGAGCACCCTGTTCTAATGACGCATGAGTTGCAACTATGGCAGCTGAGAAGGCCATTCTTTGTGTTCTTTTTGAAGAATTTTTCAGAGCCTGATGAAATCAGTATAAATACAAAATACACTCGATGTTACAGTCACTGCCCTTGCCGTCCAGAATAAAAGAGCCCCAATCAAGTGAAGGGATTTGTGTAAAATTCTAATTATTGTGATTCAACATTTGCCTCGCATTTTAGGATGAAAAGACAAACATTTCAGGTGAAGGATAATCCACTTCTTACCTCCGAGACTGTGTTATGATCTATATGACCTTATTATTTTTATTGTTAGTATTAGGCTTATCATTATTGCTGATCACTGTTGTTGTGCTATGATATTGTAATATTTACCATTATATAATCAAAGGAGTATAGAAAAGTTTATGAAAGTGTCACTTCACAATACAATAGCAAAATATATAATTATGTATAGTATTTTTATGTTACATTAATACCCATTGTGCAAGCTGTCTCTTTAATACCGCGTGGTTTATATACATGTTGCCGCTGATTGGGCTGACATTTCTGACACACCCACCAAACAAGAGAAATCTTTCTTATTTGACATGTCATAATTCAGGAAGGAAATAGGATAGGAAGAAATTTTTTTTTTTTTTTTTTTTTTTTTTTGGATGAAGCTCTACTACATGTGACTTGCATCTGGATCAAATTTTGTGGTGATATAACGTAATCAAAAGTTACAGCATTTGGAACCAAGGTAGCCTTTTTGTTTAGCCCCAGAAAATCGCCGTGTAATAGGCTGTACTGCTAAAACTGGGGAACGAATTTTCATGGCCATATATATAGAGCCAAGACTACATCAAGTGAAGTGAAGTCAAATTTATTTATATAACGCTCAATACCCATCGTTTCAAAGCAGCTTTACAAAAAGTTATTGTCTATAAGCTTTAATACTGAGCAGTTTTAGGGCTGGGCGATATCACGAAATATGTTGCTGATGATACACTGTTTGAGATTTAGCTATATTGTATTTATTATTTTATCCAGCAGATAGCCTAAGTCAGTGCCACTTTTAGGATTGCATAGAATTATGGCATTGCAAAGGAGAGATATATTTCTATAGGACGATATATTTTTTAGACTATATTTTTTGCATGTCACACAGGGCTCTGTATTTTTACATCATTTAGGCTTCTTCATATTTATATTAGGATCGGCGGATAAGCACAAACTCAGGTTTTTTACACAAATGATGATAATTCACTGTATTTCAGTAAAACATCGGATAAACCCGAAAGTGTGTTTGATTTTACATTTTAAAGCAAAACCACGGTGACAAATAAGTCAATAATAGGCTACCAACAGCCCACACTGGCCATATTTTTTTGTGCGTACAATAAAAACCTTGCAATGCTGAAAAAATGCATATTTGCATTTATTGTGTATGCAAGATGTTTTTTGTTGTTGTTGTTATTGTTTTGTTTTACTAAAACAGATGTTATTATGTCGATCTATATTATGTATGTGCTCAATTTAAGCAATGAATGTTCACTTCTGTGCTTGGTATTTTTCAAGTCCTCACGTTATATTGCACAAATTTACACGTGCACGTGATTTTTTTTTATAGTTGCAGCTGTATGGCTATAGAGTGAGTGTTAAATTGAATCTATTTTCACTCGTACACGCAGATTATAACACAATGCGGGGGTTGATAAATAAATAATTGGATTTTTAATACCCGTTGACACTTATTTAGGCCTCTAATATAAAATATGAACCTTTAAAAACTATTGTCACCGTCACTGTCTGTCTCACTTTCCCCGAACTCCACTTCCCAGCATCCCTCTGGTTCCTCACCTGCAATCCATTTCCAATCACTGATCACTACCAGCTGCCACTCATCTTCTGCACCATTCATAAGGTCCTCACTCACTTCACTTGAGGTTGGGTCTTGTCTATGGATATGCACTACGTCCTTGTCTACTCTTATGTCAAGCTCCATGACCGTCTTACCTGTTATCTACTCACCAGTTGTTCCTACCAGCAGTCCAGGCTCTCCTCATCCCCTACTCTCTGTTGTCTCCATGCTCGTTGGTTCCTGGATCACCTGGAAAAGACACAAAGACTGCATCCTGAACTAAGACTTTCCTTATCTAAACCCACTTGCCTGGATCGCTTTCTCTGTTGTGTTGTTGTTTCATCTGCACTCAATAAACCTGCTGTTGTTTACATCACTTACCTCTGTTTTCCTCGTCTATCCGCTGACAACTATATAGGCCCACAGGAAACATGAGTTTGCCATTAAACACTTTATTAGCACTTTGTACCAAAGTCCCTATAGTCTTTGTTTGTAATTAATGCAAGCATTGGACAACAAATCCTCGTTAAAAAATTATCCAAAAAAAAAAAAATGAAACGATCGTGCTTTAATATGTAAAATCAGCCAGTTGAAAAGCTGAGTTTCTAAGTTTTACAATGATACCTATTTTGTGTTATTCTACATTGGAAAACAAGCAGGGACGGTTCCGGGAACATTGGATAACACATTGCATCCCGGAAAGACGTGAGACATGTTTTTGGGCTCATTTTAATCATAAAGTCCATTAGCAACACATTATTAGCTGATTGATAATGTACTCAAGCAAAATCCTAATCGTATTAATTACCGTTATGTGTCCGACATTGTAAAAAGCGATACCATTATGCAGCATTTAGCCCGTTCACCAAGTGGATCGCTCGTGTGAGTGAGTGGAGGCGGGGCTAATTAGCATATTCATAGATCCACGTATAATAAATGAGGCAAAGGTGTAGAGTTACATGCAAGCTATTTTTAGACATGAAGAAATTTTTTCACAGGAAATTTTGGTGATCACAGACGAGTTTTAAGGGATAGAATTATTGACTACAGGGGGACTTTAACATACCATTCTAATATTCTGATTTGGTACTGAAGAAACCTTTCTTCTTAATTATGTTATTATTATTAGTTGAAATTATTATTTTCTTTTAGTATTCTTTGAAGAACAGACAGTTTGAAGAACAACATTTATTTGAAATCATAATCCATACTGTGGTGGGCAGGAGGGCCAAGACCCCTGGCCAAAAGAGTCCAAGGAGGAACCAGAGGAGGAAGAAACCAAGGAGGAGCTGGCGGAGGGAGGAACCACAGAGGAGGTCTCTGCGACACTGGTGGACATATATCCCCTGATGACTCTGGAGAGTTGATGGTCGAAGATAGAACTGTGCACATAGAACTGTGGACCAGGCTGAAGCCAGGGGAACTGAAGGCCAAGGAGGAGTTGGGTGGGCCCAAACCAAGGCAGAGCTGGAGGTATGAAGGCCCAGGGAAACAGTGCAGGCATGGAGGACACAAGCGGAACCAGAGGATCAGGGGACTGGACGCCCAAATGACCTAGGCAGAACCAGTAGGCGTAAAGATAAAGGAGGAGCCAGAGGGAAGGAGAAGCCTGGTAGAGTTAAAGCAGTGGAGGGCTGAGGCAAAGCCGGAGGCCCAGAAGTCCAGGGCACGACCAGGATGACACCTGACCAAGGAGCCGGAGGGACAAGGGACTCCTGTGGAGTTGAAGGAATGAAGGATCACGGTGGAGTCATGGGAACAACGAGCCACAGTGGAGCCTGATGGTCATGCAGCCCGATGTCCCTTGATCACTGTTGGATGGGTTGAACAGACAATACAGAAGAGGGGCAGAGCCATTGAGCCGGGTGGAGCCAGCAGAGATGAAAAAGCTAGAAGACGAAGGGACCAGGTCAATGGGTAGTGACGAAGGAGCCAGGTGTTACAACCTATATGGTTTTATTTCTGTTGTTCTGGAGTGCCTTTATGTGTGTGTCCAGGAATGACGTCTGATTGACTCCTGCAGGCTGATTGGTGCTATGGCCTGATTGGTGAAGCCAGGTCAAAACAGTAGGCCTATTATAAAAAAAAAAATAATAATAATAAATAAATAAATAAATAAATAATAAAAAAAAATAAAAACATGAGCTTAATTACAAAGTGTTATTACAATAATTACTACCTAGTTTGATATTTCTTAATAACATAGTACTGTCTTGAGTCTTTGCTGCAACAGTCTTTGCTAAAAGAATTATCTTATGTTTCTTTATTCACAATTCAAAGGTCCTATTGTTCACACTTTGGCAGCTCTAATATATATATATATATTGCTTACTTCTTCCACAAGACTATTTGTCTTGTATTTTGCAAAAAAATAAATAAATAAAATAAAAATAATAATACTTTGCCTCAAACTGACAGCCCTGCTGTTTAAAGAAAAACATTTTTATTTAGTGCAATTTTGAATAAAACTCCGGAGAATTATAGGAAACAACCACAGAACATGATGTTACTGCACCGAATATCAGATGATCCCTCATTTCCATGTAAGAATAGAGCAAAAACAAAGAATGTCTGTTTAAAAGCTCTAATATTTGAACTCGAGCAATGACCCATTTGTTCTTTTAATAATGATGTGGCATCTGCTTCAAGGAAAATGGCAATTGACCATGGAACAGTTGATGAATTATTCATCTTATTTATAATCTATTTATTTAGGAAAGGGGAAATTGTGTTTGCTCAACAATGAAATGGCGATTAGCAGTACAGACAAAGGAAGGCATGATTGACAGGTCTTTGTTAAACAAAGCTGGTGGTTAATCACATCGCTTTGCATGCAAGCGAAAGCCTTGTATTTGTTCCCCATCGCTAATTAAACAAAATTACAGCCAATAGCACAGTGTTAAAGGCATGTATTGCTTCCACCCTGTTCAATAAAAACAAATGGTGCAATGATTTACGGTAAAATGACAGAACGGCTGTGGAGGAAGGTACAACAGGTGGTTTGTGTAAATATGTGTTTGCACATGCGATAAATATGCTTGTAAGGCTTGATATTCTTCTACATTTTATGTCAGCTATTTTGATAGACTGTTATTATGATATGCTGCATTTGCAAATTAGATCATTTGTATCCCTTTTTCTTCCCAAACTGTCATGAAGCAGTGAAGGCGGCCAGTAAATGCATCCTTTTAATCACCTTTGTTATTTTACTGCATCTATCTATAAATTTTACCATCAAATTCATTCATGCATAAATCCATCTATCTATCAGCCTGTCGTTTGTCTTTCTTTATGACACCATAGTATGATCTATTACTCAGGCATAATTGCACAATTCTGTTTTGCAAAAGCAATTCTTTTTTTTTTTAGAAAGCACTGTTTGTGAAAAAACTGTCTTTTTAATCATTAATTAATTGTCCTTTTGAAAAATATGAGGTTATATAAATACTTTATTGAACCAGAATATAGGGTAAATCCAAGTAAAACCAGTTGCACACTGTATGATTTTGACCATTTAGCTGTCTGAGACAATTTTTGTGAATCCTAAAAAATTATTTTGACCTCGCTAGTGTGACATGTTCACTGACAGCCAATTAATGACCATTGCGATCAAATTTTACCTTCAATGAAATTCTGGCAGTGTCAGAAGTTTTGTGGCACAGACCTACGACAACCGTCAAATCAAAAACTAATAGGAGCGCAGAACTTGACACAATTGGTGAGTCAACAACAAACCACCACATGCTCCACATTCGTCACCTTCTTGCGTCATCTTCTTGCGTGCATCCGTCTTCAAAGTGTCTTGACTGCCTTAAGTCTGACATAACTGACAACTGAGATCCTACATTGTGACATGGCTTACAGCAGGGTTCATGTTTGTGCAGTTTGACAATCAAATCGTACCATGTGTGCCCTGCTTAAATTAGGTCATTTTTGATATGCAGAAATGTATATGCACAAATCAGTAGATGCTAACATATTGTTGTCATGCTCAGCCTTGGATGCAATGACCAGAACTGAGGTAAAACTCAAACAGGTAGGTATATTTGCAGATATAAAACAAAATGCATAAACAGCTAAGAGATGATACTTGAGATCATTAGCAGATGAGATAGACTTTTGTATTGTTAACTTTGAGTCTGTCTTACAGAACCGCTGGAGCACACACACAACAAAAACCACGCTGAGACGAGGGATGACTTGATGACTGGAAGATGACTTGGGCAAAAGTAGCTAGCAGGGTATATGGTAACATAATGCAGGTAAGTAGCAAAGTAAGTATAGTCTGTAGCATCAGATGACATCAGACAATGACTAAGGGAGTGTTGTGTTCCCTTTTTGAGGGAACTCACACTGCGTCGGTAACGACAATTTGGGGAACGCCCTCAGCATAGCGCGTCTGAAGCTTGAATGAAACTATTCCAATCCTGATTGGTGTTGCGTCTTGACATAACATGTGACGGCATACACGGAAGCTACAAAGGGATGCCGGCACACAACAGAGTCAGCTTTTGCTCTTCATTAAGCGCTCTGTGTCAAACTGTCTGTCCTATTTGGTGTTGTTTGTCTTGTAGTAACTTGAAATGTTAGTAATAAGCACATTTGAAAGTGTGTGTCTTCCTGCTAGTGCTCCCTGCGGCTCGGTCCCGCGTCCACCGAGGTGGTGCGGCGTCTGCTGCCGTGACGATCGCAGAGGAGCTTGAGACCACTTCGGCGCTTTCTCAGCCCTCATCGGCCAACTCCTATGCTCCCGTTCTCGACGCGGAAGCCCGCTCTGCGGCTTCTTCCACCCGGTGCGGGAGCCCGATGCTGAGCTGTTTGCATCTGAGGATGTGGATATGCTCAGTGTTGCCGCGGGGGAAACCTTGCCTATGAAATTAGGGGAGGTGACACATGCGATCGGTGTATATTACTCTTTGGGTGCGGGGCATGTACAGTCAGGGAGGGGGCTGGCTGTGTTCATTCAGAAATATCTCGATGCATACAGCCATGCGCTTTCAGGTGTTTCAGCCTCGCGCCTGTTGACTTTTCTTCTAAGCATGCATGGGCAGTTCTTGAGGGGGCTGCCTGAGTGCATTGTGTGCAGCTGCCATTCAGGAGAGAGTTGCCTCTAGAGCTCCCCCTCAGAAAGCTTGGCCCCCTCAGCTAACTCTGGTTGGGCCTCTGAGGGCCGTCCCCCTTGGGAGAGAGCAATTGAGATCTGCTCCCTCACGGGGCCCTCAGGAAATTGATGTTTGTATCCCGCCGTCAAGTGCGCTTCAGGACACATCAGTTTCAAGTGAATGCACGCTACAGTGTCCACCCCAAAGGCTTGCGGCCAAGCAGTGCTTGCATCCGCACACCTGAAATCGTTTTTGATTTCTCCCTGCCGGTATTCCGCTTCAGGGGATCGAGAACGAAAGTTTCCCTTCGGGGAGTCCCCAGGAAATCGATGTTTGCTTCCCGCTGTTCAATACGCTTAGGGACTCATCGGTTTCCGGCCAACGCACGATGCAGTGTCCGCCCCAAAAGGCTTGCGGCCAAGCAGTGCTCACATCTGCACAAATGGAAATCGTTTTCGAATTCTCCCTGCCGGTATTCCGCTTCAAATTCAAAGCTTGGGGTTGAGATGTAACACGGATAAGAGCGTGTTGACGCCTACCCAGTGAACTATGTTCCTGGGAGTGGTATGGGACTCGGCTACGATGCGGGCACAAATGTCTCCTGCACGTTTGATTCCATACTGCATATGGTCTCCAGGGTGAAGCTAGGCCACAACATCACTGTAAAGCAGTTTAAAAGAATGCTGGGGCTCATGGCAGCTGCGTCCAACATAATACCTTTTGGCCTTCTGCACATGAGGCCCCAACAGTGGTGGTTTGAAAACCAAGGGGTTCTCCTCTAGGGAAAAGTTGTTCCGTATGATCAGGGTTATGTGCAGGTGCCTTCATTCCCTGTCCATAGGGAAAAACTTTAGTTTTTTGTCCCAAGGCCCAGTGTTGGGAGCACCGTTTTGCCGGTAAATTGTCTCGACAGACGCATCTCTCATGGGCTGGGGCGCAGTCATATACAGCCACTTTACGAGAGGTCTGTGGCAAGACCATCATCGTTCTTGGCACATAAATTGCCTAGAAATGATGGCACTCTTCAAAGCTCTGAGGCGCTTCCTCCCATACTTCAGGGGTTCAGTGGTCTCCTATCTGAATCACCCAGATGGGTCTGATGTCGTGCCCTCTATACAGACTGGTGCACTGTTGATCTGCTGAATTTCAAACAATGCTGTAACTTCTTGCTTTCCTGTATTCTGCTTCAGCGCTCTCTTTCCCTTGGTAAACTATATGCATGTATGTGTGTGAATGTTAGAGTAGTTTAAGTGTTTAGTCTAGTTAATAAAGTCTTGTTCATTTCACACGCAAAGTTGTCAGTGTTTCATGCTCATATACTGGAGTCCCTTATCATGCGGATCTTGACTACATGCTCTGAGTAGTACTGTACAATAAGAATGTTATTTCCCATAACCTGGAAATTAACATTTTTTCAAAATTAATAAACAATTAACACTGAGTGTTCATTGGCCAAACAGGTTAATTGAATGTAACCATGTTTGGTTAAGCTTCTGCTTATGCTCACTGAGTTTTCCAAACTCTTAATGATCTTTTTGAAGCGTCAAAGTGTTCGTTGTAAAGGCAGTCAATGGAGAGACAGACATCTCTCAGATTTCTCAGATCTCACACTCTGTCTGCTTTCTAATTCACATTTCTGAAGATAATGTATTTAAAGTTATCATTGTAGAGATAGTGTTCCTGTGAGCTAAATGCTGCTGAGGGGGGTGGGGGGGCACTGTCCCCTAATACCCTACTTTTAAGGCTGGTGATGAAAGTTATTATATGCAAGAATAAAAAGAAAGTATTTTAAATACAAAATACAGTCTCTCTCTGTCACGGGTGCTTAGAGGAATACAGACGAAGGCAATGAATAAAGTTCCACAAAGCAAAGTTTAATGATAATCCACAACAGGCAGGCAGTGAAAACGGTGACCGGACAAGGAGTACAGGTGAAGGAACAACTTAAGCAGTGAACACAACAAGGATAATTACTTAGGCACAGTTGACACATATGAACTAATAATGACGGTAACCAAGTAATAATGAGTGGAGGGAAACTGAACAAAGAAGCATGTGACAAATGAAAACAAACTGAACGTCCATGAACAAAATTAAACAGAATGGTGACACTCAAAGTATTTAATTACAAATTAAATTTATTTGTTTGTTTGTTTGTTTGTTTATTTATTTATTTATTTATTTTTATGGAAAATACTAATTACAAAATACTCAAAAGTAATTAAATACATATTTTAAATACATTTAATTAAAATACTGCTCATCTCTGCCTGAGAGTACCCCCTTCGCCTCATATCTTTATGCTACAGGACTGACTGAAGACTGAGGGTAAATTAAATAGATAAAGCAATAATAGACAGTGCACATTAGAGGAGATTAGATGCTATGGGAGTACAGAAACCACACAAACAGCTTCGTGAAGTATTGTGTATCTCAGAAGTTCCCTTAGATAAGCTCACCAGGTAGCACACATTGTGTCTATGTCGTACCACATCATTAGTTTCATTGCCACACAATGCAGAGTGCTAATGACAGTGATGATGAGTTTGGGCTAGTAGCCTTAGGAGGTGTTCAAAGTGGTTGAGTCTGTCTGAGAGAATTGAGTTTTCTCATGGTAATGGCCTGAGGCTTACAGCAGAACACAGTTACATCAGTTTGATATCACACTAGAAAAGTCCATTGTCTCTGCATGGAGATTGACTCTGGGAGGTGATCCTGGCACCATCACAACAGCGACTGTCAGTGTCTGTCTGTCTGTCTGTCTATCTATAGTTGCATGCAAAAGTTTGGGCATTCCTCTGAGGCTGCATAATAATTTGCTCTGTCTTTATAAGAAAAGATTGTAGTGATATGCCATTCACTTTTTAAAGAAAAATGGATAATGTGATGATTTTCAGACAGAAAATATGATTGTAGCTGTATTCAGTTCTGTGAAAAAAATCGAATGTAAAAAAAAAAAAAAAAAAATGCTATGCAAAAGTTTTTGCACCCTTTCAATTTTGTTGACTACCTGTAGTCACTTAATGCAGATTGATTGAGAGTCACAAAATTGATTTGATTTGCTCAATGAAACTTACACCGTGTCCTAACTAGATGCGACGAGATGCCGTGACACGCGATAAAAGGTATCTTTTCCATGTTAATCTGAGTTTTTGTCCTAACCAGCCGTGACGGCGACAAGCGACAATTCTATTTTCGAAACAGTTTCTATTTCTCTGCGAAGTCGCAGCTGGAACAGCAACACAAAGTATGGCAATAATAATATAAGGTACTGTTTATGAGCTTTATTTAATGTTAAAAGTGTCTAGTGTGCGTTTGAATATCATTCTGTGTTCTCAGCTTTTTAGCTGTAATGAAAACAACTCTAGCTAATTCACCTCAGATCTTGAAAATAAATAAATGGGCACAAGAACGTTCAAACTGTCAACTCAGTGCGAACAAACAAGTGTATTCTATGATAAAGATTGGTTCAGTCACTCCGTAGGTACTTTAAATAATGTTTAAATGCCTGGTTAGGACACGGTGTTACTCTGCAAACAAAGTTGCAACCAATCATGCAACATGGGAACCTCAAAACAACTCCCTAATGACCCAAAAACTATGACAATTTGTCAATATGAATCAGGGGAAGGATACAAAAAGATATTAAAATGATTTAAGGTCTCTGTCTCCACAGACAGAAATATAGTTCGAAAATGGAAGGCCACAGGAAAGATGTGGTAGGCCAAGAAAATTATTTGAAAGGCAAAGGCGAAGAATAGTTAGATTGGTCACAGACAGACCACCTCTAAAGAGCTCCAGAAACATCTGATGGTGTCACCTTTCCACAGTCCAGCGCACTTTGCACAAGAAAGGGTGAAGAGGAAAAGGCCTTTTCTGTCTATTTCAACAAGCAGAGTCGTTTGAGTTATGCAAAGACTCATCTGGACAAGCCAGAATTATTTTGGAATAATGTGCTGTGGACAGATGAAACTAAGATAAAATTATTTGGTCACAACCAGAAGTGGTTTGCATGGTGCAGCATTCCAAGAGAAGAACCTGCTTCCTACTGTAAAGTTTGGTGGAGGATCCATCATGTTATAGGGCTGTGGCAAGCACAGATACTGGAAACCTTGTCAAAGTTGAGGGTCGTATGGATTTCACCCAGTATTAGAAGATTCTTAAGAACAATGTTCAAGAATCAGTCAAGAGGTTGAAGTTATGCCAGGTTTGGTTGTTTCACCGGGACAATGATCCAAAGCATTGGTCCAAATGCTTTGGATATATTTTAAATTATATACAGTACCGGTCAAAAGATTGGACACATTACTATTTTTAATGTTTTTGAAAGAAGTCTCATGCTCATTAAGCCTGCAATTATTTGATCAAAAATACAGAAAAAACAGCAATATTGAAATTTAACTTACAATTTAAAATAATGGTTTTCTATTTTAATATACTTTAAAATATAATTTATTTGTGTGATGCAAAGCTGAATTTTCATCATTCACTGTGAACAAAAGCTTCATTGATGTGGCACTATAGGATATTTCACAGTAATATTATTATAGAGCCTATAAATGTTAATGTTCAGTTTCATACATTGCTAACACATTTTATTTCAGTATTTATTACATTATTCAGTCGATTTCACTCATCTCAGTATGGGAAAAGCCAATAGGGCATTACTGTGTAAACAAATAAACATTCACACAGAGACACACAGAACATGTAGGATTCATATTTAAATAGTCTTTTCGCGGTTTAAAATTCACAGACATTATATCGCGATTAGAATAAAGAACTTAACAATAAAAAAAAAAAAAACGTACCATTCACAATCCTTGGCTTGATCTAGTTGATCCTCGAAATGTAATTGAAACCAGTCACGCTCTTCCTCTGAGGTAAATCCTTTTAGAATTATTCCTCACCGCATCTCAAAATAATGAAAAGTACATGAATCTGACTAAGCTTGATGCATTTTTTTGAGTTGACGTGGGCGTTGTTGGCTCTGTTTGCATGGATCGCCTCAGAATTTGCGTTTGAATGCTGCACATTCTCCGTGGGCGTGGCTGTATTAGCAGATAATGAGGTGACTCATGAACAACTGACATCTCTCTCTTTTCTTACATATTACATAAACAGTAAATATTTTTCTATTTGACTTACATTATTTAAAACTTGACATTTCAATGTTTCTTCAGACATGTCCCGTGTGTGTGTGATAAGTATTCACTAAGTTACAGTTCATTTTCTAACGACTATCAGAATGGACTTTATTGAGAAAGAGACGGCAGATCACGCATCATGTTAGTTTTCTTTATTTTGCAAAAAGCACAACATTTTGTTTTTACTGTGAGTGCACACAAATAAAAGTAGACATTCTGTATTTTCAAGTGATGTATTACTTTTAGCTGTATGACAAACAATGACAGAGTATTTTAAGTTGATTTTGCTGCTATATGAAGAAAATCCAGCAAAATGCGCTGGCGCATTTTCCAACCCCTGAGAGTTAAAACCTGACATTTCAATGTTTCTTTAGACATATGTCTCATGTTTGTATGATTAGTATTCACTAACACCATGTCCTAACCAGACGCGACGCCGCGACAAGCGATAAAAGGTATCTTTTCCATGTTAATCAGAGTTTTTGTCCTAACCAGCCGATTTTATTGCTTCTCATTGTCGCATCACATCTAGTGCGGACAGTCAAATTGCTTGTCGCTGGAATCTTATCGCATCGTGTCTGGTTAGGACACGGTGTAAGTTACAGTTCATTTTCTAAAGAGTATCAGAATGGACGTAATTGAGAAAGAGACTTCAGCTCGTGCATCATGTTAGTTTTCTTTATTTTGCAAAAAGCACAACATTTTGTTTTTACTGTGAGTGTACACAAATAAAAGAAGACATTCCACAATTTTTAATGATGTAAAACTCTTATTTGTGTGTCCAAAATTGACAGAGTATTTTGAGTCACTTTCGTACTGGTAAGAAAAAAACCGAGGTGGTATTGTCGGCGCGACCACTGCATACTACAATACATAAAATGTCATAGAAGTAATATGAATATTTAGACAAGATTTATTTGGAATGTTTTGGACAGATTATTAAGTGTTTTCTGTAAAATAGCCACTATATGAAGTGTCCACATCATTTGTTCACAATGAATGGTGAAAATTCAGCTTTGCATCACAGAAATAAATTATATTTTAAAGTATATTAAAATAGAAAACCATTATTTTAAATTGTGATAATATTTCAGAATATTGTTTTTTTTTTTTTTTTTTTTTTTTTCTCTGTATTTTTGATCAAATAAATGCAAGCTTATTAAGCATTAAATTTATTTCAAAAACAATAAAAATAGTAATGTGTACAATCTTTTGACCGGTACTGTATATAATTTAAAATATAATAGGCTTATACAAATTCACATGCAGTAATATGTGCATGCATGACCTAAAAAAAATGGTAACACTTTACAATAAGGTTCATTAGTTAACTACATTAGTTAACATGAACTAATAATGAACTGCACTTATACAGCATTTATTAATCTTTGTTAATATTAATTTCAACATTTACTAATACTTATACTAATAATTATTAAAATCTTGTTAACATTAGTTAATGCACTGTGAACTAACATGAACAAACAATGAACAACTGTATTTTCATTAACTAATGCTAACGAACATTAGTAAATACAGTAACAAATGTATTGCTCATGGTTAGTTCATGTTAGTTAATACATTAACTAATGTTTAACTAATGAACCTTATTGTAAAGTGTTACCAAAACAAAAAAATCATGTTTTCTGTTAAGAGTGGACAATATATTAACATCAATAGTTGCTATGATCCTGTTATCAGCATGCTCACAGATGTTTTTTTGTTGTTTTATTTTTTATCTTGCACATTTGAGAATCTTAGGTGACCAGATATTGGCCTACATTGGACAAATTCTGCATTAATATGATGATGAGATCACTGACTGGAAGCAGGAAAGGTTTATTTCTTTTCTTTTCTTTTCTTTTCTTCCCTCCCCCCCCCCCCCCCTTTTTTTTTTTTTTTTTCCTTTTTCTCCAGTGCATAGAAGCACCAAACACCTTGAAATGCCAGGTATGTGATGTTCACTTATATCTTTGAACAGGATTTTCCCCAGATATAACGGTGTACTCAAAATGTGCCTTTGACTCTCATGTATATTGTTAACTATATTTTAAATAAACTACAAAATAAACTGCTTTGTCCTCACATACTTTCTTGTAGTTCCCTCTCACATACCTGACTGAAAGGTTCATTATGCAGCTCATTATGTGGGTCATTGTCTCCTCAGGTGTGAATCATACCATTATTCAGGATTATTTACATCTCCACGCATATTTTCTTTCTAAACAAAAAGTGTCTGACAAAATTTAGATCAATATATTGTTTTATGTGAATGAGTAGGCAGGATGATTTTCATACAGTTTTGAAGCAAAAACTTTAGTCTGCAAGATCCATTAGTCAAAAGTCTGTGACTTACATTTCTTTTTTTTTTTCTTTTTTTCAATAATCCGCATACACATTCTCTGAAAAATACAAACATGTACATATATGTTGCTCACATATTATGATAGCCAAGTTCGTGCTGAATTTACAGTGTAATAAGACTTTAGCCATTAACATGTTTAAGAGCAACTGAACAAGCACAAATGTCAGGGCATCTCAAAACTTCTCCAGGTCCCCAAAATCCCCTCAGACTCCAGAGGGTTAAATCAGGGAGCAGACATCCTGTCGAGGTAGGGGCTGAGGCCCAGGGAATGGAGACTTCACCCCGAGGTGGTGGAGCTCCTGTGGAAGAATTTCTGATGAGCGGAAGTAGATCTGTTCGCATCTACATGGTCCACTGTGGTTCTCCTTTAATCATCCGGCTCCTCTTGGGCTGGACGCTATGGTACAGACATGGCCAAGGCTATGTCTGAATGCTTTCCCCCTTGATTGCTCTGCTCCCAGGAGTTCTGGAGAGAGTCCGCCAGGACCGGGTCAGTCTTCTGCTAATAGCCCCATACTGGCTCGAGTATGGTTCTCGGACTTTGTGTCTCTCCTCGAAGACTCTCCTCTGGAGATTCTGATGAGGAGAGACCTTCTCTCTCAGGCGAAGGGGTCGATACTTCACCCCCGTCCAGAGTTTTGGAAACTGTGGGCTTAGCCTCTAAGGGGGCCCAGCTCATAAGTTCAGGTCTCTCAACTGAGGTTATTGAGACCATCCTCCACTCCAGAGCTCCATCCAAGAGTAAACTCGTGTATGCCTTGAAGTGGAGATTTTCACTTCTTGGTGCAGAAATCACCCAGTTAACTGCCCAGTGAGTGAAGAGGCAACAAGACGCTGCGTCGCCCTGCCATACTCCCGACATACTTGTGATCAACTTGCTTCAGCCTATCAGAAGCCAACACTGTTTGGTCTGGGTATGCTTTTTGTTTCATGGTTGATGATGTCACCCGCCTATGACGTTCCATCATGCCATTGGACTGAATCCATCACGCCATTGGACGCAATCACGCAGAGGCATTCACACAGCGTTTTGAGGCAGCGTATCGTACCCTTTGCAGGGAACCAAGGTTACATACACCATATTGCCAAAAGCTTTGGGACACCTGCCTTTACGTTCACATGAACTTTAATGACATCCCATTCTTAATCCGTAGGGTTTAATATGGAGTTGGCCCACCCTTTGCAGCTATAACAGCCTCAACTCTTCTGGAAAGGCTTTCCACAAGGTTTAAGAGTGTGTTTATGGGAATTTTTGACCATTCTTCTAGAAGCGCATTTGTGAGGTCAGGCACTGATGTTGGACAAGAAGGCCTGGCTCGCAATCTCCACTCTAATTCATCCCAAAGGTGTTCTATCAGGTTGAGGTCAGGACTCTGTGCAGGCCAGTCAAGTTCCTCCACACCAAACTCGCTCATCCATGTCTTTATGGACCTTGCTTTGTGTACTGGTGCGCAGTCAAGTTGAAACAGAAAGTGGCCATCCCCAAACTGTTCCCACAAAGCTGGGAGCATGAAATTGTCCAAAATGTCTTGGTATGCTAAAGCATTAAGAGTGCCTTTCACTGGAACTAAGGGGCCAAGCCCAACCCCTGAAAAACAACCCCACACCATAATCATCCCCCCTCCACCAAACTTTACACTTGGCACAATGCAGTCAGGCAAGTACCGTTCTCCTGGCAACCGCCAAACCCAGACTCATCCATTGGATTGCCAGACAGAGAAGCATGATTCGTCACTCCAGAGAACACATCTCCACTGCTCTACAGTCCAGTGGCGGCGTGCTTTACACCACTTCATCTGACGCTTTGCATTGCACTTGGTGATGTAAGGCTTGGATGCAGCTGCTCGGCCATGGAAACCTATTTCATGAAGCTCTCTACACACTGTTCTTGAGCTAATCTGAAGGCCACACGAAGTTTGGAGGTCTGTAGCTATTGACTCTGCAGAAAGTTGGTGACTTCTGCGCACTGTGCGCCTCAGCATGCGCTGACCCCGCTCTGTAATTTTATGTGGCCTACCACTTCGTGGCTGAGTTGCTGTTGTTCCCAATTGCTTCCACTTTGTTATGATACCACTAACAGTTGACCATGGAATATTTAGTAGTGAGGAAATTTCACGAATGGACTTATAGCACAGTTGGCAACCTATCACGGTATCACGCTTGAATTCACTGAGCTCCTGAGAGCGACCCATTCTCTCACAAATGTTTGTAGAAGCAGTCTGCATGCCTAGGTGCTTGATTTTATACACCTGTGGCCATGGAAGTGACTTAAACACCTTGAATTCAATGATTTGGAGGGGTGTCCCAATACTTTTGGCAATATAGTGTACGTATCCAAGACGCTAATTGCATCGCTCTGTATATGAAGTTGCATATATATTAAATTCAATTTCATCCACATAAATTCAGTACACTCACATAAAGCAATATACAGTATACTATATAGCAAATCTCAACTGCTTGATTTTTTGTTTTATTGCAAAATAAAGTTATATAAAACCATTTATATAAAGTTGGATATTGTAAATGCACATTTTGATCAGTAACCTTAAACCCTTAGCATTCCTGTAAAATTTGCCTAAAACACCCAAAAAAGGCATACCAAAAGTAAATTGCATGCTTCTTGAACCATTTGGTGTCAGCACACAGAAGAGGACAAAATAGGTAACTTCAAATACTCGAGTGTTTATTGACAGGATTGAGCAGGAAACAAGCAATGCAGGTAAATCATTGAGTTCATGAATTTGAAACAAACACTTAGCTTTAAGCAACACAGTCTCTTATTTGCAGGTGCCGACTGGTGCAGACTGAATGAAGAAGGTATGAGGATGACGGAAGACAGACGAGGATTGTAGCTTGAATTGAGGAAGGTAAATCTCTTGTAGGTAAGTAGTCAGGTAAGTAGTACAAATGGATGCAGGAAGCCTTAGTCCTAGACCACACAGAAAAAAAGCCTATTCCAAGATGATAGTCCTAGGCATAGACGAGACCAGACAATGCATGTGTGTTTGGTGCTGGCTTATAAAGAGGGGTACTGATGAGTGTGATAGCTGACAGGTGTGTTGACTGGGGACTGAGTTTTACACCTAAAGAAATGGTGGTAACACTTTCTATAAAGACCATGCTTATAATGAATTACAGCTCCATTTATACTTATTTATAAGCAAGTATTACTATTTTATAAACATATTTATAAAGACTTATTAAGACCTATACCACATTATAAGAACAGTTATAGTTGCATTTATATTATTTATATAATGAATTATAAGTAACGCATTTGCTTTTTCATTGCTCATGCTCATAATCCATTATACACTGATTTATAAGTATTAATTAGTCAGTCATATGGTTCCATGAATGTATTTTTATGCAGATTTATTTCTGTCAAATTAGTGAATATATTGTTAATAGCTGTGTTGTGTTCTTATAAATACTTATTGTGAGTAATAATACTGTTACTATTCTCTATAAATGCATCATTGATGGCTTTAAGTAAAGTGAGTACATAGGATGCAATTTTCCTAAATCAAATGTTAAGAAATCATGAAGATGTGCTCATTATACGTGCTTACTTGTAAATGTAACTAATAATATAGTTACAATAATTACAATAATTCCTGTAATAAAAAAAAATAAATAAATAAAAAAAATCAGAAATCATTAATACAAACAGTTGAGAAAAAAATGTATCTTTTTTAATGTTACATACTTGCAAAACACTGCAACAATATTTTTAAAGTATAATTCCAAACTGCTATAAGCAATACCATGCATATGGCTGAGGAGATATAGATTTTAACAAATCAAAATTTGAAAATTCATGACCTCTAATGCAAACATTAGCCATTAGAGACATAATTAATAACTAATTTGTACAGCAAACAAATATCTCTGGAACTATTTTATATATGATCATTTATAAATCAGTGCATAATGGATTATGAGCATGCACACTGAAAAAGCAAATGCATGGCTTATAAGTAATTATAAAAAAATATATAATGCGGTATAGATCTTAATGAGGCTTCATATATAAATATATTTATAGAATAGTAATACTTACTTATAAGTAAGTATAAATGGGCCTATAAATCATTATAAGCATGGTCTTCATAGAAAGTGTTACCGAAATGGTTTATACTTTTGACAAATAATTTGGCTTTTTTGACAAAACCATGGGTAACTGAATGAAACATATGCTTTTGCATGATACTGCATCAGTATAATGTCTAATACCACTGTTGTATCTGTGCCTTGCTGTCTTGACAGGTGGCTCAAGAGGGTTTGGAACAGAGCTGGATTACCACCTGATCTCCAACACTAGGTGCTCTGTTGCTGGGTAACAGTATTCCAGCATTGATCTACCATGGGCATTTGGATGTGATGGATGCCTATCAATATCATTCCATCTTGCTCTGGACCTCTCAGCTTTATGACAAGATGATTTTCCCTTAAAAGATGGTTGGTCTCGCATGGCAACCACAGTCAGCCAAGGCCTATTTATGAACCATCATGTCCCCTCAGTCAGCCATGGGGAAAAATGTCCACTGCAGGCCACTTGATCTCTGTGCTTAAATTATGCTTAAATCCATATTGCACATTGAACTTCAACTAGCAACCTAACAAAGTACAAAAATTGTTTATCATAAAATAACAAAAATGTAGGCTTTTATTTAGATTTAGATCTTAGTTCTCTTTAGATTTTGGTTTACTCAACATTGCGGCAGTAGCTGACAATATGGGGAAATGCCTTTCTCCGAAAATACTGAAGCCTCATAGGAATAACAGCATTGCTCTACAATGACCAATGGCGTTTAAGTGTGCGAAATAGGGGCGGGCTCACTTCCTATATAAAGCAGCGACACTGTCTCAGATTCTTTGTCCTTCAGATGACGCAAGTCATCCATCGAGCTCCCAAGCAGCCATGACACCTCCGTCTTCTGCTTTGGCCAACAATGTGTAACACACAAACAATACCAGACAATAAACAGAAGACACTGAAGGTT
This sequence comes from Ctenopharyngodon idella, assembly GCF_019924925.1. Taxonomy (NCBI): domain Eukaryota; kingdom Metazoa; phylum Chordata; class Actinopteri; order Cypriniformes; family Xenocyprididae; genus Ctenopharyngodon; species Ctenopharyngodon idella. The sequence goes on from NC_067238.1 coordinate 4,406,390, forward strand.
CTAAATACACAGGCTGATGAACATAATACAGATCAGATGATATCTAACTAATCATATAATGAGTAACCATGACAACTAAAAAGAAGAGGGAACACAGGAAACAGAAAAACAAAGAGAAGCAAACTAAATGTCTTTGAGGATAAAACTAAAACTATGACTGAATCTGAGAACTTGCCATTCTTCTATTGCTTTATTCCAGATTAATACATTGACTTCTGATTTGCTTAATGGAACTTGTATCTCTATTATTTATCTAGGCTTGTTTTGCTCATTTGTCCACTTCCTCATTTCCCTCTATGCCTATATGTGCCACATAAGCCTCACTGATATATCATTTTGGACAATTCTTAAATGTACTTGTATTATTCTAAAGAAGATATTTTGGCAGCTAGAGTTGAAAGATCCCAAGCCCTTTAGGACTGATACAGAGTCAGAACAGATTAACATATTTCCTGGTTTATGTTCCTCTACCCACTGCAAGGCCAGGAATATTGGCATTGTTTCTACTGCATAGACTCCCAAATGATGATTGCTTTACTCTAACGATTTTCTGGTCTGGGACCAAAAAAAAAAAAAAAAAAAAGCAGCTCCAGTTGTCTGGTATTCTGGATCTTTTGAACTGTCTGTAAATATTTGTATGTACTGGGTCTAATGCACACTGAAAATGCTGATGACAAGTCTACATTCTCTCTCTGCCTTCTAGGACAATTTTTGTAGGATGTTCCTAAGAAAAAGAGGATGTTCCTCTTTATATTGTTTGAGGTTAGCCCAGTAATTGATCATTAATTGTTTTCTTCTAATTTCTAGTGGCATCTTTCCTTGCAGGGCTGTGATGGGTGTTGTCTTTACTGCTCCACAACACTGTCTCAGAACTTGAGCTTGTACTTTACTAAGTTTTTCTAACAGGGTTTTTGAGGCTGAACCATATACTACACTGCCATAATCAAGTACAGACCAGATTATTGCCACATAAATAGTTTTTAATGAAAAGAAATTTCCCACCCATCCCATTTCACAAAACCTCTTGATGTTTAACACCTTCTAACATTTTTTAGAAATGGTGCTCAGGCAGGATTGTGACATATCAGAGATCAACCAGAGAATGTCTTTCACAATAGCTCATATAGAGAGATATGTGTGAGATTTCTAATATAGCCCAGGTTCTCTGTTGGAGAGGCAAGTCCAAGTCAATCAAGTCAAGTGACCTTTATTTATATATCACTTTTTACAATGCAGATTGTGTCAAAGCAACTTTATAGTGAAAGAGGGAACATAATTTTGGCTGTACAGCAGCTCTAGAAGAAAATGGTGTCATTGTTCAGCTTAAAGCTGCTGTCTGTAACTTTTTTTTTTTGGTTAAAATTATTCAAAATCAATTATTGAGCAAGTACATAACCAATCAGTGTTCAAAACTTTCTCCTTATTTTAGCTCAATTCACAACGGTAAGCTTGTAATAATGTTTTATAATGTGTCTGGTACTGGTAGAATTTTGCGGGAAATACAAGTTTGCTGACGTTTATCTTTGCTTCATCCTGGCTAGTAGGCTATATTGCGTGTGTGGATGCTGGTGGCGCATCATTTGTAGCCTCTTCTTACAGCAGCTGGAATGTATTTAAACTTGAGATGGTGTCTTGTAATCCAGAAAGTTCAAAACAACAATCATCATCGACAACTGTGGTAAAAAGTAAAAGATTTCGGACTGCGGAGAGCAAGGTAAGCAACCGGGCCTGTGTGAAAACAAGAATAAATGGTAACACTTTAGAATACTGATCCTTCGTTAATGAATAACTACACAGGAACAAATGAGTAATGCATTATTAACACTCTAGTAACTACTATTAACTAACAAGAAACTCTGATTAATGAATAAATAAGTAATAGTGCTCAATTGAAGGTGGTAGTTCACTATTAGCTAATCAGTAACTGTTTTTTCATTCCTCCTAGAGAACTACTAAGAACTACTATATACAGGTTCATAATTAACATGAATGATGCATAATGTATAATTAATTCTAAAGTAAATGTAATGGTAACCCACTAATAATGACTGAAGTATTACCAAATACTTAAGAAGGAATTACTAATTATTTGGATCAGTATTCTAAAATGAAAAACATGATAACTCTCTAGTAACTACTGAAGTCATTGTAAACTTTTGAGGTTTTTGTACATTTTTGTACAGTTTTGTGCAGTAATTCCTTCTGATGTATTTGTTAACACTTAAATAATTACTAGTGGGTTATTACGATCTTCACTTTAGAATACTGATCCAAATAAGTAGTAGTTCCTTTAGAATTATGTGGTAACTCTTGTGTTATTACTATCCAATATGTGTCGGGGCAGTAAAGGGCAAGAATTGACACTAGTGTACAACTAGAACAAAATAGAGCAGACTACGCCACCCCGTTTCTGTGAACGGGGAAATTTATACCCAAAATAGAGCACACAGGTTCGTTACCACTGAACACAAGAGACGTGGATATAAATACAAAAATGCTTTTATTTCACAACAATAATAATAATTAGTTAAAATGTAAAAAAAACTGTTGACCAGACAAAAAGAAAAGAAATAAAGAAAACAAGGCACTTTCAGGCTGAGGCTTACCAGTAGGGCGGCTAGCTGCACAGTGAGTATCCTAAGACACACCTCTCACCCAAATATGCTCCGCACAAATACTCACACTCACACCACACACACTCTAAGTGAGGGAGATGCAATGGTCAATGGCAAACAACACTCTGTGAGAGAAACACCACCACCACAGGGCCAAGACAGCTAGCTTCCCTCACTGGGGGCCTTCAGCTCCTGAAACAAACAAAAAAAAGTAAAGAATGTAAAAACGCAATTAATCCGACACACATTCAATTCAACAATTTACATTAGAATAAGTTTAAACCATAAAGGAGGACAATAAACAATTTACTGGCCACACGGGTCAGACAGGGAGGTATAGATGCTCAACTAGGTTCATACCAAAGGCTCATAAACAGACATGCCATAGAGCAACAAGGGGTTAAAGAAAAGAACAAAACCAGAAAGGAAAAATAGAGCAAACAATACAAATGAAAACAGCAAATAATCAGGTTTCAAGTTAAATCACATGGAATACATAACACAAAAACAATTTAATAAAGAACAAAAACTTAAAGCTGAAGGGGCTTTCAGTAATACTCAAATCAAAACATTAAACAAAACAACAACAAAACAAAAAAACACTTAATTTTCCCAGGTACAAGATATTAGATATTTTTCCACGCCGGAAGAGCGCAGATCAAGGGAAACAAGAGAAAAATACACAAAACGAATACACTGCTGGTGGCAGTAACAGGTAGAGCTAAACGTGCACCGTTAACGGCACATCTCACTTCAAATGATGGCTCGAACTAGCCACCCTTCACCTAAACCACCAGCATGAGTGTAAAGCAACAAAACAAAAACAGAAAGTAATAAATCAAATACAAATGGTCACACAGTCATCAAAATAGCAGCAGAACAAACAGTGCAGTCTTAACGTTGTCTAAGGAGCATTTGCCCTGCAGTCCACAGTAACGAAGTGCTCACGAGCAATTGCCCCACTAAAATAGACAGAGGTTAGTAAAATCAGTCAAGGCCCCCCCCAACCCAATAATGCTCAAGGGACTAAATATACATACCCAGAAGTAGATCGCTAAACAGACGGGTTCAGTTACTCACAGCTTTATCTGTAATCAACGAACGACAAATATGCAGGCGTTCCATCAGAGCACACACAAACTGCAATACGATCGAAGCATAAGTTACCACGAGTCACACCACAACAAGCATTAATCCATTGGAATTAACATACCTGAGGTGAAAGACAGCCTGTACCCAACAGCAACGTCGCACCAATCCTGACCATAACCTGGCTATGACAAATATACACACTTAAATAGTGCATACACACTCGCAGCAATGTTAGCCAAACAGCTAGATACATACCTCCCGCAGAGCTGCGAGCACACACCCACACACAATGATTGTACGATGCGCACCCAGGTGACAAACTACACCTTAAATACACCCGGAACGGCAGCCAATAGACTGTCGCACCTGTCATTCAGGTGACAACCACGTTTAATAGGGCGGTACCTAGACTGCCCTACTACAATCACTTTACAAAAACCTCAAAAGTTTACAATGACTTCAGTAGTTACTAGAGTTATCATGTTTTTCACTTTAGAATACTGATTCATTAATCAGAGTTTCTAGTTAGTTAATAGTAGTTACTAGAGTGTTAATAATGCATTACTCATTTGTTCCTGTGTAGTTGTTCATTAATGAAGGATCAGTATTCTAAAGTGTTACCAAATAAATGTTAAAGGCCAGTATTTCAGTATTGATTCATTCATTGATTGATTCAAATGTTAAAGACAAGTAGTTCAGTATTGATTCATTCCATTGTAAAAATCATTAGTTATTAATTTAGTTAATTTATCTATATAGCAGCTCTGGAGAAAACAGTGATGTCATGGTCCAGCTCAGTTCAGTCCGCATACAATGGTGTCAATGCAGGCAGATCAAAAACATTGTTGACTATCAAGTGTCACCAACTAAGCAAGCCAGAGACGACAGCGGCAAGGAACCCAAACTCCATCAGGTGGCAAAAATGGAGAAAAAAACCTTGGGAGAAACCAGGCTCAGTCAGGGTGCCAGTTGTCCTCTGGCCAACAACGAACAGTGCATGATTATGATTCAGGCAGCATTACAGGTCATAAGTCAGACTGGGATCAGGAAAGTCAAAATATTTAATCCAGTTCCATTTGGTTGAAGATTGGATTCATCACGTCGGTATGGAAATGGCTTTGTTGGGGATCTGTGCCACCGGCTGTCATGTCGATGAGGCCTTCACAGGGGATGGTCTAGTTGACACAATCTAGCTGACATTTCAGGAATGTGTTGTGCTCGTGTTTGAGCGCAGGTCCTTGTTCTGGTCTGGACACAGCCCGGATCCGGCTGACTACAGTAAACCTTGATAAACAGAGAGACTAATATTAGCGTAGATTCCATTATTCTTCTGATGTAACGAGTACATTGGGTGTTATAGGAAGTGTTCTCGGTTCCGGCTGACCTAATTTATGCAGCTTAATAATCCTTTAATGGATGTGAAAATATACATTGATAATGTGTATGCCAGGTTTTTAGTCTAGATTTAAATTGACAGAGTGTGTCTGCTTCCTGAACAATGCTAGGAAGACTGTTCCAAATTTTAGGTGCTAAATAGGAAAAGGATCTGCCACCTGCAGTTGATTTTGATATTCTAGGTATTATCAACTGGCCATAATTCTGAGGTCGCAATAGACATGGAGGACTATAATGCGTTAAGAACTTGCTCAGGTACTTGAGAGCTAAACCATTTACTGCTTTGAAAGTAAATAGAAATAAAATCTACACAATGTTTAATAGGGAGCCATTGCAGTGTTGACAGAACCGGGCTAATATGGTCATACTTCCTTGTTCTAGTAAGAACTCTATCTGCTGCATTTTGGACCAGCTGTAGATTGTTTATTAAGCATGCAGGGCAATCACCCAGTATAGCATTACAGTAATTTAGCCTTGAGGTCATGAACGCATGAACTAACTGTTCCGCATTTGTCATTGAGAGCATATGTTGTAGTGTAGATATATATTTTACGATGGAAGAATGCAGTTTTACAGATGCTAGAAACGTGGCTTTCAAATGAAAGATTGGTATCAAAGAGCACACCCAGGTTCCTAAGTGACGACAAAGACTTAACAGAGCAGCCATCAAGTGGTAGACAGAATTCTAGGTTATTCTAGGTTACCTGCGGAGGTTTTTGGTCCAATAATTAGAATCTCTGTTTTTTTTTTTTGTTTTTTTTTTTGTTTTTTTCTGAATTTATTAATAGGAAATTACTAGTCATCCAATTTTTTATATCAGCTATGCATTCCATTAATTTTGTTAATTGGTAAGTTTCGTCAGGGTGTGAAGAAATATAGAGCTGAGTATCATCAGCGTAACAGTGAAAACTAATGTCATGCTTCCTAATGATATATCCCAAGGGTAGCATGTACAGAGTGAAAAGCAATGGTCCTAGTACTGAGCCTTGCGGTACTCCACACTGAACTTGTGATCGGCATGACATCTATTAATTTACTGCTACAAACTAATAATGATCAGATAAATATGATTTGAACCATGTCAATGCAATTCCACTAATGCCAACATAAATTATGAGTCTATTCAGAAGAATGTTGTGGTCGATAATGTCAAATGCAGCACTATGATCCAGTAACATTAATAGAGAGATACAACCATGCTCCGATGAAAAAGTAAATCATTTGTAACTCTAATGAGAGCAGTCTCAGTACTATGGTACGGTCTAAATCCTGACTGGAAATCCTCAGAGATAGTATTTCTTGGCAGTTGTGACAATACTGCCTTTTCTAGCATTTTTGACAGAAAAGGTAGATTCAAGATCGGCCTGTAACTGACTAATTCTCTAGGATAAAGTTGTGGTTTTTAAATAAGAGGTTTAATAATAGCCAGGTAAAAAGTTTTCGGTACATATCCTAGTGACAGAGATGAATTAACGATATTTAGAAGATGATCTATGACCTCTGGATCTCTTTCAATAGCTTAGTCGGTATAGAGTCTAGCATACATGTTGTTGATTTTGATGATTTAATGAGTTTGGAATGGAATTTTTCCTTAGGGACACTATGCACTGTCTGACACGATGCTGTAGTAGACAGTTACATGGCTATAATTTTCTCTCTAATATTATCAATCTTGCAAGTAAAGAATTTCATAAAGTAATTATTACTGTGCTGTTTGGAAACATCAGGAGTTAAAGCTTTATTTCATGTTAATTTAGCCACTGTATTAAATAAATACCAAGGGTTGTTTTTGTTTTCTTCTAAGAGATCTGAAAAATAAGCAGATCTAGCTGTTTTAAGGCCTTTCTCCACTCACCATCTGTCCTATAACACTTTAACTGAGACAGCAGTAATAGCGTCTATCATAGTTGAGGACAGGTGCCATCTGTGATAACAGTGGTAATAAGAAACTACTGTATGTTGAAAAACATGGTAACACTTTACAATAAGGGTGCACTAATATGCATTAATTCATGCTTTACTAATGCACAGATAATCATATTTTAATGTATGACTCATGAAGAACTAAACCATTAATTAATGATTACTGCATCAGCAACTAATAAAGAGTCTATATGATTAATAGATTAATTAATATATGAATTGCTATTAATTAAATGCGCCATGATGTATTAATTCCTTAATAACATATTTTATTAACTAAAAGTGTAAATTAATGTGTTAACTACCACAATGGGTTGAAGCCATGTACTTCAACTTCCAGTTGTCTGCTTTAATTAATCATTAACTAATGATTTTTGTATATGTATCATGTTATGACTTTACTTGTTGAGGCACATGACTATTAACTAATTGTTAAGTAATATGTAATTAATGGGTTTTGACAGTTGCACATGCAGTGAGTGTAATGTAAGAGAATGTTTGAAGGATGGGTAAGTTGGGCAGCACACAAATATCAGCACACCAGAATCTGAAATACAGATTGATGTTGCACTGTGTTTGAACTGGATGTAACCATTATCGAGCCATGCTGCAACAACTGTTTACACTGGACATGACAGACCATTGCAAGTCCATTTGTCCTTCATAACAGAAGTGAAGTTTTGATGTGTTGTGTTGCGTCGTGCTGCATCCAGTGTAGAATCACTATCACTGATTATAATGGGTTCTATTATCTTTGTCCGGTCTTGACATAGTGTTACGAAATAGCAGTGCCCGGCCACATGTTCTCAGTGTTCTGCTTTTGAATCCTAGACCTCAAGCTTAACCTGACACATTCCTGTGCCATGAACAACAAGGTTCTGAATGTGGCAGTTTATCTGGTGCAGTGGAATCACGGTTGTAGATGGTTGGAAATTGAAATCCATGGCTTAGTGTAGATGTCACAACTATAATGACATATTACTTAACAATTAGTTGATAGTCATGTGTCTCAACAAGTAAAGTCATGATACATTTTCAAATCATTAGTTAATGATTAATTAAAGCAGACAACTGGAATTTGAAGTACATGGCTTCAAACCATTGTGGTTTAACACATTGACTTACACTATTAGTTAATAAAAAATGTTATAAACCCTTTAAGACCTGAAGGTTTATTTAGAGTTTTTTTTTTTTTTTTTTTCTGAGCTACATACACAAAAGTAAAGACTCATAACTCCAAAACTGTAGCAAGGAGAGTCAACAGGTAGGTATCATTTAATAGAACACTTTTTAAATTTTCAGAAAATATAAATTACATTACATTTGGACATTTTCATGCTGAGAAACCGCTAATAAAAGACAAAAAAAATATCTATAATTTTTTTTATAACTTTTTTTTTTTTTTTTATTTGACATGGAATAACTCAGGAAGGCAATAAGATCGGAGAAAAATTCTTTTTTGGTGATGCTCTCCTATATGTGAGCTGCATGGCAGCCAGATGGTGCCCATGGGCGGTAAACTCCGGTTTAGAGGCACTTCTCAGCACTCGTTAGGAGTTTTTCAAAATGATTAGATGCATTAAAAAGCTGAGTTTCTAAGCTTTAAAATGATATCTATTTTGTGTTATTCCACGTTGGAAAACGAACATGGATGGTTCAGGGAACACTGGATACATACTGAATACCAGAAAGATGAGAGACATGTTTTTAGCAAAGTATGTTACATCATTCCGTGAGTAATATCTTGTGACCAATGCAATATAGTATGTTAATTTTGGGTTCATTTTAATCATGAGAATCTGCTTTAAATAATGATTTAAAGCATTTTCTATGATCTGTGCATTTTTCATGAAGTTATGAGCACGTGAAATCTACATATTTGTATTCAGTTAGCGGCTGTGCTGTTTTTGTTGTAAATGCATATTACTCAGACTCATTAGAGGGTGAAAACAACGCAACAGGAGCATGTGGGAGGCTTAATCTGAACAAGTAAAGTCTCGTCTCTGGTTTTGTATGCAAAAAGAATTTTTGTGCTACTTATATGGGTTTAGTTTTTATTGGCTCTTAAAGAGAGACACGCAAATGGGAGCGCAGGCGCTCCATCCGGTCTTAAAGGGTTAAGGAATTAATACATTATGACACATTTAATTAATAACAATTCATATATTACTTAATCTATTAATCATATAGAAACATTATTAGTTGCTGATGCAGTAATCATTAATTAATGGTTTAGTTCTTCATGAGTCATACATTAAATAATAATGATTATCTGTGCATTAGTTAAGCATGAGTAAATGCATATTAGTGCACCCGTATTGTAAAGTGTTACCAAAAACACTACACAATTTTGTGTATAGTGAGACTAACAATATTTTTTGTACATTCAGGTACAATTATTTCATTCCAAGAAATAATATAGATTGCAAATTCAAAACTAAAATGTCAAACTTACACTCCAATCATGAAAAGACCACGTGTAGCTGCATTTGAGACCACCAGCACTTCTTTAGGTTTTTATGACCTGAGATCTCTGCACCTTTTTGCATCTCTCAGAACTTAGAGCAAGAATTTTAATTGCTTATATTGGTTTGCTGTATTGATTTTGGTTCTGTCTCCTCAGGTCAATTTTGAAGGGTTTTAAGCATCTTTATTAGAAGTGATCCTGTAGAAAATTTGCTACTTGGCTGACTCATAGGTGCAATTGATGGCATAACGTCTGAAGAAACTTCTCTCCAAATGATTAGGAAGAAACTATTACTAAAAAATACTTCCTCTGACCATTTCCTAATTTGTCCTTGTATGTTTTTTTTCTTTGATTTTTTCCAAATTTGAAATAGCTTTTACCTTGTTGTGCCAATAATCAGACATTTCATTTCGGATTTGCTGTGATATGTTTCACAACAACATAATAAAATCTTGGCCCTGCACATTCCGTTCACCCTGTTATGTTGTGACATTTCCCTCATTTAAAAATATTAAATGACAAATAAAAATCTTTCCAGTTACATTATAGGTGTACTGAAATAAGTTAAACCAAAATGTAATTAGTCCTGCTGCCTGCCTCTTGACTCACATTAAATGATCTGCAGACATCACTCCATTCTCATCTCCATCCTCTGGGTGTCACATGCACTCTGCCCTGCTCTCACTGCTCTCATTCACCAGAGTGTTAATTAGACACACTTGCTGCTCATTAACTGAGCATGTGGGCTCACATTTAAGCACAGCACAACCAGTCAGTCATGGTCTGGCCTTATGTAAGCTAAACAGACTCACCTTCTGCTCTCCTCATGTCCTTACAGTGTTGGATATTCTCTTAAACTCTTGCCAGTCTCTGACTTTGTGGATTTTCCATGGATTCTTTGTGGAAAGACAACCTTAAGGCCCCGATATACTTCAAACGTAATCAAAGAACAAACTGATATGACGTAATTTTGAACAAATTCAGGACGAAACAAAGTTTGTTTTGAGTTCGTTTTGGGAGTTCGAAACGGCTTGCCAAAGCGAACTTTTTGGGAAAGTTCGCTCTGGCTCCTAAACACGTTTAAGCTACCACTGAGTGATTATCGGTGGGTGTATTTGAGCTCCACCTTCTTTGACATGAGATTTTTTTTCCAGTTCATTATTCCATGGAGGTCAGACAGGAGAACAACATCCAAAACAACAACACCACCAAATTACAAGCAACATGAATACATTGGAGTGTAGAATAGCTGAGCTGGTACAGATGTATCCGCACCTGTACGATCACTCACGGAGAGGCTTTAAAGATTCGGAGAACGCATTTAATTCCTGGAAAGAAATTGCAATGATGCTTGGTGTCGACGACCCAGAGTTATGCAAAGCAATGTGGAGAAACATCCGAGACAAGTTTACCAAAGCCATGAAAAGAATGAAAGGAAAGAGTGGAGATGAGGCGGCGAGTACCAAAGTACCCAGGCTGTTTTTGGAGATGTCCTGGCTCAAACCTTTTGTTCAACACCGACAAACTGTGTGCAACATACCATCTTTTGAAAAGGTAAACTAAACGCTGTTCAATGATATGCTGCTAGTTTGTTTCTAGTTTGCAAATTGTAGAAGTTATGTTTTGAACAGACTATTTTTCTAAAAAGCAAATAAGTTCATTATTAGATATTTCTGCGAAATCCACACTTGTTGGTGCTTGAGTAATGCAGTGCTCATTTTGTCTGATTTACTTTCACTAAAACGTTATTCATCTATGTATTATAGGTTGGAAGTGATGACTCTCAAAAAGAAGTGGTGGCTGATGAATTGTTTTCATGCACATCATCTCCATCCACAGCCCCACCATCATCATCCTCTGGTCCCACCAGTGACAGTGAGGAAGAGGAGCAGTGCTCAATGATTTCCCTGGATGACTTTGGCACTTCAGTATCGCAGAGGTCAAATACTCCATGCAAAGCTGCTACAAATTCAACGATGCAGTCAACTCTATCCTCACCACCTTCTGTGCCATGCAGCAAAACGAAAAGGAGAAGGGATAGTGCAGATGATGGCATTGGAGAGCTACTGACTTTAGTTGAGAAAGACAAAACAGATAGTTTTGATAGTCATGCACAGATTGTCGCAGACTTCATGCGCAAACTACTGACACGGCACGGTGCCATCTTCAAAAAACGTCTACAAGACGTTATGTTTGACATTGAGATGCAGCTACTGGAAGAGAAAGAGACTGGTACAACACATTAGGCTGTATATTATTTGTATGTTCTCTTGTGTGAAATTTTTTTTTACTTTTGGTGTTTCTGTATTTTTTTCTTTTAAGTAAATATGTTGTTACACCGTACTGCTGCTGTTGTTATTGATCTTTCAATAAGCAAATGTAAGTTGTGCCATAAAAGAAATATCAAAAGAACATATAATAATAAACCTTTGATTTTATCAAGTGTAAATCAATACACCACATAACAATAAGCAAATTTAAGATTTGCAATAAATGCAATACCAAAAGAGCACAATAATAAACCTTGATTTTCATCAAGGCTAAATCATGACACCACATAAAATATAAAAAGTAAAATAAAGTAACAAACGGGTTCTGACTACTGAGATATTATTTGATAAATTTTTACTTGACATATCTGTAACACCAAAATTCTTAAAGGAAATGAGATTTACTCAAATACAATTTACTCAAATGCATATAATTAAAACACATTTGTGTTACTGAGATGGCTCCAATCATTCTTTTGTTTTATACACCATGCCAAAGTTGTCAGACAACGAGCCATTCACACTTTCCATAGAGGACTGATTATGGAAATGGCATGTTTCTTTTGTATTGCAAATGTGATACTTTACTCTGAACAACTGGAGAAAACCTTGTGATGGTACCTGAATTTTTTTAAAGCTGTATGAAAATTGTGTTCTACAAATGATTTTAAAGTAATGGTTCTATATGCTGTTGAAGGTGCAATATGTAAAGAATTTTGCAGTAAAATATCAAAAAACCACTAGGCCAGTGTTATATATTTTGTTCACTTGGTAACACTTTATTTTAGGGTAGTTTAACTAGTTGCTTATTAGCATGCATATTACTAGAATATTGGCTATTTATTAGTGCTTATTAAGCATAAATTAATGCCTTATTCTGCATGACCTTATTCTACATTCTTAATCCTACCCAATACCTAAACTTAACAACTACCTTACTAACTATTAATAAGCAGTAAATTAGGAGTTATTGAAGGAAAAGTTGTAGTTAATAGTTTATATGTGTTCCCTATACTAAAGTGTTACCGTTCACTTGAGTACTTACAACATGCCAAATGTTTGCAACCAAGGCTCCGGGACGTATGAGGAGTCACCTGTCAATTGCATCATACCCGCGTTACATATTCAGATGCAGCTTTTGCATCTGTTGATATCAGGTAGTTGTCCAGGCCCCCACGAACAATACACACTGCCTTTTCAACAGAACTCTCGATGGGGCAACCAAGAATCTGGAACCGGGAAGCCATAATGCTAAAGGCATTCTCTATTATCCGACGTGCTCGGCAGTGTCTGTAGTTGTACACCCTCTGTGCAGATGTGAGATTCTTCCCTGTTAATAGAACACATAATATGCTCAGTTACACCAGAAAGCACATTTACTGACACAACAGTATTATTAACTAATGAGCAATGCTGATAATAACAATATTAAACAATAATAATACAAGATGAAATCACTATGGTTACAATACCTGGATAGGTCCGCATCAGGTTCACATTCAGGGAGAAAGCTGCATCTCCAACTATTACATGAGGGCACACAGTTTCTGTCCCAGGTAGGGCCTTTGGTCTGGGCAAATCCAGCTGTCCTTGCAACAAGGCCCTTCCAAAACAACTCTCTTGAAAGACACCTCCATCACTTTCACGGCCATAAGCACCAATGTCCACCATAGTGAATTTGTATTGCACGTCGCATACAGCTAGAAGCACAATAGAATGTGTCCCTTTATAATTAAAGTACAGACTCCTGCTCCGTGCTGGCGCTCTCACCAAGACATATTTTCCATCAATGGCTCCGATGCAGTTCGGAAAATTCCACAGCCTCCAAAAGTCCTGCGAGATGGTTTTCCATTGCGTTTGTGAGGGTGCAGACACAAACTCATCTTTGAGGGCTACCCAAATGGCCTCGCACATCTCCACGACTATCTTGGGGGCCGTGCACAGTCCAATCTTGAATGTTTCGGCCACGCTTTTTTGCGTGGCTCCACATGCTAGTAAGCGTAGTGTCAAGGCCAGTCTCTCTGTAGTGGAAATTGGTATCCTGTGTGTTTGAGCATGTTTCACATAAGGTGATACTCTTTTCAGGAGATCGTCAAACCGTGCAGCGCACATTCTGAAGTACAAAAAATGCACTTCCTCATCTGTGCTCCGCATTTGCTGAATAAAAAGGGCAAACTCACCATCTTTCTTTCTGTTTTCGTTAAGTGGACGCACATACCACCTACGTTGCTTGTTCTTGTTCTTTTTCTTTGCATTGAATAGATCAATGCTACTGCCAGATGTTTACGAAACTGTTCTTCTCTCACCGCTGCCATTTTTGTTGTGTTCAGGTGATGCCTGCCTTGGATACATGCGACACAAATTTACATACTCAATCTACACCCCACCTCCACCAGCGGGGGAGTGTCAAAATGTTCGAAAACAGTATACCGTCGCTCAGCCTTTTCGAACTTCTTTTTGCCTCTAAACAAAGAACGAAAAATAACTTTTGTTTGAAGTATATCGGGGCCTTTAAGGAAAATGTTTCAGTGTGATACCCAGCTAAGTGATGTTTTGTGCTCTGTTTTTGAGAATTACCTGTGGATGAATTGTGGATGGACCAGTTTTGAAGAAAGTTCTCAGCAAAATAACTGATCTATATTTACCTTTGTTGCGATGTTCCCTCTAAAGACTACGCATTTGTTCATGCTGCCTTCGTTATGGCATATTCTGAGTATTCTCGAGTATACACAAATGATTAGATAGAGTAAAACAGCATGCGTATTTGGCGTGCTGTTCGGGGGAGGGCTCCAAGCTCGGAATGTGGCCCGAACCCAGAGTACTCCCCTGTATTTCTGCTTAGGATAGTAACCAGGTGAGTGTAAGAAGACAGGATGGTGGAGGGATGCAGAAAAAACTGTTGAGGAACATAGGTGAGTCAGCTACATATTTATAAGCCTCCTCTTATGCTGATTGGGAAGATCATTTGAATGTTCTCCTCCCAAACTTTGTTAATAAAACATCACTTCACGAGTTCACACTTACAAATAATTAGATAGAGTAAAAGAGTATTCCCCAAAAAAGCCAATGAACTTGGGACAGCAGCCAGGAATTTATTAAGTAATCCACAAAAAAATGTGTGCAACAAAGTGGCAAAATGGTGTTTGCGGGGAGGAGCTTGGTCGCTTAACCGGGAGGGCTCATTCAGTATCCGATGGGAGCCTGCAGTTCACAACATCGGATGGACGAGCCACGCCAGCAGTCGAACAGGGAGTGAGTGTTCCAACCACCTGACCGGGAAGGTGCACACGGCATCTGATGGGAGCCTGCAGCTCACAGCATTGAAAGAGTAAGCCAGCCACCGAATGGGGCTAAGAGCCCCATTCGACAGGAGCCTGCAGCCTACGGCATCAGATGGGTGAGCCCCACTGGCCATCCAGGCATAAGCAAGTTTGATTCCCAACTGTGAGGGCCCACACAGCTACCGACGGGAGCCTGCAGCTCACAGCATCGGAAGGGTGAGCCCCACTGGCGGGTGAATGAGGTGTGCATAAATCCATCCGACTAGGAGGATAGTAAGGCCGTTCCATTGTTTTAGGAAGATGGGAAAGGCAAAGACAACTGGGCCTGCACCGCTAGCAGAGGCATCCTCACGCTAGGGTCTGTTGTTTGAGCTGGAGAAAAAATTAGAGATTGGGAGGTTGATGGAAGGCAAGCATCGTAGGGTGTGCTTTGGGCTCTGAAGCATCACAGTGGGGAGAGCCGTAATATAGAGCTGAGCGGATGGGGAAGGAGAGTGACGATTTTTGGTGGCAGAATCTGGGGTGCGGACCAGGCTTGCCAAAGGCCCAACACCACGGCCTAAATGCAGAAAAAAAAACTGTTGAGGAACATAGGTGAGTCAGCTACATATTTATAGGCCTCCTCTTATGCTGTTTGTGTAGATCATTTGAACGTGCTCCTCCTGCTCCGTTCACTTTCAGTTAAGCACTTACCTGTGGCCTGTTGCACAAAGCTTTTTTCAGTTTCTACCCAGGTAAGTTTACCCAGACTAGTTTAAACAAACTCTGGTTTTTCGGGCTCATGAAGGAGGATTGGTTTTTAGCAGGTTTCATTGCTATGGTAACTTACGCTACATGGCTAACCCACTTCGGAGCAGGTTTTATTCTGGGTTAGAGATTGCAAACCAAAACTCAAACAATCAGCTGTGAGTAAAGTGACATGTGTCTGATGCAATAAAGCCACTCCCCCTGTATCTCTCGCTCCAAATTAAATCAGTTTATAGTGAAAACATTTTAGAGCTTTTGCTGCTAATTATTTATTATATTTATATTATATGAATTATAGTTATGTAGGCTATAATTCATATAATATATTCATATACTTATTATATTAATTGACAATATTAAACTTTGCTTTTAAATTAAAATAAATATAATAGGCTACATGCATTAATATATAAAGCTTTAAAACAGGTCTTGGTGAAACTGTATAAATTATACGGCCTATTTGTTTGATCCACATGCATTCATGTAGTCAAATATTTTCTTTTAGCTGCCTTCTCAAACTTTCATTGCAGCAGCAGTGTTTATTCCTGCTTTGTAAATGTATTTAATTTCATGATATTTTTAAGTAAATTCAGTCAACCCAGAGTATGAAACTCAGAGAAACTAGATGCCTCTTTTGTTTAATAGCGACTTAAATTCTTAGTTACATTCTTTCATATATATATATATATATATACGTCAGTGGTGAGCTCTGACATTTGTGATTTAACTGGGTATGCTGGGTGGCGCGTTATGTCAAAAATGCACCTGGTGCAGATACGTTGATGGACAGTGTTATAGCTGCTCAGTTGTTTACTCTCTTGACACATAGCAACACAGCTGAAAGTATTTCTTGTTTGACCTTTTATTGAAAACAGCCTACATTTACCTGTTGATGCCTTCACATGCTCCCGTAAAAGCTGTTGTGTTGGGTTTGAGTCAGGCGAGATGTGCGAAAGGGCCGTTTGCAAAACATGCTGTATTTTTTGTAATTCTGCTAGGTGACACTAATGTCACAGAAACTACATGCTTTACCTACACATCGGCTGAAGACACACATCTAAATCTGAGACGACAAATAAACACCATGGTTGGTGTCAATTTAAATGTATGCCAGAAGTGTTTTTTTTTTTTAATTAAGAATTAAAAATAGGTCAAATAAATTAGTAGCCTATTGTAAATAAAATACAAGTCAAATATAATTAGAATAAATGTAAGTATAATAAATATATATATATATATATATATTCTTTGAAAAAGACAGCTTTCTCTGTGCATGAAATTCCCCATATGCCAGCAAACCAATGAGAACGTGGGACAATGATGATGCATAACAACAGAGCATAGGCACCACAGCTGTTATGAAGATCATGCAGGCCAGGGGTGTCCAACCCTGCTCCTGAAGCGCTACCATCCTGCAGATTTCAGCTCCAACCCCAATCAAACATACCTGAACCAGCTAATCAAGGTGTTCAGGGTTGCTTGATAATTACAGACAAGTGTGTTGGAGCAGGGTTGGAACTAAAGTCTGCAAGACGGCAGCTCTCCAGGAGCTGGGTTGGACACCCCTGATGTAGGTTTTATGGTACACCTCAAACAAGGGAATTTATAGTAATTTATAGTGTTAATGTCCACGAATGGCTTGGATATGCAGCATATATATATACATATAGGCCTATATATTCCGTAATTAATTGTTCTTCCTTCTGTTTTCCTATTTTGTTAATCATGTGACCTTTAGGCGCTGCCTATAGTGGTTTGAACCCTTGTTGGGCCTAATATGGGAAAATAACATTTCATCAGTAGCTAACAATTTCAAATTAAATTGTATAAAAGTAAACAAAAATAAAAATTCAGGCACAAATGTCACTTTTTCCTGAGAATGACTATTGTAGAGAGCTTGATCGATTGATATTGTGTTTGTAACTTGTGTTTTTATTGGAACTTTTCTTTTCTTGACTGCTATCTTTTGCTATCCTTTATAACTGAAACAAACAAAATGTATGCCCTTCTTTGGAGTCTGCCAAGAGCATTAAACTAATATAAATTTAATTGACTTTGAAGCATTGAAAGTGTTTAAAGTTGAGAAACAGCACATATTACAAGATGTATGCACTGGGAATGCAAAAGATTTTATTACTATTGTTTTCTTCACTACTTTAATTTATGTCTTGACAGAAGCAATTACACAGACAAACTGGCATGTCTCCAGTACAGAACAGTATTACCTAAGGAATATGAAGAGATATCAGGGCATGTAAATTTATAGCTGTTTATCTCCCTATCAGGCCTTGATTTAGTATTAGTCTTTTCCATTTGTTTGTTTTAAACCTTTACATCAATGTTTCAGGTGTAAATGTCTGACTAAACTGCAAGGGGTACATTGCCTTTGGGTACGTTTACACAATAAAGTGCTAAAAATGTAAAAAAAAAAAAAAAAAAAAAAAAAAAATCCTTTGCATTTTTTCGCATACATATGACAACACTGTCAAAAAAATCCCTGTTCACATGGATCCGCGGAAACAACTAGAAACTGTGTATTATGCATCCCAGGGCAGTAGTTGCCATGTCACTTTGTAAACAAAAACTACACAATGTTTTATTAACAAAATTCTAAACTCAATTAACGATAAGAGGTATATATACAGCAGACAGTGTTAATTTCGTTAACGAAAACTATGACGAAAATGTTCTTTGACAACCTTTTTTTCCATGACCAATGTCATTAAACGATAACTGTGACTAAATCAACACATGCAATATCGTTGACAAAAAAAGACTGATATGTGGCTAAAAGACTAAAAACTGTGACCAAACTGTAGCCTGATATCCAGCAGTGGCTCTCAAACTGACGTACGCAAACAAAATGCTGAGTTTTGCCGTTCGTTTTATTCTACTCCACCTTAAAATAACATTAAAACTGGGCATGTATTTCTAGCAGGTAAAATCCAGTAAATACTCAACATTCAGTCAAATTACCTCATCTTTCGCTGTCAAAACTGCATCCAAACTGCATGTCCACTTGAAGGAGTGAATGAAACGAGTGAGTGAATTCGGACACTGAGTGTGCCGGAAGGGCTGCCGATTTCACATAGTTTGTGCTTGCTGTTTAATCATTTGAAATGTAGCAAACTGGCAGCTCCGGTAGTAATAAATATTTATGTTAAACTCTGCCATGAAAACTAGCATGTACAAACCTTAATTAATCGATTTAATGATCAATTAAAAAGGAAATTATACCTGTATGATATTATACTGGACCAGAGCTGTTTGGAAAATGAATGGATGATTGATTCAGCTGCGAGCGCCATCTCCTGGCGAGACGTGGGAATTCATTAAGCAAGCGACTCTCATAGTGCATTATGGGTATTCTCTAGCCATGGGGCGTGTATCGGTTGTACACTCGTTATTGCAGTGCATTGTGGGATGGAATGAGTGCACTTAACATCGTCCACTATGGTTTCAGACACCACTACAAATGGCTGTTCCCTCAAATAGTGCACTATTTAAGGGTATAGGGGGCGATTTCGGACAGAGCCATAGACACATGCTGCGTCCCAATTCGGTTGTGGCCAATATTAGCCTTTATAGTGTGCACGGATCCACACTTCGAAAATAGTAGACCGTCCGGACTTTTAGCATACTCTTTTCAACATACTATGCTTTGGGACACACTTATTTTAATCTCACATACTATTTTGGATGGATAGTATGGACATTGAGATGCAGGAACAGACTGCATAGAGATTTAAGAACTCTCTTTGATACAAAAACACACCCTTCTGTGAGTTATTGTTTTTAACGTTGATTATATTATACCAGTAATAATGCAATGTTTCCCTAATATCCACACGATTTCAAATGTGACATTTATTTTATACAACAGTTAAACAAACAAGGGTAAGTGATGTACATTTTAAACAGTATTGTCAATAAATACAGCCACTTGTTTTGATAATGAAAGAATGAATGGCTGTTTCTCAATATGCATTCTTCAGCGATCTTGCGTCCTTGTGTTCTTGCTCTACGTCATCATCAACCGTCGAAGATCGCAAGAACAGAGGACGCATGAAAGTACCCGGATGTGTTCTTGATACCGAGGATGCATCGAATGTAAACTTCAGAGAATCGAACCGTTAAAAATCCCAGAAGACGCTGCGTGCGGTCGACATACAGAAGCCTGCAAGCTTTAAAGTTCTCGTTCTCACTTATGAGATTCCCGCTCGCCTCTATATACGTGGCATAATTTTAATAAAGTGATAACCTGATGAAAGCCTGCAGTATTTTTATTATTTAAACAATCTTAATATTGACAAAGCATGTAACACAAAGGCTACTAATTTTCATTAATACAAGTGGTGAAATAAAAATATATAAAATTATATGAAAACAATGTCTATAATAATATGAAAGAAATCTTTTAGAAGGTTATGACATTTGTTTGTGATGTTATGTTGTATTTATTGTACATTAGCTACTTATAATATGCTGGGACGGTCAATTGAGCAACAAGATCGCAGCACATCTCAATTCTGAAATTATGCATTCTGTGTCCTCGCGTCCTTCTGAGTTCGTTCTTTCAGGATCGCCTGGCAAGACTGGACTCCACGAGAATGCAAGTCCAATCTCTGTGTTCTTGAAATTAAGAAACAGCCAATGACTCGATGAATCACTCATAAAAACAGTGACTTACCGCCACCTACTGGCGGTTTTAATGTTATATTTAAAAGTATCACTTCGTTTTCATTATCATTGTATTTATAGATTTTTTTTAAAGCATTATTTATTTTATAAAGGTATTAAAAAAAAAAAAAATGCACTGGAAAAATCGATTTAATAGGGCAAATGGTGTCCCCCCCTTAATGGAAAAGGTGTAACTGCAGTCTAAGTGGAAAAGAGAGGGTACGCAGAAGGATGTTAAATCCCTCAGGGGTAAGACACTCAAAAAAGTTTGAGAACCACTGAAAAGGGATATGTAGAATTGCACAAGTGCTACTGCTAAGAGTGCAATGTCAATACAGCCTGTTACCTTGATTCAAATTTTTCATACGCTTAAATGAATTGGTCTAAAGGGAAAAATTATAATGACTATTTTGTCTAAAGACTACATATAAAATATCAAAATTAATGCTCATTTCTAGTTCTTACTATTGGGTTACTCTGGTTACTCTACTATAGTACTCTGGGTTTGGGCCAAAATTCCAAAATCCCTGTTTGTGTATACACTGTGATTCCTGTTTTTCGTCAGGTCTTGTCCATAAGAGAATGTTAGTTGAGCTCAGTTCTGTTTCTTGTTCCTTAGTTTTTCTAGTTTCCTGTACTTTTTTGTTATTTAATAAACACTGCATTTCGGATACCACTCTCTCCTTGTTGCTGAGTTCACCTTATGTGACAATTATATTGCAACATGAACTTTAATGATAGTTTTAATGCGCAGTTCACCCAAAAATGAACGTACTCGGTTACTAACGTAACCTCGGTTCGCTTAGATACGGAACAGAGAACTGCGTCGTCTGCCATTTAGGCAAGACGCAACGGGGAAACTCCTGTTTTCACTGATTCTGAAGCCTTTTTTAATCACGCAGTGAAACTGCACGGCCATTGGTTCGTGGAGTTAAAGTAAACGAACCAATGACGGCGCGGTAGAGTCTCTCGAGCCCGCCAAAATGGGCGGGGTCTCGGGCTATATAAGCAGCCGTCTCACCTTGGCAGACTGATTTAATTCGACTGAAGCAACGGCATGAGCCGTCCTACGAATAGCGCGGCAAATTACGCAGTACTCTGTTCTGTATCTAAGGGAACCGAGGTTACGTTAGTAACCGAGTGCGTTCCCTTTCGATACTACACTCTGTACTGCTTCGTCTGCCATTTAGGCAAGATGCAACGGGGATAATACAGTCACGCCGTGCTATGAAAGGGGGAACAACAGAGCATTCGAGCAGAGCACTAAGAAGGGCTTGCACGGATGCATATAGCATAATGTGTCCCGGAAGATCGGGGACTTGAGGACACTGTAGTCGCCCTCCCATTTCTATACATTCTAGGAGCCCCTTGGGGCCTAGAGCGTATATAGGGAATAGAAAAAATATGTTATTACCCGGACTTGGTCAGGGCCGTAAACGAGTGCTCATAAGCTGGTCACATTGGTGAGGCTTATGCAGAGAGAACCTGCACTTGTAATGCAGGGACGTCTAGGTTATAAAACCTGACAAACGTGGACAGCGAGGCCCAGCGGGCCGCCTCACAGATTTCTGTGATGGACACACCAGTGGACCATGCCCAAGAAGAGGCCATGCCTCTCGTGGAGTGCGCTCTAACACCTATGGGGCATTGCAAGCCCAAGGAGGAGTAAGCAAGCGCTATAGCATTGATTATCCATCTGGATAATCTGGGCTTTGTGACCGGAAGACCTTTCGTACAGCCACTGAAACAGACAAAGAGTTGTTCCGACTGACGAAAAGAGGCGGAACGATCGATGTAGGTCCTCAGGGCCCTGACTGGACAGAGTAGGTTCAACTCCTGATCATCTTGGGAAGGAGGAAGTGCAGAGAGAATGACCATCTGTGCCCTAAAGGGGGTGGATAGGACCTTCGGGACATATCCATGTCTTGGTTTCAGGAGAACTTTAGAGTTGTTAGGCCCGAATTCAAGACAGGAGGGGCTCACGGAGAGCACCTGCAAATCTCCCACTCGCTTTACTGATGCTAAGGCTAGCAATAGGGCGGTTTTTAGCACTAGAGGGCGTAAGTCGGCAGTCTGGAGTGGTTCAAAGGGAGGGCCTTTAAGGCTTCTGAGAACCAAAGACAGGTCCCAGGTAGGAACCGTGCAGGGGCGGTGAGGGTTCAGCCGCCTAGACCCTTTTAGGAAACAAACAACAAGGTTGTTTTTCCCTATCAACTGCCCTGCTATGGGAGCATGGGAGGCCGCTATAGCTGCGACATAGACTTTAAGGGTAAAGGGAGTAAGGCCCCTATCCATTAAGTCCTGAAGGAAAGACAATATCAGAGATATGTCACAAGTAAATGGGTCTTCGCCCTGTACACCAGGCAGCAAAGACTGACCATTTTAGGGAGTAGAGACGTCTCGTTGATGGAGCTCTGGCTTGTGAGATAGTGTTCAGGACATCTTCAGGGAGGTTTGAAGGCTCCCGTCTGGAAGCCATAGAGATCCCACAGCTCAGGTCTGGGGTGCCAAATTGTCCCTCCCGCTTGGGAGAGGATGTCTCGTCTCAGGGGGATCGGCCATGGCTCCATGGATGATAGCTAAGACAGGTCTGAGAACCATGGTTGGCTCCTCCATAGAAGATAACCTGGGGAATCAGAGCGACCGGGGGAAAAGCGTACAGGATGACGCTGGGCCAATCGTGGGCCAGCACATCCTTGGTCTTTGAAAAGTAAATTGGTCAATGAAAGTTGTCTTCTGAGGAGAAGAGGTCGACCTCTGCCCTCCCGAAGACATCCAAAATTTTCTGAACGACGAGGGGGTGGAACGACCATTCTTCCGAGGGAAGGTTGTTCCGGGATGTCCACCCCTTTGTTCAGTACGCCCTGAACATGTGCTGCTCTGAGTGAGAGCAGGTTGTGTTGGGCCCACTCTAGGATGGTTTTCGTTAGAGTGAAAAGGGGCTTGGACAAGAGCCCGCCCTGGTGATTTATGAAGGACACCACTGTCATATTGTCTAATCTGGGATGCGTTTCCCAAAAGCATCGTTAGCCAACTAACATCGCAAGTTCCGTCGCTACTTACATAGTTCAACGATTTGGTGTTTCCCGAAACCATAGTTCAAACGAACATTCGCAAACTGCATCGCAAACTTGTGTGGTTGGAACGACAGCTCTCGAGCTGTAGTTAGAAGCAAAGTTTCTTGTTTTTATGGCATGTGGACTTAATAAATCGTTATCTTGAGCAAAATAAGCAAGCTGACATTAAGTACAATGTAGATCTTTTATTTCGAATATATACAAATGTCATTTATATATTTTAGTTTGTCAAGAGATTTAGCACTGTTTTTGGAGAGTGCACATGTGCATACGTGCTCTAGTATGTCAGAACAAGAATTTGATTTAATCTGGAAATAAAGCAAAATAACTGAGGAAAATGAGAATTAGTCCTCTAATGGCATGTCCATAATTTATAGCAAAAAATCTAGCATTAATTCGATCTCAAACGGATTATTTAAAGAAGTTATTACTCTTCACCTGCGTGACGTCACCAACGTGGTTGAATGACAGGTTTGCAACAATGCGGTTTCGGGAAACAGTCGTGACTAGCTAGTTGATTTGTTCAACGATGCATCGTACTATGGTAGTTCAGCAGCGAGTTACATCGTTGTTCGGGAAACGCACCCCTGATCAGGACATGGTGTCCCACCAGGAGAGGGAGGAAAGATTGGAGAGCTTGATATACTGCCATCATTTCCAGGCGGTTGATATGAAGCTCGCTTTCTTGGCTCCTCCAAGCACCGAAGGCTGGGTGACCGTCGCACAGAGCTCCCCAGCCCATCTTGGAAGCGTCTGAAAACGACTTTCCTCTTGCACATCATCCATATTGCCACGCCCTGTTCGAACCAGCAGGGGTTCATCCAAGGAGCCAGGGTTGCAACGCACGCCTGATTCACCTTGAGCAAGCAGCGACCATGCTGCCAGGTTTGGGGTGGGACCCGCGGTTTCAGCCAGAACTGTAGTGGGCGCATACGAAGCAGACCCAACTGTAGGGCTGGTGATGCTGAGCCCATGAGACCTAGCATCCTCTGAAACATTCTGAGCGGCAGAGAGGATCCGGGCATGAAAGTTTCCTTGAGCTGCTGAATGGCCAGGGATCGCTCTGGCGAGACTACGGCCCTCATGCAGGTCAAGTCGAGAATAATCCCCAGGAACGAGATACGTTGACTGGGGGATAAAGAGCTCTTTGGAAATTTGACCCTGAGCCGCAAGCACTGTAAGTGGCTGAGGAGGAGAGACCTGTGTGCCACTAGCTCCGCCTCCGACTGGGCCAGGATGAGACAGTCATCGAGGTAGTTGAGTAAGCGAATGCTCATCTGCCTCAGAGGGGAGAGGGCTGCATCCATGCACTTTGTAAAAGTGCGTGGAGCCAGAGACAGCCCGAAAGGAAGGACCGTGTATTGATACACCACACCTTCAAAGGCGAATCTCAAGAATCGTCTGTGATGGGGGGCTATCGAGGAAGTATCGGCTGTAGAAGCCTGACTCACTCAGTGCCGGGGGACCACTTCTATAGCTCCTTTTGCCAGCATAGTGTTCACCTCGGAGCGTAGGACGTGCATGTCCTTGCTTTCTACCGAGGTTTGGAACACTGCATTGAATAACAGGGTCCGCTGAGTGAACTGGAGTACATAACCTCGTTTTACTATGTTTAGCACCCAAGTCGACACTCCAGGGATGGTCTGCCAGGCCTCGGCCCCCGTGGCGAGGGGCTGAATTGGTTTGAGCACCAAGTCACTGTGAGTAACTGTGGTGCACATGAGAGGTGGAAGAGGAAATTTGCTCTCTTTTTGAGAATGTTTTTTTTTTTTTATTATTATGTCCGCTATAACAGCAGTGCACTGCCAGGGAATTTCAACAGGCCCTGTGCAGGCAGAAAACACATTTTTTCAAGCGGCTTTTTCAACATTTTTGGGCGGCTCGAAGTGAAGGAGCTGGAGCACTTTGGCAGGAAGTGTCGCATGGCCTGGGACAACTTCTGCGTGGCGGTGAAGCGTTCAGCAAACCCATCAACTGCAGGGCCAAAGAGAGTGGGGGAGACAGGCCAGTTGAGGAAGACGGCTTTGTCCGCTTCCTTGATCTCCGTCAAGTTTAGCCACAGGTGGCGCTCTAGCACCACCAGGCTGGCCATCGAACGCCCAATAGCCTGAGCCGTGGTCTTGGTGGCAAGCAGGGCCAGGTCTGTGGCGCAGCGCAGCTCTTTGAAGGCAGGCAAGTCATGCCCAGGCTGGTCCAGGTCATGCAGGAGTCTGGCCGGCCGAGGTGTATGCCCGTCCAGCGAGGGTCGATGTAGTGCAACACGGCTTGGATAGGTGGGTGACCTTCGTCTTCCAACCAATGGCGGCGGGCGGACACAGGTGTGCAGCCACGGCTTCGTCCAGAGGCGGCAACTTTTCATACCCCCTCTGCTCAGCACCGTCAACCGAGGTGAAAGCGTGAGAGGCAGAAGAGCGTAGGCGGAAGAGTACGGGGCGCGCCACGATTTCATGAGCTCCTCGTGAACCTCAGGAAAAAAGGGTGCTGCCCGCTGGGGAGGAGCCTGACGATGTCTGGGCAGAAACCATTCATCCAAGCGGCTGCGTGTGGGTTCCTCAGGCGCAGACCACTCCAAACCGAGCTGGATCATATTATGGAAATATGATCCCTAGAACACCACCACCCTCAGAATATGTTGTAATGTACGATTTCGTTAGAGAACGAATTTATCTAGCGTTATACATTCTCTGGCTTTTTTTTTTTTTCTTATGACATTAAGAAAGTAACTTTTTATTTTTTCTTATGTGCCGAAATTGAAATTGAAATTGATGCCATCCTTAATTATTTACACCAGAACAGAACTCGCTGTTATGAAGGGGCGTGACATTTCTTAGACACTCGCTAAGCAGTGTCAGTCACAACACACTGGGCCAGTTAACCCATGAGCTGTAATAATGTAAAATATGTGAAAAAGAATGCATTTTTTGAACAATTAAGCATGAAAACATATTCTAGTACACCCCAAAAACAAAATCAAGACTTCGTAAAAGGCCATAATAGGACCTCTTTAACACATTGTCCTAGTCCTCATTTCTACAAATGGGGCCTGACATTGTCATGTACAAAAAAGCACCATAAAAATAGTCGTCATGAGTCTATATATAACATCTTCTGAAGCATTATGCTTTGTGTGAGAAACAAGCTAAATTTAAGTCATACTGAAAATCTTGCCCTTTGCTGTAGCTTTTAAATCACTTTCACATGTTTAAAACTTAGTGTAACTTATTGGTCATGAAACATGCATGAACCAGTGCCATTCAGAATCACTATTGTCCAACTTTCCATGGCACATCATGATGCAAAATGCTCGGAATTGATCATTAATGAGATTTGAGAGCTGTTGCAGAGCTGACGATTTTAAATAACTTACATTTTAGTGTGTTCCTCACTGTCTGACTTCAGAATATGTGGGGGAAAAAAATATTATATTGCTGCTCTGTCCTTTTTGGAACTTTTCTCTGGTAAAATGTTTTTTTTTTTTTTAAACTACATTTTTGCTAGATGTACACCTTTGTTTTCCAATTTATTGACTGACACCTCTCCTGTCCCCTTGTTGAGAGAAATCGGGAGTAAGTACAGAGGCGTTGTGTGTTCTGTGAAAATATGATGGTTATTCTAAACTAGTTCTAGACTAAATGTGAGCATACCTGTATTCATTTACTTCTTCTCCTGTGTCCTATTCTTCTGTATTCCAGAATAGCAGCACAGCTGAAAGGCTTGTTTGTTTGAGCTGTGCCCGTGAATTTGCATTTCCTTCAGCCTGAAGCTTATTCATTTCACTTTTGGTGTGAAAGGGTCTTTACATTTGCCAAAAATAGGACTTTTTTGTTGTTATAAAAACAAACAAACAGCCCAGCCCAGATAAGAAAAAAATAATGCATTACTTTCCATAAAAAGTAACTAATTAATGCAATTAGTTACTTTTTTAGGGAGTAGCGCAATATTGTAATGCATTACTATTAAAAGGAACTTTCCCCAACTCTGAAAATGAGTGGCAATGACGGGACAGCATGCATTTCCTCTGCCTGTTAGAATTACCTCAGATTCACCACGCTCAGAACTAATGACACTTGATAGGTGCCTATTTACCCTAAACCCAAAAGTCAAAAGCGTCTATTGTATTTGATCTATTTAGACAACTTCAGAGAACTTCGATGAGCGACTGGAAATATTCTTTCAAAGCTTTCCTCATTCAAGGTCTTTCATGGTGAAGATGGAGATCCGCTTTATATTGATTTGCTGGAACCAATATCTTCTGGCACTTTCATGCTCGGGATCTCTTTTCCTTTCAGTTCCTCCCTCCTCAGCGTTAAGTCATAATCAATTCAGTCAGATAAAGGAGTGCGGTCCGCTGTGATTTTCTGAGAATTAATAATACTACGAATGGTCTAATGGGTATACATTAAATATATTTTATTGCAATTAATCTTTTTTTTTTTTTCCTTCAAAGGGCAACCTTTTATCATTTGAATAAGTGAGCTTCAGTCAAATACTTAAAAATAAGTTCTTCTTTAAGCATTTGTCTTTTGTTAGATTTGTCTTTATGGCTGCTCAACTTCAAATGTGAGATCCGTGAAATGTGCATCTCACAATGACAGAATTCTGCAGCTGGAGGTCCTGCCATTCAACACAATAAAGAACTCTTACATCCAAAATTTCCATTCATCTTCAAAGGACAGTTCTACAAAATTTCACCCAGAATGACTCCTAACATAGATTCCTGGATTTATGTTTGTTGTGCAGCGTGAAACGGCAGACAATAGAAAGATGTTAATTTTTTTTTCTCATCACATTCAATTCAAACTGCAAACTCACAACTCAGCTAAAATATTTTCTTTTGCCATAGCACTGTAGATTCAGTGATGCGGGAAACACAGTATTTTTTGTATGGTGCTCTGTCCACATTGATAGAAGAATGCAGAAGTTAAAAAAATAAAAAAATAAACCAGCTGTCAAACTTTATCCTAACAGAGTCATGCAAAGAAAACAAGACCTTGACTGAGCATTTAGACTTACTGAGATAATGTAGAGCAAAGAGAAAAAGTGGAATTATCTGATCTTTTGTGTAGCTCCCCTGCATACCTTCTTTTAGCATATAATTGCAGGCCGAAATATATATTGGTTGGGGGCAATTTGTCAGTGATGCTGGCTGTGTGACAGACTCAGATGTGTACAAAGCTTGGTTGAATCTTTGTAATAATGTAAGGTAAAGCTTCCCATGTATGAAGGTGGAGGATTAGTTATCAGGGCTGTCTAAAGGCCAAGGATGGCTTTGAGTAATTCCATAACGCTGTGGGAATAATTAGCTTCTGCTTGACCTTTAAGCAAAACCCGGTGGTTGTGAGTAGAGAGGTATCACTGCTACACAAGTCCAACCAAGGTGCTTTGTCTTACATTTATATGTGGCATTACGGAAACTAATAAGAAAACACTGACTGGGCTTGCTGTTAGAACAGATAAAGCCCTGGCCGAAACAAAAGTTTTCAGGTCTAACAAATTGCTTCTTTGCTGTGTATCGATTCAGAATCCATGCCCAGAATATGTCTTTTGCTGAGTTTTTCAATAGCCAATACTGCTAACTAGACTACAGGTGACCAATAACCAGGAATGGGCAGTTTTTTTGTTTTTGTTTTTTTTAGATCCATGTATTTTAAAATAGATTTTATTGACTTAAAACAGGAGACGCAAAGTAGATAATTAATGAGTTAATAAAATCTATTTTAGAGTGCAGATCTTTTGCATTGTTGTATTAAAGAGGTAGGTCTCAGCACCTAATTAGCTGGGAGAGCGTAGTAAACACTTTGATTAGATCCATGTATTTGAAATACAAAATATTATTTTTTACTGTGCATTTTGACTAAATATATTTAAGATTCATATTTGTGTATTTTTTTGTATTGTAAATACAGTGCACAGCATAAATGAGTACACCCCCTCTGAACAAATACAAAAGATGTATTTTCTTTATGATCACTAATATAATTCATGGAAAGATGGCAAAACTAAGATGTATTAAACATATACATAATAAAAACTGAGAAATATATGTCATTAATAGCCAAAAAATAATTAAATTAGCCAATTTTGTTTAAATTAAGCATTGCAGAAATGAGTACACCCTAGATTTAATTCAACAAATGTATAATATTCTAGTACTTTGTATGCCCTCCATAATTTTGAATATGCTGCTCTGACCCTTCTTGGCACGGAGTGTACAAGTTCATGACAAATTGTCACATCTGTCCTGTTTAACTCCTGGATGATGAGCTCCTTAAATGCCTTGATCTTTAATGGAGAGTGTTGCTCAACTCGTCTCTACAGAATCCCCCACAGGTGCTCAAGAGTGTTAAGATTGAGTGCAATACATGTCCACAGAAGGTTTTTCACCTTGAGAGAATGCATGTCCTCATTGTCATGTTGAAAAAAATGCCCAAAAATCCAGAGAATGAGAATGATTCTTAATGACTTGCCTGGTTAAATAAAGGTTAAATGAAATGAAAAATGAAAGCCATTGTGTACAATTTTTTTTTTTTTTTTTTCTTCAGGATTCTTTGATGAATAGAAAGTTCAAAAGAATAGCATGTATCTGAATTAGAATGCTTTCATAACATTACACATTACTATTCAAAAGTATGATATTAGAATGATTTCTGAAGCATCATGTGACACTGAAGATTGGAGTAATGATGCAAAAAACTGTAAAAATATTAAACTGTAAAAATATTTCACAATATTACTGTTTTTGATGTGCTTTGAATAAAATAAATGTAGCCTTGGTGAGCAGAAGAGATTTATTTTAAAAACACTTAAAATATCGGTCCTGCTACAGATGGTACTTAAACAGAATGCGTTTTTGTCACTCTGGGATCCGCCACGGTTTCAGCGGGAAATATATTTCTGCTCTTGACCACTAAGTGGTACTATAACCATAGATTTTCACAAGTTGTAGGGTTGATGTTGCACAGTTCGTTGTTGTGAACGATTAGCAGTTAAAAAGCGCCAGTGGAGATTACAAAGAAGTACTATCAATATAATTTTTTTTTTTTTTTTTTTTTTTTTTTTTTTTTAATTACATTCACATTACCAAATTTAGTAATCAAAAGCCTATGTAAGCATTTGTTGTTTACGTAACGGAGTCCAGATAGTAAGAGCTGTTTGAGTAACTCACTTCACTGATCTCAAGAGCTACACTGGCAGTTGACGTTACAGGTTGTGGTTTAGCGTCATAGGTAGCGCGCTCGTTCCTCATACAAGAAACACTGGTTGAAACTCACTCAGAGCTGGTAACTTAAGTGTTACACAACACGTTAAGAACACATTTCAATGTTTATTCGATGATTCTAGTATTATAATTTAAGAACCAGCTGTTGCCAGTCCTTACAAAGATTTTTAGACAAGTTTAATATTTGAGACTATTTGAAATTATTAGCAACACCCAACATAACATAACGTGTTGTTTAGAGTTTTTCCATTTTTTTCCTGCACTGCAAATAAGTAGCAGCGACTGTCTGTTCTCTGTTGACAACCATGTTTGTTTCAGTAGGCTACAAGATCTTGCACAGTTGAGTTCAGCTGAATGTCCCGTCGTGACTCACCAATGGTTAAGTGTGTTGAGTTCAGTCTTATATGTTTCAGCTGGTCATTAATTGTGTCCCCAGCTTTATGGTCAAGCGTTTAGTTTAATAAATAATGGCAAGTTGCAACATTACAATAGGCTAAATTTGTACATTTCAGTAGAAACTCTGTTGCGCTGCACCACAGCTGATAAAACCTTCTGAAGGAGCCTATTGCAGGCGCTCTCCGTTTTCACATGAGCGGTACGTGATTTACACCTTCATTTTGTCCTGCACCCCCACCGAAGCTATTAAATTGTAATGAGTCGTGGAGAGAGAGTCTTGCATTATGAGAGCTCTACACAACAGGGCAGAGGCCAACAGAGACAGATACAGACGCTACAGACCAGTTGTCTTTCTCTCAGGTACTTCAGCAGGGTGTCTGGAGAAGAGAATCATAGTTAATCTTGTCAATCACACAACTTCTCTCCCACCAGGAGCTAAAGCAACGCTGCTTCAGGGGAGATGGCTGTGATGGATGGTTTTAGGCAGGCACTCAGTGAGAGAGGGAGAGAGAGACTTGCCAGAAATGGAATAGAGTAGTTCGCTGAGTAAGGCATGTGGGTATAGCGGGGACACAAGTTCAACAAAATGGCATTATCCCTGAGAAGAAAAAAACAAAAAACTTCCCTTCTCTGATAGGAAGTATGCATTCCAAAAAGCAGATTATGTGGCACACCTTGGTAAGTTAACAGATAAGTGAGAATCAAGTAAAGCTTTTGGTTCCAAAAACTGACATAACTTTCTGGGCCCTATCATACACCCGGCGCAATGCGGCGCCAGGCGCGACGCAAGTGTTTTTTGCTAGTTTCAGCCCGGCGCAGTTATCATTTTCACGTCCTCCGCCACGTTGTTTAAATAGCAAATGCATTTGGTCTGAAAACGAGTTATGTTCAGGCGCGTTGTTGGCGCGTTACTATTTTGAGGCAACTGAAACAGACTGCGCCATTGACCACCTGAAACCTGGTCTAAAGTCAATGGCCAAATATTTGTTTTGTTATTTAAACAGCGCGTTAGTAATATGCGCCTATATGTGGGTGCACAACGCGCGTACATTCTGCTTATTACACACACAGGGAAGCGCAGCAGCACAAAAAACATGCCAAATTAAAAAAAAAAAAAAAAAAAAGGATTACAATGTAAAAGATTATTATTGTATGCATAGAGATAAAAATGCTTTGGTGGCATCCGGCTTGTCCCGTAAATGGTCTGCTCACGCTTTAACCTTGCGCACGAGCAGATCTGTTTCCTCACTATAGACGCGTTCAGTTTTTCCGCTTGCAAATTCCGCCTTGTAAATAGCGAATACGCCATGGCGCGAGCGCAACTGGCTTTTAAAGGGAATGGGAGACGAGACTCTGTTTGGTTTATTGCGCGTTACGCCCAAAACACACCCATTACTCATTAAGAGAATAGGGACAACCCTTTCATACAATGCGCAGGGCGCGCCGGTCGCACCCATCATTTTCCCCGTCCTTACTTCCCCATTTTTTTTTTTTTTTTTTTTTTTTTTTTTTCTGTATAATGTATACATAACATATATTCATACAACATAAAGGCTGTATTTTAAAACACATTAGATGATATTATATTAATAATTAAAGTCAGGATGAAACAGAAGTTGCGCTAACTTCAGCAAAACTCGATGCCATAAGCTACTGGTGGCGGTCTAGTCTGTCTACATTCAATTTCAAAATTCAGTTTCGAGCAGGTGCCCAGAATCAGGATGCAGAAGGAATGGGAATGTATAAAGCAGTTCACGTTAAACCATCTGGGTGAGGCCGAACAGGGACAGCAGGTTATGTTTCCAGAGGTGGTGAAGGCCATCTGTGAAAGGGATAAGATTTACCAACCTTCTCCTGTAGCCTTGGCTGAGTCCTTTGGTGTGACTGCAGATGAATTACACCAGGCGTTTATGGATGAGTGTGATTATGGCCTACCTGCAATTCCTAGATTGTCTGATGATGACTTGATGCGTAGACAGAGGGGAGATCCTGAAATAAGGCAGGTCATTAAATATCTAGAGTCTAACAAAAAACACCCAATGTGAAAGGGAAGTCACTGGACATGGTTTTGTGGCTTAAGGAATGGAATATTTGTGAAATGCGAAATGGGTTGTTGTATCAGAAACATCTGGATCAAGGAGGAGTACAAAGACAGCTAGCGTTGCCTAAAGATCTCAGAGAGATGGTACATATCTGTTTACACAATGACATGGGTCACCTAGGGGTGGAGAGGACCCTTGATCTTCTTCGTTCCTGGTTTTATTGGCCACGAATGGCCAATGCCGTGGACTTGCAAGCGTTGTGTCAGAAGAAAGTCCCCCATGCAGAAGGCTGCTCCATTGCTAAACATACAGACCAGCAGACCATTAAAGTTGGCCTGTATGGACTTCCTTTAAGTAGAACCCGATAGCAGCAACACGAAAGACATCTTGGTTATCACTGACTACTTTACAAAGTACGCCATTTTGCATTTTGATGAACCTGCAATGCATTGTAGCAGTGCTGCGTCTTCTTCGTATTAGATCAAAACTAAAATCATGCTTTACCAACATATATTGTCATATCACGCATCTTGTGGCTTTACATTTCACTGAGAAGAGATCGGCTGATGAGTACGTAAAGGACGTATGGGAGTGAGTGGATATTTCACATGAATCGACTAGTAAAGGTTACACTTAATTTATGCAAACCAAAGATTAAAACACTGCCTGTGTCCAAGACTTCAAGCACATGCAGGTTAATAATAGCCTTTTAAATTGATTATCCTGCTTTAATGCACTCCATGTCAAATGTCTATTTCTGATGTAATTACAGTGATGACCCGCCATAGTTTAATCTGTCCTGCCAGTTTTGTAATGAATCTAAAAGATAAGTAATTTTGCATTTTGCGCCATTGCTTTGGCAAAGCAATCTGTTAATCGAACAGAAAACAAAATCGTGATATAGCTTAGGCTGCGATCTAATTAAATAGGTTGCAATGAGTTTCAGAATGAAGCACACTGTTTTCACATAAGCAGCTCATGATTCGAGTCTCAGAGCAGCTCTGTTCACAGTAAACATAGGCTTCTATATAGGCTATATGTGAAATAGTGCAAATGAGCAAACTCTCATTAGAACATTAGTAAAGGTTAGGGTTAGGATTAGTAGAATCAGTTCACATGCACTTGCAAAGTTACTTATAGTCCGTAGATGTCTGTTGGGGGACCATCAAAATAAAGTGTTGACAGAAATGATCAGACGGTCTAATACTCTAATAATCAATAATAACCAACTGCAGAACCACAGAGCCATACGTAACAGCAGTCTGAGGACAGCAGTGCCAAGCCAGCAGTCTCAAATCCGTGTTGGGGTGGGTCTTATTATAGCATCATTTAGGGTAGGTTTAGTGGTTGGGTGGGGTTGGGCATTCTTTAAGTTAGAGCTTATAGTTATAGTGAAGGGTAGGGTTACTTACAGTCAGTAGATGTCAGTAGTTGTTAGAGGTTGGGGCGGGATGCGCGATCATCAGCACCACCCTAACTTCCGGTCTGACACTGCTGACACATGACTTGTGTCCTTTGCGCATAGCATCATGGAATAGCATTGCTATTTTAGTGAACAGCAGACATGATGGCACCGGAAGTCCACACGCCACAACAGGAATCCTTTTGTCCTACTGTGGTTAAGACAAAAGGGTGTGATAGAGCACTCAACAGCAACTAAAGGACCATTGTAATCAGGACTTTCAGAGGTGGAGGGCAGGAGAGACTACATCAACAGCCCATTAATCACAGGCTAATCCAATCACCAGTGCCCATTGTTCACCTCTGCTTTCTGCGTCAGAGGCCAAGGTGTGAAAGATTAAGGCCACCAAACCAGTTCAGGCCAGAACACAGCAAGGACAAAGAAATGCCCCAAGAAAAAGACAATATCTATACACTCATTGGCTTAAAACCACCAAAAATGGATAGGAATACTGTAAGGAACATGTCCTATACGTCTTGTTTCTCATCCAGGAAATTGTGCACACACAGTGGAAACCGCACCTGGAACAACAGCCAATGCAATCACACCCACTGACACAGAAATGAAATACCTCAACCAATCCACATCAAGTTTGGACTGTATGAGTTCAGAACACTGCCACAAGGTCTTTGAGAAAGGTTTGGGAAAGAAAGTGTTTCCAAGGTCCAAAAGACCTAAAGACACATTGGAGACAAACTGTGTATTTTGGGACAATGCAACAAGTTCCACAGGATGGAAAGGTAGGACATGATGGACGGACACCTGGAATGCTACAACCCAGTCACATCATCACAGCAGGAAAGGCGGGGATTGGTAATCCCCTCCCCAACAGGAAGGAATAAAAGCTTCCCCAAGTGAGCACACCCTTGTTCTGAGTTTCTGACCTGACGAGGGAAGGAACCGCAACACAGCCCAGGTTATACTTTCACAAGTAAACCTTCCCTTCAAGCAGTCTAACCGCTTCTGCAGAGGACTTCAGCTCCAGCAAACTGTAACATCCTGATGTTATTAATGCCTCAGTTACACTGAGTATAACATACTGTGTGACGTCATTATCGCGAGACTACCAGGTTGTATGAGAATCTCGTGTGTGCTAAGAGGTCCGAGTAAACAGTAGTCGAAGTTACACCAGTCTCTTCTCTTTTATTATATATAAAAGTTAATAACTTGCCAAAGGGCAAACATAACATGGTGTCAGAGTAACGGTCCGAAGACCCACCTACAGCTAGATGATGGAGACGTATGGCATTCCAGCACAGCGGATGGATTGGAATTCGGCCAACTTGCCCGAAGCATGGAGGCGATTCAAACAACAAGCCGAGCTGATGTTTTTTGTGACATTGCAGGAGAAACGCGAACCAGAGAAGTGCAGTTACCTTCTTTTATGGATCGGGGACAAGGGACAGGACATATACAACACCTGGTCACTTTCCAAAGACGAAGCTAAAAAGCTACAGACATACTACGATAAGTATGCAGCTTATATTACTCCCAAATCCAACCCGATATATGCCAGATATCGCTTCCATGAGAAAATGCAGGCCGAAGGCGAAACATTTGAACATTTTATAACTGAGCTGAAGCTACTCGTAAAAGATTGCAGTTACCCAAACGAAATGGTCAGGGACCGCATTGTGTTCGCCACGAACTCCCCACGGGTCTGCGAAAAGCTGTTAAGCCAGGGAGCCGAGCTAACATTAGATAAGGCCATAGATATTGTCCATTCCCACGAGCTCGCACAGATGCAATTAAAAGAGATGACTGGATCAAAAGACGCCCCCAAAATTGATGCTGTGAATTCAGCAAAACAAAGACAAAATGCCCACAGATACATAAAAACGAAAGATCATAAACCAATGCACAGAGAATGTGACAGATGTGCAGGCTCACACAGCCCAAGAGAAGCGTGCCCAGCTAGAGGCAAATAGTGTATGAAATGTAAAAAGTACAACCATTTTGCAAAAGTCTGCAAGACCAAGAATGCCGCTCCACCAAAGCCTCAGAGGAGACCTGTGCATGCTATAGAGCAAAATAACGAAGAGGAGCAGTATGAATTGTATATTGACAGCATCACAACTGTGAATACAAACAAAACAATGTACAGGCTTATGCAGACATTAAAGTTAGACCTAGCCAGCAAACAATCAGGTTCAAAATAGACTCGGGTGCGGAAATTAATGCTATACCAAATAACACTTTTAATGCATTATTTAAAAGAGTGCCCATAGCACCACCCGCACAATCTGTTACAGAGACTTCAATAAGGCTATCCAGCGGCCCCACTACCCACTCCCCACACTCGAAGAGGTCACCACAAAGCTCACGGGAGCCCGCTACTTCAGTGTCCTAGACGCCAGGTCAGGTTACTGGGCCATTAAGCTAAGCACAGAATCATCAATGCTAACCACATTTAATACACCGTTTGGCAGGTACAGGTTCCTCCGACTACCCTTTGGGATCAATTCGGCACAGGACGAATTCCAGAGGCGTGTGAATGAAACGTACGAAGGCCTCAAAGTTGTTGCTGCCATAGTTGATGACATCCTTGTATTCGGTAGGGACAAAGAGGAACAAGACACTAATCTGAGAGCCATGCTACAATGCACGAGAGAGAGGACTAAAACTAAACCCTGACAAATGCTGTATTGGCGTCCAAGAGGTCAGCTATTTTGGCCACAGGCTCTCATGTGAAGGCATTAGTCCAGACCCACAAAAGGTAAAAGCCATACAAGAGATGCAGCCACCACAGTCCAAGCCTGAGCTAGAGACCTTACTCGGCATGGTCAATTACTTGGCCAGATTCACACCGCACCTCTCAGAGGTGAACCCACCACTCAGACAATTGCTAAAACAAGATTGCGAGTTCATATGGGACGCTGTCCACGACAGAGCGTTCAAGCAGATCAAAGAATTTATCACAAATCACCCAGTATTGACATACTTTGACCCAAAGAAGGAACTCACATTGCAAGTAGACGCCTCAAAGAGTGGCCTAGGTGCAGTTCTACTCCAGCACGATAAACCTGTTGCCTATGCATCCAAATCACTTAACAATACAGAACAGAATTACGCCCAAATATAGAAGGAGCTGTACGCTGTACTGTTCGGGTGTAAGCGTTTCCATGAGAACATATACGGCAGAACAGTAACTGTGGAATCCGACCACAAGCCACTGGAGGCGATACTCAGGAAGCCTCTCGCCTCAGCCCCCCTCGTCTCCAGAGGATGATACTCCAACTCCAAAAGTACAATAATCACATCCTCCACAAACCTGGGAAACAGATACCAGTGGCCGACACTCTGTCACGTAAAGCTATCAAATATCATGACGACAGCTTAAGCGAAGGCATGGATGCGCAGATACACACCCTGTTAACCACCATCCAAGTAAGTGACTACAAACTGAAGGAAATAATAGCAGCGACAGCACAAGACACCCAGCTTATGGCACTGAAGCTGGCCACAAAGACCGGCTGGCCCGACAAATGCAAACAATGCCCACTACTCCATCCTGTGGAGTATTGGAACCACCAATGTGACATTTCCGAAATTGACGGCATAATGTTCAAAGGAGAGAAAATCATAGTCCCCCAGAACTTACGAAAGGACATGTTAGACCGCATTCACATGGGACATATGGGCATGGAGAAATGCAAGAACAGAGCACGAGACCTTTTATTCTGTCCGCGAATGGGACAGGAGATCGAAACAATGGTGGGACAATGTAGCATTTGTCAGGAACGATGCGTGTCATCAGCGACAACGGCCCATGCTACAGTGCAGAGGAGTTTCATAGATTTGCAGTGGCATGGGATTTCAAACATACCACCACGTGCCCCAGATATCCTCAAAGCAACGGCCTAGCAGAGAAAACCGTCCAAACTGCAAAGCGCATCCTTGGGAAAGCGAGAGCTGATGACAAAGACTACTACCTTGGACTATTAGAATACCGGAACACACCCGTGGATAACTTAAATTCCCCAGCTCAACTCTTGATGAGCCACAGGTTACGATCAATTCTTCCCATAACTGCTGCATGACTCCAGCCCCAAGTCACCCCTCAGCACGTACTCCGGAACCGGAGAGGAGCATGTCAACACAGACAATAGTTATACTACAACAGGTCTGTCAAAGCTCTGCCCCCCTTAGCGGCAGGGACACACATCCGTTTCCACCAACAGGATGGCTCATGGCAGCCAGCCAAGATAATACAACCTGTTAACACACCCAGGAGTTACCATATTCAAACCGAGGACGGACAAAGGCTTTGACGCAACAGGCGACACCTCCGCAAAATGAGCGAGAGCCCAAGTACACCAGAGAACCACCAGCCTACACCACCCCACAGTGCTACCCCAGACCTGCAACCTGAACTCGCTCAACAGCCAATTAGCCAGCCACAACGGGAACAATCTGGCTATACCACAAGATTCGGCCGTGCAGTCAAGCCCAGACAAATTCTTGACCTATAATCAGACTAACCAGTCACGCAGAACAAAACCGCTATTATACGTTCATGCCATGTTAATATGAATCGTTCATGTTATACTGCCCTTAAGCAATACAAAAGTGGAAAGTTACGTTTCCAAGTTAATCTACCAGGTTGGCATCTAAATGCATTCAAAGCCTTAAGGAGTCAAGGGAAGTGTTTCATACCCTTGTTGTTACATCAGACGCATTTGAAGACTTTCATAGAATTCATGTAGAATTGTTTTAGTGAACATTTATACACTTAGAGATCATGCCACATTGTTTTTTTTTTTTTTTTTTTTAAGGAGGGAGATGTAACATCCTGATGTTATTAATACCTCAGTTACACTGAGTATAACATACTGTGTGATGTCATTATCGCGAGACTACTGGGTTGTATGAGAATCTCTTGTGTGCTAAGAGGTCCGAGTAAACAGTGGTCGAAGTTACACCAGTCTCTTCTCTTTTATTATATATAAAAGTTAATAACTTGCCAAAGGGCAAACTTAACACAAACAAGGCCTGACCTGCACGACTCTTGCTGTTGTAACCTCCAGCCTGCAAAGGATCCTGTGGATCGACCACCACATGACCTACGGTTCTCTGGATTACGCAAGGACCAGCAGCGTTTGTTAACATCCATTTGTGTAGTAGTTTGTAGTTTCTGTTTGATTATTGATTCAGTTGTCTTAGTAGTTTAGTCATTTGCCTTAGTAGTATTTAGTAAGTGTGATATTTTACTCTTGCATATCTTTTTGTTAATAAATTCATTTTTATTGCAAACCGTGTCATTCTTGTGTTGATAATCAGAGGCTCTACAAGCTTGCCCGAATCTCACTAAATCCTTCAGATTGGTCAGATGATGAACTTCCTCCAGTTTCTATAATTCTAATTCAGTCAACAGTCTTCCATGATTGTTCTTTATTGTCAAGGTGAAATTCCTTGTCTGGTGCCCTGTAATATAGGAAGCAATCATCTGACACTCTCACACTCACCTTAGGTGATGTGTGACTAAAAACAAAATATTAGGAAATAGGGAAAGCAAACAAAATGTATTTGAACTAGGTCTGTCGATTTAAATTGTTAATTTAATAGGTTATGGGGAAAAAAATGAAGTGTTCAAATTATTAATGCATTTAATACACCTACCCCGCCCCACTTCAGACCTATCGTAATTTGGGCTGTGATGCTTTGTATTGAATTGACCAATAATAATAGATGGTTCACTTGGTGAGTGGCATTTGAACAAATTATTTAGTATTCAGTGCAATTATTTATTTTTTGTACCATAATATGTGGGCTTTTCTGATCCACAGAAATATTCACAAACTAGCACTATAACAAACCACATGACTGTTATCTACCATTGGTCATAACTCCCTTCAATTCTATTCTTGTCTTCCTCTTTTATGCAATTTTATATTGATTCATACTGTATTTTTCTTGCTCTTAGCCCTCTTCTAAAAGAAGGGGGGGGGGACACTTTGCCTTGCCCACTCTTAACACGCTCCACTCTCACCTGTTAGTGTTGTTTCAGGTTGGAATGGTACACTGATCTGCCTTTTTCACCCCATCACCAGACACTGACCCAGATATATCAGTCTAGGCTTTGGATATCAGGCTTGCTTGAAATGAGGTGAGGTGGAGTGGGGGTGGGCAACAGACCCAGAGCTGGTAATTCAGTTCCTCTCAGACCCCATCTGCCAGGAGGCTGTTTCCATCAAGTGCATGTTGGTGGCCCTAAAAGAGCTCTGGCACTCTATCACAGAAGAGCTGAAATGGAGTGGATGGTGTGGCAGAGAAAAGAGAGTCTAATCTCAGACACAGAGAAAGAGAGAAATAGAGAGTAGTAATAGAACTGAGTCTTCGGTTGAATGGAAAATGACTTAGAGAGAATAAATCAGAGGGGAAGATGTGCTGTATTTGGGTAGTTGACAAATGGGTTAATGACAAAATCAGTGTCCAGCATAAAGAAAAAAAAAAAAAAAGAAAAAAAAAAAAAAAGGGTAAAAATCTTTTTTTTTTTTTTTTTTTTTTTTAAACAATGAATGGGATTTATTTTAAATGTTACATTTATTCAGATAGGATCTCTGTGGTTTCATGTACTGTTTTAGATGTGAATAGGTCTCAGTAGTAGTGACTAGTGATGAATGCAAGAAACACTGCAAGCTTCAAAACATATGTGAACATTCTCTTTTGAACCAGTGATTCAGAGTGCATATCAAACTGCCACAGCTACATTTCAGGTAACAAGGCTTAGTTACAAAACGTTTAGAAATTTCAATGGTTTCATAGTGTGAGGTTGCTTGTTTAACGTTCATTGTATTCTATATAGAGTAGAGTGTGCGGGCACGAAGTGAGGTGTTGCTCTCTTTCCCAGTTTTAACATTCTGCTCAATAAAAGTTATTAGTATTATAAAAGTTATTAATATTTCAAGCACATCGTCTTTATTGAAATCAACCCATGGACATCTAAACCCCACGCCTTACAGTAGCATGGGGTAGTTTTTGAACCAGTGTCTATGGTTTTTACCTAACCTCAGGTCAGTTTTTAAATATTTGTAGATATTTTTATTGACACATTTATATTATAAAAAGCAAAAGTTGTTGTTAATTATCTCTTACTGGCCTGATTAACCAAGCTCTCCACAAAACAAAACCTATAAATTAATAAGTTAACACATATACAGACACTTCACATTTAATGATATTTGATTATGTTAATTGCATTTAATAGATTCCACTTTCAACAAAGCATTTGCAATTGGTTTGTAGTCTCTATTACATTTACACCATTTTGACCAGCAGGCACCACTCAGCATGTGGGTTTCTAAGCACATAAAATTTATTTTAGGTTTCAGACATTTAAATGAAGTACTAGCAAACAAGACATTTGTTAAATACACACTGATGTTTGTTAGTTTGTTAAATACACACTGTTGTCTATATATATATTTTTTTTATGTATTTCAGGAGAAATGGGTGAATTTACGTGATGTTAATCCAAAGATCCAAACACTCCTCCACACCTCATTAGATAGCCTATTGTAGTTCCCTCCACAACAAATCCTTTAAGTTTAATAGTATTCAGTGTCACTGGCCTCACTGTTTTAATTAATCCAGTTATCCAGCCGCTAAACACTTCTACAATAAACTCCACAAAGATGCAGTTTATGAAGTTTAATCTTGAAAAAGTGTGAAACTACAAAGAAGAGAGAATACACAAGCATGAATTTCATAAAGTAGATAAATCATCAAATGAGCATTCTCAAATACACAAGGCAAACAGCCAATGGTACAGTGGTAACAAATTCACTTACAGATATTGCATTTCAAAGGGCTTTGATGGACAAGATGAAGCTGGATGACTGCAACCACATGGAATACTTTACACAACTAAAGCACTTAAGTAATATGGCCTACCTCCTCTTAAAACAGGAAACAATAGGAAAACTAAGGAAAACTTGAAAACAAATATCAAAATAAAAGTCCTTGTTAAAAGTCCAGCACACTCCCCACCTGGGGTTTGTAAAGACCCCACTTCATTACTCTAGTGTCTTAGGGGGAATAAAGTAGAACCACTTCTGATATAGGGCGAATGAAGTTTTTCTGTATGCCTTCTTTAATGAATTTTAGCTCAACTTTCCTCACAAGAGCATCTTTGCTAGGTAGCGTTTTTGCAATGATAGCCAAAGGCCAGTGATTTCTCTTGGCTTGGCCATCTTTCATCAACACAATGTCTCCTTCCTTAAGACAAGGCTTCTTACCCTTATGAAACAAAAATATATTGCAGTATATTGGAAAATATCATGTAATCTATTAGGCAATATATTCTTATATATGGGATTTAATATTTATATTTTCAATATATTGCAATATATGCATAGACCATATATGTATATATAATGATACATATAAAAAAATATATTGCAATCAAAACCAAAAAAGGCACTATATTTTTACATGTAATAGTTTGTCTTTATATGCTTTAATATACTGCTTATATGCATGTGCTATATATATATATATATATATATATATA
The DNA here is from genome assembly GCF_019924925.1 of Ctenopharyngodon idella. Lineage (NCBI taxonomy): Eukaryota > Metazoa > Chordata > Actinopteri > Cypriniformes > Xenocyprididae > Ctenopharyngodon > Ctenopharyngodon idella. The sequence continues at coordinate 4,449,568 of NC_067238.1, forward strand.
TATATTAGTTACATTTTATACTTTCCAAATAAACAACCATAGCATATGCATGGACATGCATGGTATAGCTATATAACCTAAAGAAAATAGTGAAGACAAAAATCTGCATTACACAAGCAACAGTTTTATTGGAACAGAGTTGCAGAGACCACATTTACCCTTACCTGTAAATTAGAAAGATTATAAACGTATTCATAGATTTTTTCAGTCATAAAAATGTACTTTGCCCTTTAATGTTCAATCCTCCACACTGGATCTTGGAGGTATACATGCATAGAGGCTTGCATATTGTGGCAGATCAATTAGCATACATTTTCTTTTGAACAGTGTCACATCAAATATCTGTTTCCTGCCCCGGAATTCCCTTTTCAGACTAACTACATTTTCAACATTAACCAGTGTATTATGTGATCTATCATACTTTCTTCCAAAAGCAAAACATTTTCTGTCACCATGTTGCTCTACTACAATGTGGTAATATACAGTGATTATGTGTCCATTCAGCAACAGCACGGTGAAGCTGTTCCTTTTCACTACCCGTGTGAACTCCTGAGAGTAATACAGCTCTCCATTGACTAGAAGTCGGCTGAATATTTTCACGACAGTATCCGCGGTGACTGCAAGTTGCTCTCTCATGACCAGTATCTCTTCACTAGAAAGTTTTCGAGAATAATGCAAACCAAGGGTAACAAGTTGATCGCAGACTCTTTCAAACTGCTTCAGTCTTTTTCGGCCAGTTAAGTTACTAAATAGCTGGATGCATTCAGGAACAGCATTTTTCAGAGCATCATTCCTCAAAAGAGGCAATATTTGTCTGTATGTGAATTGTTTCATTACCTGTAAAGGGACACACTGAGTGCCATGAAACATTTTCAGTATATCACCATTAAATGACTCAAAAATATACCCAGAATGAGCCCACAAAGGTCCCCAATTCCTGACAGATTCTGGCAAATGAAGACATAAATGTACATTAAACGACACATGGGTCTTTCCATACAGTGTTTCAAATTGTTTGACAAAATCTACAACAAGTTTCTCACATTTTTTTACGTCCTCTGTTGTAATAGTGTCCTTACATAGTAAGTACATAAATGTGACAAGGACTAACCAGTGCTGGTAAAATACCTGGGTACTATATACTATAAAACAGTAACCAGTTCTGCCATTCACTAGCCTTCCAAAATCTCCTTTGCTGAAGAGATCGGGGCACTCTTGTGATATTGCAAGGAGGCTTGATTAGCAAGAGCTGTTCATCAAGTTCATTCACTCTATTGCCAATGTAATATGGCTTCTCATGATTATCACTGTCCAGCCACATGCTTGCCATTTGGCGAACCACACCAAGATGTACATTATGCATATGGTCAGGAGGCATGCCAGATATGATGTCAAAGTGTGGAATCTTTATCAGACATGTGGTCCCTTTAACACCCCTCACAGATTTTTTGGTATGTAAAGCCTCTCTTGCATCAATTACGGTTGAAGCGTGGTTCCTCTTTGGAACATGTTTGTATGGGTATACCCTGACAGTGCCATGACCCTTTTCAACTTGTTCACCGGGATGTAAACAGAGGCTGCATCCATACCGACCATTAAACTGGGTCATGTTTTGAAGTATGGGCCTAGCTACCGAATCGCACATCATAAGAGCTGCCACAACTCTACATTGTTCCAAAATGCTGTTTCTTTTTATCTTAAAGCCCACAGTTGACAACTTCTGACACTCTAAAGTGAATGGCTTTAAAAATGTATTAACATATGGTTTTTTTATCACCAAACCACAAGCCAAAAAGCAGAACATTTTCTTTGCGCACAGGGTAAGGAAGCTCGTTTACAATACCATATAATGGCCAAATACCATAGAGTGATGATTTGAATACAGGCACTCCATCACAGTTGAGGGTTAAGGAGTATCCATGACTACAGTGAAGCGGGCCTCCAATTTTGTACAGATTATGGTACATTTTACCACTTCCAATATCTTCATAAGTTTCAGAATTACATGTACTATCTCTTGACTTGAGACATTGTGCAATATCTTCCCTTTGAAGATTTTCCAACTGTGTTTGTATTGGTAAGTATATAAAGAAGTTTCCATTCTTCAGCGAGCTGTTTTTATCCCATGTTGTGTGGCATACAACACATTGTCCTTCATTATCCTGGTCACCGATGTAGTACTCACAGTTTGGACAATAAATGTGACATTGTAGGTGACCTTCTACAGGCTTAAGCTCTTTTAAGAACATATGCTTTGAGGTTAACTGTGTGTTTTCTGGACAGTGAATATTGATCAAATCAAGGAGATCAGAGAGAGCCATGCCTGTGAGTCCATGTCTCAAAACAAATGAAAGTATAAGTAAAAAACTCTGAGCTTGGGTTAGTCGTGAACCAGTGTAAAGTGGCTCTTCGTTTTCCAGAGGAAACTGTTCATGACTGACTTCTCCAAGATGAGATTCCTCATTTACTGACTCATCGGGGCTTTCATCAAATAAAAGGGAATATTCTTCTTCACTTCCAATAATGGATCCAAGACTGTCATCAGGAATACAGTTACTGGTATTTGGTGAAGCTTGGCTGCAATTAGGTTCATCATTGAAGTGAGGTTCACTCTCTGTTGAACATTCATCTTCAAACAAGAGTGGGGAAGTAGGACTTCTGGGAATAGAATCTCCACAGTCAGCATGCAGGCTCTATAATACAAATTCTGATTAGAAATGTTATTTGACTTCATAACTATTGGATAAACTGATTCATGTCAGGCACACCTGATTAATCAGTTCATACAGTAGTGTAGGACAGGAAATAAATAAGTTGTACCTTAATTTGAGGACGTAGTGGAGTTGTTGCAAGTCTAAAATAATATATAATATTCACCTGCCCCATTGATATTTGTAAAACTAAAGGGCACATTATGGCCATGTGTTTTCCTTCAGAATATCACTTTAGTTCTTCAGTGAATTAGTCAAACGTTTAACTACACCCAATTCAGTAGAGCTAGCGAGATTAATCAGAAACATAACTTTAAACAAATTTCACTTTACTGTCCTGGTCTCTGCTCTACCATTTTGCTGATCTTGCGAGTGCACTAAACAGGCATCATGCTAATGCTCTGACTGATGGTGAGATGACCAGGGCATTCATTCTAGCTTCCCACCTGCAGACAGCCATATATTCAACTAAACACCACACAGTTGAAACTTACACAGACTTCAGCTCCTCCTGACAAACTTTGTTGTCCACTGAGAGAAACCCAAGGTTCAGAATCATCATCAGTTACCTAAAGAAACAGATTACAAAATAAAAATCCATAGATAGTTTACAAGCCAACCTCCATGTTACCAAAATGAAACATGTCTAGTTCTTAAAGCCGGTGACACACTGGCTGCGTGGTGTGAGCGTCTCAGCTGCGTGGCGTGTCCGTTTTTATTTCGGCTTCCATGTTAACAGGTTAGAGCTTGCAGACTGCCTGCGTAACATGCGCGTCTCGCAGAAAACGCGTGCATGCTAGAAATAGAACAGACGCCTATTTTTCATGCGACACGCAAGCGTGTTGGAAGCGTTTCCAGGCAAAATAGAATAGGAAAAGATGTTTATATATCAATTTGACACGAATACATATTAATAAATGACATTTTAATGTTTGAAAGTCTAGGTTTTGACAAATGCAGATATAAATGTAATTGTTATTTTTTAAAATTGATTTTCCAAAACTGCATCTGTCAATACAGAACAAAATATTCCGTAAGCCTTTTTTGCCGTCAATACTGCTGACGTTGTCTTTGCTGCTATATATTTATGTTTAACATGAAGTATAGGCCTTCCACAACTCTCTCCCCATATGTCGAATATACCACCAATGAGGATTATCATGTCACCTAGCAGCAGCAGCATCGCGTCAGACATGTTTCTGGTGTGCAAAGACATAGAAAACGCGACGCAGCCGGCACGCAACAGAAATGCCATGCGGCCATATGTTGCCGGCCTAAGATATGTCTAAGAAAAAACCTGAAATGTACTATACACATTATACTCACTGTAATGTGTCCAACTTCATGTGCATCTTTCGAACCATTGTCAAAGTTGTAGTGAGAGGAATTTTCATTCAGGGTCTGTGTTTAGAAAAAAAATACAAAGTATTGATTAACCTTTGTCACATGCACAGCCGCCAGCCACCAACAGGATGTAGCATGTTCTATGTAACCTAATAATTACTATAAACACACAAATACATTTTACACTTTGTGCTCAAACCAAAATGCTCAACAAAACTTGAGCTGGCTTGGTCGATATCAGCATTAATCAAATATGTTATAACTCTATTAATGATAGTGCTACTGGCCAGATTCTTGCAAAAGTTGAAAGCATAGCTAAAGAGCAGCCTATAGTGTTCAACTAAACACCACACAGTTGAAACTTACACAGATTTCAGCGCCTCCTGACAAACTTTGTTGTCCACAGAGGGGAACCCAAGGTTCAGAATCATCATCAGTTACCTAAAGAAAAAAAGAAAAAAGTGTTGTACATCCAGCGCACAGCTTTCTCTTGCAGTACCCCACCCCTCTGCCAAAGATCAAACATGGTTTCATCTCAAGTGGGCATCTCCTATGTTAGCATTATTAAAGCAGACAGTAACTGTATAAGGGATGTCACCATACAAAAATTCCAGTAGTCAGTACCGATACCATTAAAGGGGTGGTATAATGCCTTTTTCACAAGATGTCAAATAAGTCTTTGATGTCCCCAGATTGTGTATGTGATGTTCTGTCTTGATAATCTATACACCGTGTTCCCAGAGGAGGGGTTAATGTAAATTTTAGGATTGGTGATGTCACTAACCCGGGAGGAAGCTTGTGTAGTCTCTGCCAGCTGTTTTGTAGTCCATAAAAAACAATTTCTTTAAAAGCAAATATCTTCCTTGGCTTTGTTGTTTATGCTCAAACTGCAACATTACACACTAACTAAAGTTAGAAAAGTGAAATCATAATCAACCACCCCTTTAACATTTTACGGTTCTCTGTGCCAATTTCGGTACCACAGCAAAATAGAACTATTTTCCTCATTTATTTAACTATATGAACAAATATATATTATATATTAGAGATCGACCGATATGGGTTTTTCTATAGCCGATGCCGATGCCGATGTTTAGAGGTCAGGGTCAGCCGATGGCCTATATGTGCTGCCGATTTTTAGGGCCGATATCTTGAAGTTTTCCCCTTCATTTGCATGCTAAAATGTCACACTAATAATTAGTGGATGCACAACATTTCTAAACTTAACATCATTTATTGAACACTGACTTGATTTACATAAAAGTTTTAGAACATTTATCAAGCTGAATTTTTCAAGTTTGTTGGAACATAAATGTAAACTTAAATATACATTTAAATAAAATAAATACAACTTTATAAATAAAAATCAATTAAAAACTTTGTCATGTTGCACAGCCTTGTATGCAAGGACAGTGCTAAACTCTTAGTGATTTCTGACATTCTTGACGGTTAACGTTAGACAGGTTTAACGAGGATAATAACTGTGCGACATATATATATATATATATATATGTCATTGGTCGGAACACATCACTTTATTAGGCTAATGTCCATTTCGCATTACACAGATGATGGAAACACACGCAGATGCGCATATTCTTGAGCTGAATTTTCATTAATGCAAAGTTGGATGGAAACCCGGCTATTGTCTGCATCAAACCATGCTTCCGAACAAATGTCATACACTTCTGCGCAGTGGCTTAGCACAAATCCGCGGGAGTTCAACCAAGAAGTGGAGCCAATGGATATCACACAAGAAGCAACGTGCAAACTTTGCGGAAAAGTTATGCCGGTAAAAGCTTAACCTCGGTCAGTATTCAAAGTGAAAGTAAAAGTGACGGAGCTGCCTGACGCTGCATTAACGGAGCATTTTCTCTCAGAGACGAATTTCAACATAATATGCTGATAACGGTATATAACTGTCTTAATTTATTCCATTATTTCTCTTGTTGCCCGTACATATAGTGAAACAAATGAGAAGAATGGTATTTCGTGTTAAACAGCTTGTTTTTTGTTTTTTTTTGGTGGTGCTTGAAGTAGCCTAAAGCTGCTCTCAATTTTCATTTATGACTGCAGTGTTAGGAAATATTATAGACTGTTAATAATTTTAAGTATAGGTCTAATTCATTGTATAATAGACCTAAAAAATGTTTAAAACATTTTCAAAGAGGAGCTGATAGCCTAATCTTTTATTATCCTTACAGCACGTCAGTTATGCGGTGATGCGCTGTGAAATTATTGCGGGGCAAATTTATTATAATATTAATTTAATAATAAAAGTAGCTTACCTAATAGTAATAATAATAGACTAGAAGAATGTAACAGGCTTACATTAATTGGAAAAGCCCAATCCTCTTAATATTGTCAATATTTGCCGGAGTAACGTAGCCCTCAATCACGCTGCAGTGTTTGTGAGAGCTGCCGCCTTCTCCACCCCCAAGCAAAGTGAAATTCTCCGACTCCGATACAGGAAAAATAAAACAGAACTTATAACATTGGGGCTAATATGTTAGCAAGCAAGCTGCTGGTAGTTTTGGACTACAGTCCTTAAAGTTAACTACAAGTAAGCGAACCTTCAACCAGCTGTAGCATTATGCCAGTTCCCGACGGTTCTATGCTATCAGTTGTTTCTTTCACTAAGTGAAGCAACACTTCATAGTTTACTAGTAATATATAGTAAATATATGGCCATAGGACTTGGAAATATCAGAATTTAAGCCTTAGGCTACCTTTATCTCCCAGTACTGTTGTTGAATCTTCCAAAAGTTTCAATTCACATGCGGCAGCAGCACATTCCACCGCACCAATAACACAGGGCTGCCCGCGGACGTGCCTGGCTTTAAATCGGCGCTACTAAACGATACCGATATATTAAAAAAAGACACATATCGGCCCGATATATCGGTCGACCTCTATTATATATATATATATATATATATATATATATATATATATATATATATATATATATATATATATATATATTATATATTATATATATATATATATAATTACATTCAATGACTTTACTTATGATTACCGTCATAAATTCAAAGTATATAAGCATTGAAGGCTACGTGTAAATATCAAGTGAAAAATAAGCCTAATATAATTATTTCTGTCAATTTCTTTAAGTTAAACCAAACTTTTATTTTGACTTATTATTATTTTTGGTTGCCGTTACTTTTTGAGTTTCTGTGTGTGTGTATATGACAATAGTTTTCTCAAATAAAACGGTAAAATGCTCATGAAGTGACTCTCAGCGGCTCTGGAGATGAATTTCATCATGTCATCATACCGTGAGGCAGCAGAGACTGAAAACCGTCACTCTTGCTTCAGTGTGTGTGAGGTAAATTTAAACCGCACGTCTGCACAATTCATTCACACAGAGGCAAGCAGAACATGCAGGATTAATATTTAAAGGGGTGGTTGATTATGATTTCACTTTTCTAACTTTAGTCGGTATGTAATGTTGCTGTTTGAGCATAAACGTCTGCTAAGTTACAACGCTCAAAGTTCAAAGCAAAGGGAGATATTTGCTTTTAAAGAAATAGTTTTTTAAGGACTACAACAAATGGCTGGTAGAAACTACACAAGCTTCCTCCCAGGTTAGTGACAACACCAATCCTAACATTTACATAAACCCCTCCCCCGGGAACGCGATTTATCATGACAGAATATGCTAATACAATGACTAGAAGATAACTACACATAAGCTACATAAATTCATCAACTAAACATTCAGAAATGTCCTGTAGCTTCTACATGTTGTCACAGATTCTCGAGTCTCTCCATCATTGTCTGACTTCGGTTTGAACATACACATTGACATTTTCAGTGCATGTCTGTGTGAGGTAAATGGACACATGCTGTTGAAGCTCTACCTCCTGTGCTGAGACCAACAGCTAATTTGCATTTAAAGGGCCAGACACAAAACGGTGCATTTTTGCTCACCCTCAAAAGTGATAACTTTAACATGCTATATAAAAATTTTGTGGGGCATTTTGAGCTAACGCCCGTTTCACACATACTCCGTGTGCGGTCCGTGTTGCGGTGCGTATGCGGTGCAGGAGCAGCACGCCCTATAGTGCTTTCACATATGCTGTGTTTGCAGTGTGTAACTGATCCGCGGCTGTACCACAAACACATTTACTCACTATTTTTATTACCGACTAGCTACCAAAGTACCGGTACTTTGAAAACACTAAACTGTATAGATAGATATTACTTCTTCATTTATAAAAAAGTACTGATATTGTCATTGTTATATTAAACACGGTTATCACACATCGCAGAATTCCCTCACATTGAGCAGGCCTTTTGTACATTATACTTGCAGTAACGTGAAGGACAGAATCATTGTCTGAGTTACATTATGTATCACAACTATCATGCTAACTAACACTTAAACCCCATCCATTGTGGAGCGGAGTGTGTCAGTTCTTTATAATGTGACTATTCTGTATCCACTCTACATTAAATATCTTAGCTAAAAATAACTGATAAGCTCACAATTGTGAGCAGGTCGATATAATATTTAGTTTTCCAGCACTTGAAACTTACATTGATCTCTTCTGTAGTTTCTGATAGTCTTTCTGAAGATGGTTCACTTACGGGGATCCAGGCATCAGAACTGGCATGAGCTTTTGACTAAACAAAAGAAAGGACAGTTTCAACATAATCAATGCAACAAATTTGACCAAAATCTGTAACTCAACGACAGTCTAAAAAAGCATATTGCAAGATCACTAACAATATTGTCATTGCCAAAATGTACTCGTAGGCTACACATATTGTAAGATATTAATGAAGACCTCTGTGCAGGACATGCATCGGGCAATACAATAGTATTTATTTAAAATAAGAAGACAAATAGTTATTCTTTCTATTTTGTGACAAGTAGGATGTTCTGGCTAAAGACAGCACAGCACAAGTAAGGTCTAGTTTTACATTTACATGTTTAGAGTTCATGACTTACAAGATCCTGGTTTGGCTGATCAATCTTGGTCTCCCTCATTTCTTTCCTGGGTGCAAGTGATAGAAAACACAGATTCATATTTATCTTTGAAACATCAAATTATTTAAATGTTTAGCTCAGAGCTTGTGTTGCCCTTCTGAGAAAATACATGCATCTATGAAATAAAAATATGATCACGTCACAGTAGCATTAATAGATGCAAAAGATAAATGGTATAATCAGGGGTTCTCAAGGTAGCGACCCAAAAGTGGGTCGTGGAACCGTCCTGGGTGGATCACGGACAGCTGGTCAAAGAAAAGTAAATAATATTTAATGCGCATCTGATGTTGGTCATGTCTTTTATTGTGGAAAAGTAACTTATCTGTGGCCATAATACCTTTGTGCCCTTTTGATTATTTTATTAACTTTTGCCCCTGCAGTTGTCACTCATAGGAATATGCTTTGTATGGAGAGATGCATATAAGTAAAATATCTCATTTTGTGTGTCTCCATGTTGTGTGTTGTAGGTTGTCATGCTTCTCATTTTCTCATTAATGTACTCTGAAATACACTTGCTCAAGAATATAAGTATTTATGTTAAAAACTTGTGAATAATACACAGTGATGGGCAAGCTACATGGAAATTGTAGTGAGCCAAGCTATCTGTTACACTTTCACGAATAAAGCTTCACAACAAAATAGTTACAAAATAGCGGCCTCATTTGCACCCAGCGGCCATAGCTACTCTCTTCTATGTTGAGAATCCCTGTGCTAAATGCTTGTAGAATATATTAGCCTTGTTGCAAATAATGTTATGTCATCCCAAGTTGCCTTTCTTTGGCGACATCATGGCTATAGAGTCCCATTCAGAGCAATACAAATAAAATGAACTATCCCCTTGTCATCCCTGCCTCACAAATCAGCTTGAGACAAAAGATAACGTTAGTTAGCATTATCATGTGTTGCATAAATCAGCCAGAATCAAGCAAAAAAAAAAACAAAAAAAAAAACTAACCTTTTTTTCCATAACCGTCTTGTTCTTCTTGGAATATCCATTTGATCAGAACCTGGAAGAATATATTTCCTTTTCAATCGGACTCGGCCCATTTTCTTTGTCAGTAGGCTACTCTTACTCAGCACCTACTGCTTAGCACAACGAAGGACTGAGCTCGCGCATGCGTAATGATTTGAGCGGAAAGGTGTGATTCAGGCGCGCTCTGGGCTCGAAGAGAGGACGGAGGAGCACTCTTGCGCATGCGCAATGCTTGAGCGGGAAGGTGTGATTCAGGCGCGAGGAGACTCAGGAGAGGACTATTAATCAGACAGTATCAAGGAGGCGGTAAAAAAAAAAAAAATGTCAAAATATAAGTTTGCCCTTGTTAGTTGGGCGGAGGGACCCGACAAAGACCAAACCAGCATAATTCCCATCAGTTGGATTATTGATTTCGACCCAGCTGATACTGACAAGAAATATTTTGTTGAATGCCGTACAACAAATCACAAGAAGCCTACTACTGGATGGCCCGTCGAACACGCTTTTGTTCTTCAGTTAGCAGGCAAGTACACACACTCAGACTTATTTCCTACCAGTTATTGTGTTAGCAAATACAGCTACAGAATGTCTGTTCTTCTGTTTATCTATCAAAATGTGTATCCCATATTTTACTGTTTTACAATGGCTAACTAGCTCTAATTGTGTAAATGAAGTTTGTCAGAAACAGTAGTTTTTGTTAGAAGGTTAAAAGACTAGCCTATATTCTGATATTCTATATTCTAATAATTGCTAAAGAGTGTTTGTTCAGTAACAGGAGTCTCCATGTCTCTCCATCTCTTTAATAAACAGAAAATACTTTTTCAGGTAGGTGACAAATGTCAGTCAATCAGAAAAGAGTACCCATTTATTAGCTCGAATTTTATAATGTTTCAGTTCTATTTTTTTTTTTTTTTTTTTTTTTTTTTTCCAGCTCAATTATTTGTGTCATCACTTTAAATGATTTAATCTGTATCCTGTGTGTAAAGTAATGTCAAGTAATGACGTCACGACGCCCAAGCCCTATTCTTTCTCCTGGTTGGACAAAATTGGAACTGAAACTAAACTGAAAATGCATTTTTTGTTTAATAAAGATCTAGAGAGACATGGAGACTCCCGTTACTGAACAAACACTCTAATGAACGATCATAATATAGAGCTATTTAACAATTATTTTACAAAAAAAAATAAATAAATACTTAACCTCAAGATTATGTACAAAGGAACATTTATTTTTAAAAAAACGTACAGTGAGTGTTAAGTTTGTTGATCACTACAGTATCACTGCAAGGTCTTTTTCCATTGGCCCAAGTGGTTTACAGGATTAAAATCAATTCCATACATAAACACATAGGCTACATAATTGAAAAAACAAAACAGTTCATGGAACCTCTTTAAAGAAGTCTGAAAATGGGACACAATTATTTTTTATTTATTCTGTAGTATTTATTATTCATTGTTGTAATGGTGTTGATTTTTGGCATTAAGAAAATCTATCCTTCTACATGATTGTAGAAAAAGAGGCTACACTCAGAGCTGCTGAGCGGGAACTATATCCAGCTGACATGCCGGGCAAGAGGGTGAGAAAAGCAAAATGCCTAGACTTTGGTGATGAAGATACAAGTATTGGCAACAAAGCCTCTGGCTCTGGAAATCCAAAACAGGTAATTAAACAGCAAAGATTGATATATCAGATTAGGGATCATTTGTGTATTGGATTATCCATAATTAAATATTAAAAATGAACATCTTTGCCCTATAGAAAAAGGCCAAGGTTGCTGCACAAAGATGGGCGGAGGAGGAATTACTGTCTGAGGACAGTCAGTTCAGAGCAGAATTGTCAAGCCAGGAAAACGACCTTCCCAGAGACCTGCAGAGCCAGATCAAGGCCTTACAGAAAGAAAATGCCAAACTGCGGAACATGGTAGTTAAAGGCAAGTATTGAGTATTGTATCATCAAATATTACTCTAAATCAAATGGTATTAATTCATTTATACCTGAAGGTGATTCTAAATACGCTTTCTTAATCTAGAAAGCAAATCGCTGATGATATACTGTACATCCATGTCAGTCCTATTACTTGTTCCTGTTTCGATGTGTTTATTTTAATAATGTCAATTGATTTGTAGCTTCTTGGACAGTTCAGCTCTAAATGGGTTCCTTTTAGAAAACTGGAGATGTGGTTTTCAGGCACATATTGGCTTCTATGGTTGTTGTCTGTATAATCTTGTTGCACTTTTTTTTTTCTTAGAAATTCCAGCGTTGTTGGTGGACGTGAGAAAGCTTGTCTCCATCAACAATGCCACCAACAAAGATGTTGTCGACCGCCCCACCAAAGATGTTGATGACCCTGATGCTGAGAGTGACGGCCCAGGTGAAACGTCACTTTGCACACCTTGCAGACCTTCACAAGTAAGTATTTATTAATTGGTAAATTTTGAACAAACTTTAAAAATTAAAGCTTTTTTGCCATTCTATTGCTTGTGGTGATTTTCCTTGTTTATTTCTTATTTATTTATTTTTTTGTTTGTTTACAAAAGGTGAAAATCGGGAATGATGGAACAGTCCCTGTCTCGTCACATTGTTGGGAGACTGCAAAAGCTAGTACCACCCCCAATGGGATGGCACGGGTGCTACTGATGGGGCTCTTCAGTGTAGATGTCCTCCTCAAGTCCAACCTGAAAGGAGGAGTCAGCAAGCTAGATCCCACTGCTGATCGTCGGCAGGCTCTCGACCCGAGGAAACTTCAAGCTTTACTAGGTGAATAGTTTTCAGAGCTGGTGCTTTCCAGAATCTACCAGGTGGGGGGAGGGGGTCGAGATTTTCTTAAACCAGAGGGGCAGCAGGAGGAGTGAGGAAGGGTAGAGTATGATAATCATTGTTGTTCTGTTCCACAGATGCTGTTGTAAACCAGTTTCCAACGGCCAAGGAAGCTGATGTCAGAAAATCCATCAACAGTAGAATCTGCGAGCTAAGACACCAGGTGAAGTGCAAAAGTGTGGTCGTTTAAATCAGCGAAGAACCAAAATGGACTCCTAACCAGGATAACGCACTGTTCTTTTGGCATATTTCTTTGCACAGTTCCACAGTTTTAATTTATTTATAATTATTTTTGTTTTGATTTTTCTTTATAGAAATTTTATTTATATTTTATAACAGCACTGCTGAATGTTTAAAATAGACATTGGTCATTGAAATTGCTTTAATTTATAATTTATATTTTTCTGTTCAATGGTACCGTTTAAAAATGTTGCACTGTTACATTTATCTGACCATATGCAAGGCCTCTTGTGGTTTTAATACTGGTAGGCCTGTGTAGCTCTTTATTATCTGCCTGATTAAAAGAAAATAAAGGTGGCTTTGATAGATTACCCATTCATTAGTCTGTGTTAATATGTGGTATAAAGGTTTGCACATATACTGCAGATTTCATATTTATTAATTCATATTTTAGATGTTACATGTAAATATACTGTATATATCACCATATATGTATATACATTGTATGTGCATGTTCTCATATGTACACATATTGTGTATATATTTTAATATATATTTCCATATAATATTACACATTTAAAATATATTCCACAATATATTGAGCACATATCTGTACATATATTTCATGTATATAATTCCATATAGTTTTACATATGTGCTCAATATATTGTGGAATACATTTTAAATATATGTAAAATTATATGGAATTATATACATGAAATATATGTACAGATATGTGTTCAATATATTGTGGAATACATTTTAGATATATGTAAAACTATATGGAATTATATACATGAAATATATGTACAGATATGTGTTCAATATATTGTGGAATACATTTTAAATATATCTGTACGTATATTTCATGTATATAATTCCATATAATTTTACATATATTTAAAATGCATTCCACAATATATTGAGCACATATCTGTACATATATTTCATGTGTATAATTCCATATAATTGTACATATATTTAAAATATATTCTACCATATATTAAACATACATGTGACACTATATCTTTACATATATTACCAAAACATTTTCCCATATAAATCTAAATGCATTATGGTGGATATTTATAAATATAATATTGCATATATTTTGGGTTATATAAACACATATATTATATATTCATGTTCAATATATTGTAATATATTGAAAGCGGCAATCATTTGTATATTTTGCAATATATTGCAATATATTACATAAATATATAATATAGTGTATAATATATGTATCATCAATATATTATTCAATGTATTCAAATATATAATATATTGGAAAATAAAAAGGGAAAATAATATATTACAATATATCACAATATATTTTAAGAAATATATTGGTAAATATATTTTCCTTTCGTAAGGGATGTTCCACCATATGTCTGTATTTAATGATTTCTGTTTTGTTGTTGCTGTTCTGCTGTGTATATTCTGTCAGTTGTGTATCTGTATTTTTGTTAGTCTACCAACAACATTGCATTGTTATGCACACACACACATATACACTACTACACCCACTCGAATACATACACTCACATTTGTACAGTACTAACAGGCCCACACATTAATATACATTTATGTCTATTTTTCACTAAAACATGTCATATATCACATTTGTAACCTGGAACGTTCGTGGATTTGATTCTCAGACAAAGAAGGTCAAGGTTTTTAATCATTTAAATAAACCACAAGCCGACATATGTCTCCTGCAAGAAACACATCTATCAGAATCAGATTATAACAAAATTAAATCATCAAATTACAGTCATTTATTCTCTGCTCACTACAACTCAAAACAGTATGCATTCTAATAAATAAAAAAATCTCTTTTGTTCATAATACCACCATTACAGACCCTGAAGGACGTTTCATTATTATAAACATCTCCATTAATAATAGCCCAGTCACAATTGGCAACTTGTATGGCCCAAACACAGACGACCCATCCTTTTTCCAGACCTTTTTCTCTTCATTTTCAAATTTTTCTAAATGTCCAGTCATAGTTGCAGACGATTTCAATACAGATCTAGACCCAACACTAGATAGATCTAATAGTTTAGGCAATAAACGCATTTGGAAATCTGCAGAAACCATAAAACAGTTCATGAGTGATTTTGGTCTTGGCTATAGTTGGCGTCTACAGCATCCTAACATTAAAGAATACTCATTTTTCTCAACAGTCCACAACTCATATTCCCGCATTGACTTCCTTCTCACCAGTAATTCTATCATATCAAATATTTCTGAATTGAAGATCCATCCAATAGTCATTAGTGATCATGCCCCGGTAACATTAAAGTGGAACACAACTAGTCAACATAAACTCACTACCAGATGGCGATTTAACACATCTCTTCTGAAAGACCATGATTTTGACAGTTATTTTAAAAGAGAGTGGGCATGCTTTCAAGAGACGGATGACTCCCCAGAATCATTTCCATCTCTTCTGTGGGACACAGGGAAAGCAGTACTAAGAGGAAAAATAATTTCATTCTCCGTTTACAAAAAAAGGAAAGGATCAACAAGCAGAACTGGAACAAAAAAAATCAAATTACTAGACGACATTAACATAAATAACCCAACAGAAGAAACACAGGATTCATTAAGAAAATATAAACTCAAATTGAATGAATTAATCAATAAACATACACAATTCCTAATTCATAGGCTAAGACAAGAAAACTTCCATCATAGTAACTAATCTAGTAAATATTTGGCAAATCAAATCAAACAAAATAAAGAAAAAGCTACAATACCAGTGATTATAGACACAGCAGGGAAATCCACCAACTCACCAGAAGACATAAATCAAATCTTTCAAAATTTTTACAGTAAATTGTATTCCTCCGAAAAAGACCCAGATCAGAAAGACATTGACTCATTTCTGAACAATATCAACCTACCTCAACTCAGTAAACATCAAATAAATACTCTTGAATCTCCCTTAACAGAACATGAACTTTTTAATGCCCTCAAACTCATGCCAAACAATAAAGCACCAGGCCCCGATGGATTCCCTGCTGAGTTCTACAAACACTTTTGGTCCATTTTATCACCACTCTTCATCCGTATGATTAATGAATCAAAACAAAAATCAAAACTCCCAGATAATATGAACACAGCCACAATTTCGCTCCTTCTTAAACCAAATAAAGACCCAACATTACCATCAAGTTATCATCCAATTTCCCTAATCAATGTAGACATTAAAATCATCACCAAAGCACACCATCTATAATCCATCCAGACCAAACCGGTTTCATCAAAGGTAGACTTTCATCCAACAACACACGCAGACTTTTTAACTTAATGCATTATTCATCAACTCAAAAAACCAAAACCATCATAGTTACTCTCAAAGCAGAAAAAGCTTTTGATAGGGTCAATTGGAAATTCCTGTTTTCCACATTAGAAAGGTTTGGTTTTGGGGAGTCATTCATTAATTGGATCAAAATTCTCTATACATCACCTTCAGCCACTGTCATCACCAATGGACTAACATCACATATCTTCACACTGCAACGGGGGACTAGACAAGGATGCCCACTCTCCCCTTCATTATTCACCATTTTCATTGAACCATTAGCAGCAGCCATCCATCAAAACAGCTACATTAAAGGAATTCAAACACTAAACATGCACCACAAAATTAGTCTTTACGCTGATGATATATTACTATATTTACAAGACCCCCCATCATCATTACAAGAAACGATTAAACTCATAGATTCATTCTCAAATATCTCTGAATACTTGATCAACTGGAGTAAATCTGCCATACTCTTGTTACATTCCAACAGCTTGGATGTGACATCCCAGACACCACCTATTCCTTTGTGCACCAACTATATCACATACTTAGGCATTAATGTTTCCCCCAGGCTGTCAGAGCTGTTTGGACTTAACTTTACTCCATTACTTAAAACAATAAATGATGACCTTCATCGCTGGATGAACTTAACACTATCCATTATGGGCAGAATATCAGTAATTAAAATGACTATACTCCCTAAATTAAACTATTTATTTACAATGACTCCAGCATTACCGACCCTCACCTGGTTTAAATCACTAGATTCAATTGTCACTAAATTCTACTGGAAAAATAAGACCCCAAGAATTAAATTGACTACACTACAGAAACCAAAAACACAAGGAGGACTGGAAGCACCACATTTCTACCACTACTTTTTGGCCAATCAGCTTCAAAATATATACAAATGGATTCATCCAAACCCATCAGAAAGCACATGGCTAGATGCTGAACAGTCAATTTGTAAGGACATAAACATTTCAGAATTACCTTTCTATAATCAGACAATCAAAAAGCATCACTGTTTTAAAACACCGACAATAGCAGCAGCTTTGACAGCCTGGTGGAAATTTCATCAAATCACAAACACCCCTCTTGCACCATCTAAATACACCCCAATCTGGAATAACCCAGATTTCATAGTTAACAAGAAGCCACTCAACTTACGCACATGGGCAGATAAGGGCATCACACAAATTCAACACATCCTTCTTAATCCTTCTTCACCATTTTCCCACTTGGTCCAGAAATACAGCATTGGGAGTAATTGTTTTTTGGAATACTTACAAATCAAGTCATCTATTCAATCAAAATTGGCTACTCAGACAATTAATCTAGACCTTTCCCCTCCAATCTCAGAGCTAATTAATATAACCTCCCTCAAAAAACTACTCTCCAAAATATATAAAATAATTTCCAAATCAGACAACACATTAAGCCTACCCAATGCTAAATGGGAATCAGATTTATCCATTGCTCCCAATGCCGCTTTCTGGACACAAATCTGCAAAAATATCTACTTTATGACAAAAAACGCCAACTTATACAGTATAAAGTACTTCATAGATTTCACCTAACTGGACGGAAATTATTTAAAATGGGTTTTACTTAAGAAACATGCTCACATTGCACACAAAACACTTCAGACACCTATTTACACGCTATTTGGCATTGCACCGCAGTTAAAAAATTCTGGGAAAACGTTACTGACTCACTATCCAACCTTATGGGATGTCACATCCCACTGTCTCCCTCCCTCTGTATATTAGGTGACATATCCATAATCAATTTAAACAGTCAATTACTCCTATAGTGGCTCTAACTATCGCCAAGAAAACTATCCTCATAAACTGGAAATCAAGGAACACCATACACATTACAACTTGGAAAAATTTACTAATAGAGTACATCTCCATGGAAAACTTGTCTACCTCCACTCAAAATAATACATCAGAATTACATCCTTCTTGGTCGTCTCTCTTTAACTTCCTACAGTCATGAATCCACTGACCTTCTTTGTCTGAAGCCATCCTCAATGATACACCATCAATATTCACACATGATTGGGGGGAGGGGGGGGTCAGGAAGAGGTAGCAACACCGACTAATATCAAATATAAATAAAATATTTATAAGATTATATTTAAATCCTCTCTCTCTTTCTCTCTCTCTCTCTTTTTCACTGCTTCTGGACCATGGTTGGCTGTGGCATACCAGTCCCTGCCATGTGCGGCTCTGATTAGTTGTGGGTGGGTGTGATGTGGGGCCGGGGGCCTTGTTCTTTCGCCCTCTAGCTTGTACCTTCGCCTGGGATTTCTTGTCTCCGGCTGGTTCAGCACATGTCTCGCTGTTTTAATGCTTCACATATTAGATGAGGTGCACACACACATTCATTTGGAGCTTAAAACAAGTTAAAAGCAAAAAAAAAAAAGGCACACATAGGGTAAGTGTATCGTGGGTGTGGCGGCCTGGGCTTTGCACTGGGCTGGCTCCATGCTGCACGCCATGCTTTTTTAAATCATTATACATTAGTCGACATAAACATATGCCTATCATGAGTATAACATTGAAAGACACAAAGACAGGGTAACATTGAAACACACAATAACATTGAAACACACAAAGACAGGGTAAGCGTGGCATGTGTGGGACGGCCGGAGATGGGTGTGGATTTTGGGACCCTAGACCCCACAGCACCTCACCCTGATAGCCCATTGCAACATGACGCTGGCAGGGGTCTAACCTATGCCATGGCCATGAGGGGAATAGAGGCAGCTTTGTAATACCTTATCGTTAATAGCTGTATCAATATTACCATTATTAATATTATTACTATTATTATCATTGCTATTACAACTACAGTACTACTATTATCATTATTATTACTGGCTGTATCAATATTACCATTATTATTATTATTATTATTATTATTATCATTATCATTGCTATTACTACTACTATTATTTTTATTTGTCCTCTTCCTGATCCTTTATCCTCCCTCTCATTCCGGATGAAATGAGTATATTTGTTAATATGTTTATCATTACTACTATTGCTAATATAATTATTACTATTTGTCATTTCTTATTAATTGAATTTATAATTACTATTATTGTTATTATTATTATTATTATTATTAATGTTGCTATTACTATTGCTACTGTCACCCTCCTCATCCCCCATTCTCCAGTTTTTTGTGTGATACTATTATTATCATCATCATTATTATTGTCATTCATTTTTTTTTCTTTATTTCATCGATATATAATTTTTTTTTTTTTTTTTTTTTTGAAAAACTCTGGTTATGACTGTTGTACTTCCCTACATGCTCCTTTATTCATATATTTCCACTCCCACACCCAGTTACACATAGTTATACACACACACACACACACACACACACACACACACACACACACACACACATCTTACTGGCTGTTATGTATGTTTTGTTGGTCTTTGTATTTTGCATTTAATTTCTCATCTGTAAATATTGTAATTGTCTGTTTGCATAATAATAATAAAAAAACAAAAAAAAAAAAACAGACATCTTGGAACATGCTCTAGCACTCATTCCAGCTCCACACACTTCAGTACACTTTGATGTTACTTTTTGATTGGTTAATTCACTTTCCTCCCCTCCATCTTCTAAGACAGGAGGGATAGTTTTCTTCCAGGGTGCTGGACCAGGATGTAGAGCTGAAACATGATGATCGCTATCACATTCAGTGCAATGGATTTCAGCTTTGCAGTTTTTTGCTATATGATCTACAGAGGAGCAAATTGAATGTTCCTTAAGAAACGGTTTGCGATCTTCAAGACTTTTCGCTCTGAAGCCTCTGCATCTTTTTGGGGATGAGGCTTGTCATGAATGATACAATATCGATAAGGATCAACAGATTTTATCCTGTCAGTTGCATCTCTTGTCTCAGACATGTGAACTTGGGTTTTATGAACAGCTATAGTAGCGTGCCTGTATTTATCTGATCTGTCTCTCCTTTCCTGTGGTACTGAAGAAAAAAAAAAAAAGTAAAGCTTGGGTCTGTTCTTGTTTTAGCTTCTGAACGAATAAAGTCAGCAAACACAGAGAATGGTGGGAAAGCCACAGAATGCTCTTTCTTGTACTTAGATCCATACGATATCCTTTTTTTTTTTTTTGGATATTAAAAGGAAGCTTTCCTACAATCGGGCTCACTCCATGAGCAGTGTCAATGTAGGACAACCCAGGAAGATAGCCATCCAGCTTGGCTGCCTCCAGCTCTACAAGCAGGTCTCCAAGATCACGCAGCCTATATGGATCTTTACCTGAAATTTTAGGGAAGCTTTCCAGTTTGGAGAACAGAGCTCTTTCAATTGCCTCTGATGAGCCATACATTTCCTCTAGCCTCTCCCAAGCCATTTGTAGACCTGCAAATGGGTGCCTAATATTAACTGATTTTATTCTTTGTACTTGTTCCGATGATTCTCTGCCGAGATATTTGATGAGCAAATCAATCTCTTCCTCTGGCTTGAGGTCAAGGTCTGCAATGAAACTTTTAAAAGATGATCTCCAAGCCCAATAATTTATAGGTTTCTCATCAAAAGTGTTCAGTCCAGAAGTTACCAAGTGACTGCGTGCAAGGTATTTAGCCAGGCTGTAAGTGTCTGACATATGCTCAGGACTGCTTTGTGAATTATAGCTAGATGCTTGTTGTTTTACATAGTCTGCTGTGCGTTGGACACTGATCTCTTTAGAAAACTCTGGTGCTGATACATGGTCTACTTCTGTGAAGGCTGCTGCTAGAATTTCAGCTTCTGCTATAGAGCTGCATGTCTTTCAGTGCCTCTAATGTTGCTTGAAGTCGGGCTTGTTCCACTTTAACCTCAATTTCTTTCTTTGCATGAGCCGCTCTTGCCTTGGCTGCCTCGGCCCTTGCACGAGCTTTCGTGATGGTTAAACTGGCAATAGAACTTCTAGATGAGGTAGAAGATTGAGAACTTGGGAAAGCAACTTCACCTTCTTTGTGCCTGCGATGTCGCAGTGACGATTTGGATTCTCTTGAAGACATAATTTCTGTGCAGGCTTACAAGCAGAGATATTCTCTCTGCTTATAGATGAATCTCTCTAATAGATGCAGTTGTTAGACAGGCATCACATCCATCTTTTCAATTCGCTGCTTATCTTTCCACTGTCACTGGCCTCACTGTTTTAATTAATCCAGTTATCCAGCCGCTAAACACTTCCACAATAAACTCCACAAAGATGCAGTTTATGAAGTTTAATCTTGAAAAAGTGTGAAACTACAAAGAAGAGAGAATACACAAGCATTAATTTCATAAAGTAGGTAAATCATCAAATGAGCATTCTCAAATACACAAGACAAACAACAGCCAATGGTACAGTTGTATATCAACAGCATAGATAAACACTTTGCAAACTTGAGTAGAACAAGTTACAAACACGCTAAATTGAATGCCACATTGCAAAATTAACAACACGCTCAATTATAACACATAGCACAGCAATAAAGTACTCATAATGCTCACAAAACAAAATTAAACAAATTCACTTACAGATATTGCGTTTCAAAGGGCTTTGATAGACAAGATGAAGCTGGATGACTGCAACCACATGGAATACCTTGCACAACTAAAGCACTTAAGTAATATGGCCTACTTCCTCTTAAAACAGGAAACGATAGGAAAACTCGAAAATAAATATCAAAATAAAAGTCCTTGTTCAAACAAAAGTCCAGCACATTCAGAACAGAACAAGAATGAAAAAGAAGTCATAAAATTATATATTAAACTATAAAATAAAACATAAATTAGATAGTTATTCATTATAAACAAAAATAAGTCAGGCCAAAATTATTTTTTTTTTAGGCTAAAGGGAAACTGATATACTCACATCTCTCATTTGGCAAGAGTCCAAATTCAATTCAATTCAATTCACATTTATTTGTATAGCGCTTTTCACGATACATATCGTTTCAAAGCAGCTTTACAGAGAAAGCATATCAACATTACAATTTGGAGACTGCAGTTAGCTAATAATGTAATAATTTAGGCGATTAACATACAATCACTGTTAGCAATGTAATTGGAGGTAGAAGCAAAGAGCTCCTGGAAAAATGAATTACATATTAACAATAATTAGGATTTATAGAATGTGAATGTGCGTGTTGATCCAGATGTTGCATCTTCTGAAGTCATCGCAGGAGTTGGCGCCGTCTCTTCCAAAGTTTTAGTCATCTGAGGTCTTCTTAAGAGGCTGGATCCAAACTGAAACTGATGTACTCTCTAGTCACCTCGGGACGGGCGTCCCGAGGTAAAACAGAAAAGCAAATGGAGAATAATTAGCATAGCTGCTGTTCATAACATTAAGCAAAGATAGTCATGTGCAATTGATCTGATATGAGATGGATTATGTGAATGCTTGGCTGAAGAGATGTGTCTTTAATCTAGATTTAAACTGGGTGAGCGAGTCTGAGCCCCGAACATTATCAGGAAGGCTATTCCAGAGTTTAGGAGCCAAATGTGAAAACGCTCTCCCTCCTTTAGAGGACTTAGCTATCCTAGGTACAACCAGAAGTCCAGAGTTTTGTGATCTTAAAGAGCGTGAAGGATTGTAGGGCGATAAAAGGTCGGTTAAGTACACAGGAGCTAAACCACTTAGAGCCTTATAGGTCATTAGCAGTACTTTATAATCGATACGGAACTTAATAGGTAACCAGTGAAGAGATGATAAAATTGGTGTTATATGATCATATTTTCTTGACCTGGTAAGAACTCTAGCAGCTGCATTTTGTACCAATTGTAGCTTGTTTATTGAGGAAGCAGGACAACCAGCTAGTAATGCATTACAGTAATCTAGTCTAGACGTCATGAAAGCATGAACTAACTTTTCTGCATCTGAAACAGATAACATATTCCGTATCTTAGCAATGTTTCTGAGGTGGAAGAAGGCTGTTTTTGTAACATATGAAATATGATTTTCAAAGGACAAGTTGCTGTCTAATATAACACCCAGGTCTTTAACTGTCGAGGATGGAGTAACAGTACATCCTTCTAAATGCAAATTGTAGTCTGAGAGATTCTGTGTACAGGTTTTTGGCCCAATAAGTAATACTTCAGTCTTATCTGAATTTAATAGAAGAAAATTACTAGTCATCCAATGTTTTACTTCTTTAACACACTCTGTCAGATTGGATAATTTAGAGTTTTCATCTGGTTGTGTTGAAATATATAATTGAGTATCATCGGCATAGCAGTGGAAACTAATTCCATGTCTTCTTATAATATTACCAAGTGGCAGCATGTATATTGAAAATAGCAGAGGGCCTAACACAGATCCTTGAGGCACTCCATAATTTACTATTGTTATCTTAGATTTTTCCCCGTTTAAATAAACAAAATTGTGACGGTCTGATAGATACGACCTAAACCACCGTAATGCCTGTCCCTGGATACCAATGTAATTCTGTAGTCGATCTAGGAGTATTTTATGATCTATAGTGTCGAACGCAGCACTGAGATCAAGTAACACTAGTATTGAGATACAGCCTTGGTCAGAAGCTAGAAGTAAGTCATTTGTAATTTTAACGAGCGCGGTTTCTGTGCTATGATGAGACCTGAATCCTGACTGAAATTTTTCATAGATAGCATTTTTTTGCAGGAAGGAGCACAATTGGACCGACACCACTTTTTCTAATATTTTCGATATAAATGGAAGATTTGAAATGGGTCTGTAATTTGCCAATACATTTGGATCTAATTGTGGTTTCTTAATGAGAGGCTTAATAACTGCTAACTTGAACGGTCTTGGAACGTGACCTAGATTGTTCTGGGTCTGGTTCGATTGTTCTGATGAAGTGACCGGTCAGCTGACCAGTATTGTTTTTGACATCGTCGCTTCCTGTTTGTTGCTGCCGCGCTGTTTGAGTTAGAGCTCCGTCGAGTTGATTCCTAATTGCTTGTTTTTTTCTTAAAATCAAATTTATAACCTACCATTCTCTCTTTTACGGCGGGGGAACACATCCCCGACACTATTTTATATAAAAAACACTCGGATTGCCTTGATATCGCTAGTTTTATCCGACTTCTCGAACATTCGCTACTAGCTTTAGCCCGTTAGCAATAGCGGCATGGTCACACTAGCGTTTGTACTCTTCTCACTCACAATATTATTGTTCATCAATACTAATGGCGGGCGTACCGAATGTGTCTCTATCTTTGAGTGCAGGTGAGGACACGTTCGAGCTGCATGCGGTGCAGTTGGAGCTGGAGGCCGTGGAACGACAGATCCGGACCCTTCTGGAGAAACAGGCCGAGCTACGGGAGCGGCGAACAGCGCTGGAAACATCCCGTGCTGACGCTCACCAATCCTCGGTAAGTTTGCAGCGCGATATTAACATTCCTGCTTCCTCTACGCCGTGTACTTCTCTGCACAGGGCCCGAGAACCCAGAACGCGTTCATCCCAGCCCTCGTTCACTCCGGCGCCGTCACACCAGGGACCTTGGGTTCTTCAGCAACGGAAGGCGCGAGCCAGGCCTCGGACCAGGACCTCTCCCCCTCCGCCGCCCCCGGTCTTCGAGGTCTCGACGAGGAACCGCTTCTCCCCTCTTCGCGAGGCAGAACGAGACGCCGTGGTCATCGGA
Source organism: Ctenopharyngodon idella (assembly GCF_019924925.1). Lineage (NCBI taxonomy): Eukaryota > Metazoa > Chordata > Actinopteri > Cypriniformes > Xenocyprididae > Ctenopharyngodon > Ctenopharyngodon idella. The sequence continues at coordinate 4,474,575 of NC_067238.1, forward strand.
GACTCCATCGTCCGTCACGTCCACGCTACCACAACCAAAGGTAAGGTGCGCAGTCACTGTTTTCCTGGTGCTCGTGTCCTCGATGTCTCTGCGCAGGTTCCCGCGATCCTGAATGGCGCTGAGAGCATCGGAGCTGTTGTTCTGCACGTGGGGGTGAACGACACCAGGCTGCGGCAGACGGAGGTGCTGAAGCAGGACTTCAGGAGCCTGATCGAGACGGTACGAGCCACATCGCCCGCGACGAGGATCAAAATACACCAAATACGTTTCTATATTTGCACGTAACATTTTGGTTGCTAAATTATTACTCATTCTGTTAACAATTAAGGCTTTACTTCACTCGTGCTCCAATATCCACATAAAACAGCATCCTTCACATGCACAAAAATGTGTTTGGTTGGATAGATAGATAATTAATTAATTACAACAGATTATAATTAATTATGAATATATGTGGTCTAGATCAACTTGTAGAATTAGTTTTAGAATTAATTTCAAATAGACTGGTCGGTTTGTCCACCAAACTTAACAATACAACCTTCTTATCAACTCTTAAAAGAAAGATTATTCTTCTGGCCAAGAGGAATAATTCTCCTATTCTAGTACTAACAGTACAAAAGCATGTAGCGAAAATCAAAATGTTAAAGTGACCTGATTATGAGAAGCAACAGAGACAATCAAGCGTGAATATAATGGATTTTAATAAATGAAACTACGAATACATACAACTAAATCTAAGCAAGAAATATATATATATATATATATATATATATATTTTTTTTTTTTTTTTTTTTTTTCTCCAAAATACGTTGGCCACAATTATTGGCACCCTTTTATTCAATACTTTTTGCAACCACCTTTTGCCAAGATAAAAGCTCTGAGTCTTCACCTATAATGCCTGATGAGTTTGGAGAACACCTGACAAGAGATCAGAGACCATTCCTTCATGCAGAATCTCTCCAGATCCTTCAGATTCCCAGCTCCATGTTGGTGCTTCTTCTCTTCAGTTCACTCCACTCATTTTCTTTAGGGTTCAGATCAGGGGACTGGGATGGCCATGGCAGAAGCTTCATTTTGTGCCCAGTGACACATTTTTGTGTTGGTTTTGATGTTTGTTTTGGATCATTGTCCTGATGAAAGATCTAACTATGGCCCATTATTGGATTTCTAGCAGAAGTGGTAAGGTTTTGATTTTTTATCTGTTTGTATTTGATAGAATCCATGATACCATGTATGTGAACTAGATGTCCAGGACCTCCAGCAGAAAAAAATAGGCCCACAACATTAAAGATCCAGCAGTATATTTAACCATGGGCATGTGTGCACCAAATCCATCTGGTGGGTTTGCTGCCAAAAAGCTCTTTTTTTAGTTTCATCTGACCATAGAAGCTGGTCCGTTTGAAGTTCCAGTCTTGTCTGACAACTGAATATGTTGGAGATTGTTTCTGGATGAGAGCAGAGGATTTTTCTTGAAACCCTCCCGAACAACTTGTGGGGATGTAGGTGCTGTTTGATATTTTTTTTTAGGCTTTCTGAGACTCAAGACTCATCTAATCTCTGCAGTTTTCCAGCTATGATCCTCGGAGAGTCTTTGTCCACTCAAACTTTCCTCCTCACAGCGCATTAGGACGATTTAGACACACGTCCCATTCCAGGCAGATTTGCAACATCTTTAGTTGATTGGAACTTCTTAATTATTGCCCTGATGGTGCAAATGGGGGGTTTTCAATGCTTTAGCTATTTTCTTACAGCCACTTTCTATTTTGTGAAGCTCAACAATCTTTTGCTGCACATCAAAACTATATTCTTTAGTTTTACTCATTGTGATGAATGATTAAGGGAATTTGGCCTTTGTGTTTCCTCATGTTTATACTCCTGTGGAACAGGAAATCATGGCTGGACAATTTCATGTTCATGATCACCCTGGTGTGCTAAAAAAAAAAAAAGTAAATATGAATAGGAATGTACTTCAGAGATATTTTACTCATAAAAAAAAAATTCTAGGGGTGCCAATAGTTTTGGCCAACGTGTTGTGGAGAAAAACATTTATTTCATAATGTGATTGTCCCCCCACTTTATTGTATATACATATATACAGGATAAAGAAAGAAAGAAAAAAAAGAAAGAAAGAGAAGATAAAAGAATGGCAAAACTTAGTCTAACTTAACAGTTAACCTTGAGAGCCAGCAAAGAATCACATCAGCTTAATAGGGACATAAGCTTAAAACACATCTAGAGATCAATAAGAACGATAGTTGCGTGGATTTTTTGTGCTGAGTTACAGATGGATGCGTGTACGGAGAGTCAGTGCGTTCATGAGCTGTAGTTCGTTGGTTTCTTCTGTGCCGTCAACGGGACGTTTGAACGGAGGTAACTTGAAAGCACGTTCTGCCAGAAAGTGGTCGGCTCATCAGAAAGGAAGATAAAGCGAGGATGAGCCAAGATGAGAGAGCGATGAGACGAGAGACAATGAGAGCCTGTGTCATTGTCTTAAGGACAAATCAGTCCACACCTATCCTTCGGTAAACCGACGAATCCCGAGTGTGAATTTTGAGTAGGAGAGAGTTGACCTATGACCTAATTGGCATGTTTATGGTGGTGTCAAGATTAGTTCAGTTTTTTTTACCCCAAAGTATAGTAAAAATAACATAATGCATTTTATCGTAACATACTATACATCATCAATTAAGGCATAACGAGAGGATTATTTCAAGTCCAAATATGATAGGGTGGAAAGACATTAAAAGAGTGGTCCATTCTCACATATGGTTATAAGCATTTTAAACTTATCCTAAAATAACTAAAAATCATAACTAGGCTAATTAACATGCATACACACAGGAATACATTATATAACATTCTGGGATAGTTTAATTATGAGATAAATTCAGAGAATTTTGGTATGTGTGTGTATGTATGTCAAGCATGTATGTGTGTGTTATGTGTATTGGGTCTTCCACAATGTCTGTTGGTATTGGTCCTTCCTAGGGGATCTTTGAAGTCACTTCCCAGGTAAAAAAAAAAAAAATACTATAGTAATTTATAGTAAATATTATAGTGTTTTTGAACCGTACTTGAATTAATTTGTTGTGGTAATCCTACAGTTGCTGTGGTAACATTACAACTAAAGTAATATAAACAAATTACCCAATACTGTACTAATGTTTCTACCACTATAGGGTATATTATACTACAATATATACTACAGTTTACTGTAGTGAAAACTAAAGTATACTACAGTATTTATTACATTTTATCATTTCACTATAGTTAATACTACAGTCTGCTGTTACATTCATTAACAAAGTGTTGTAAATACTATAATATATACAGTATACTACAATTTACTATAGTATGGTTCAAAAACACTTAATAGTATTTACTATAAATTACTATAGTATAGTATTTTTTCACCTGGTTTAGGAACTATGAGGACGTTCCTGCTTAGCTTCTACAAAGCAACTAAAATGACAATGGGGGCAGTTCGGTACAGACTCACTGGAGCCAGGTCTGTGGTTTACATGAAGAATTCAAAAGTTAAAAGCCTTGCTGAGGTCTAGAGCTGACTCGATCAACTTGATCCAGTCCAGATGCTACAGGTTTATGATCGACTAATGAGCTTCAGTTGTTTGTCAGCACTTGTCAAATAATTTAAATGACCAAAATGCTCTCATTATAATTCTCCACCAGATTTACTATGCTGCACACAAGCTCACGCTAACTCAAAAATTTGCGTACACAAGACCTGACGTGAGATATGATTGTAGCCACAGCTCACGTCCATATGGATAAATGTTTGATAAAAGTTTTGCGTGGAAACGGCTGTACGCACCATTTTCTGTCATATGTTCATTTCATAAGTGAGGCCCATTGTCTTTAAATGACCTAATTTGTGTAAAGAACAGAATACCATGTACAGATGCTGCGAGAATTATCTGTATTGTTAACCTGGAGAAATTATGTCAACTGATTATCCATATGGCTTAAAGTATTAGTGGATACATGGCTGTATCCTAAGTTAGTTGTAGGCTGGATCCTCTCACTCATTTTCTATGGCCTTTGGAAGTGTGAAGAACTTTGATTGAACTTCAACTTTGTCTCCTGGTCTTCATTGAGCATATTGGTCTCTTTATGTGGTCTAACTGTAATTCCCCTCAACCCAGACAAAGTCAAGACCAAGACTAGCGTGTGTTGAGACCAACAGAAGACCAAGACTTTGGGGGTTAAGACCAAGACAAGACCAAGAACACGGCAAAGTGAGACTGAGTCGAGAACAAGACCAGACTAGCACACCTTAAATTCATCTAAAAATCCATATCTATATCTGTCTTATATTTAATAAATAAATACAATTAGAATAAGACACTATGTAAAGACTTTCCATTAAAGCCAGAGGTGAATTGGGTTCGAAGAGTGAGCAAGTAATCGACTCATGTCAATAAAGACAAATGTTTTTTTTTTTTTTTTTTTCCCTCTTAATTGCTCATTTTCTTTATTGTTTTTTTGTCAAAAAAAGTTTTTTTTTTTTTTTTTTCCCAGTTTAAATACATCAATTTGTTTATCATCCATTCAGTCATTTTTTGATTTAATATTGAAGGTAGAACAATAAGAAAATGGCTCCTTTTTTGTTAAAAAAAAAAAACAAACAAACAACAACAAAAAAAAGAATTAAACTTGTTTTTTTTAGCTGCCCAACCCTCAAAATCTGTGCGTGAAAGCTGCGGGATGCCCTGGACAGCACAGAGAGAACACAACGATTATGTGACTTTGTTTAGTTGGAAGAATTGAAGAAAGTAAAACACACCATTTTGTTTGACATCAATTAATACTCAATCTTAATAAAAAATTTAAAAAAAAAACACAAAGTTATGACTGTTGCGTATTTACACTTACTGGTCTGTGCTTCACTGCAAGTTTATCTGCTTAGAGATTAACCCATCACAACTTTTGAACTGTGTGAACTAGGATAACTACTCAACTTGATAACAAAAGTTATGACGTCTGTGTATGATGACTTAAATTGACACTGGTCTGGGCTTCACTACATCTCTGTGCTGTCCAGTGAGTTGGGCAGCATTGCCACACAGATTTTGACAGGTGGTCAGCAATAATAAAATAGGCAGTGTCAAAAGGTGTTGACTATTAGGTAGTTGTGAGTGCAGGTGTGAAGTAAATTATTATTTTGAGATAAACTAGTATATTAATAATATTTCTGAGATAAACACGCTTAGGTTGTCGAATGTATGGACAAACAGAAGAAAGACTTGTCTAGGCTCTGCCTCGGTATGGTATGTGTCAAGCCATTCGTTAGTCTGGCTCTTTGATGAGAAAGAGAATAAATGTAGTTGCAATAAACGCGTTAAGAATGGATGGACTATTATTCTGCTGCGCTGAACTGCGAAAGAACTGATGATGGCACGGTTTAATGTTTGGTTGACCAGTCAGTGGAAAGGGGTGTTCCACATATAGAGATCAAATATTCAAGTTGATTATTAATTTTCTAACTCTGAACGAAAAACGAAAAATCTTTTTTTTTTTTTTTTTTTTTCATTTTCCGATTTCTATATTAATTCAAAAAACGAATGACCAAACTAACCCTCATGGTCATGGTCAAAAACTGTGTGCTTCTTCCATTCATAGAAACAACCTAGAAACAACCTGTCCTCCTACTAGAGGTGTGCTACCTGGCCCGAGCCCGACGGGCCCCGAAGAACGGGACTTTGGGTTTAAAGTTTCATGAATAGCTTCGTGTTCGGGTCTATAACTGAAGAAAACTATATAGGCTATTATAAGCCTTGCGTGCCATCTTCTGTGTTGTTGCCGAAAGAGCACGATAGTGGGAGTCGACTCCCAGCGCGAGAATGGGAGCACATTTATAATTTATATGTTAACTGTTTTGCGCATGTGCTCCCGCTCTGCAATAAGGCAAACGATTACTGAGGGAAAATTTATTACAGTGCCAAATGATGCAGGGAAAGCTGCACAACGAATTCTACTGAATAACAGGTGAGCCAGGGGATAGCACAAAATTATAGCCTACACATGACTGTAAAATTACTACGCAATAATGTCTGTGAAGTGAACTGAGCGCAACCACAAATTAAATAGTCACACTGCCCTCTCTGTCTCAGAAATTAGAGCTTTGTCAAGAGTACTGTCAACTAAAATACTAGCCTACATCATTTGATATGTATATTTACGTTTTAAACCTTGTATGATATGATAGATGAATAAGTGTAAATTCTATGAAGGAAATGAGCCAAGCACATTTGTAAATCAAATAGCCTGATTTCTCTCGCTTCTTTTAGAAAAATCTGCTCTTTAAGAGTAGGCTACTATCATCTAAAACACTACATTATACCCATTTTGTAGGCTATTATTCGATATGTGGATTTGAATGTTTGAAACATCGTATACGGTGCATGACTGAATGCAAACTATATGAATGAAATGAAGCGCGACAGCATGTCAAATGGCCTCTGCGCATCTTTTCTACTACTTAGCCTAATGTTTCTGAATATTTAAATGTACGATTTGATCTTGTCATTCAACCAATAAATAGCTCAGCGGTAACGTGCAGTGTAGGTCTTACAAAGCTGTCTTGGCTTATGATAGCAAGAATACAGGTACATCTCTACAACGATGGATTTCGGGTTCAGGTTGTATTCGGGTCGGGTTCGGGTTAAACTACAACAGTACCGGTCAGGTTCGGGTCAGGTCAAACGATCTCGGGTGCAGGCCGTGTTCTGGCCTGAGTTTAAAGCCCATGCAGACCTCTACCTCCTACGCCATGTGCATCCATTTATTAATTTAATTAAACTGCCACCCAAAGGTTAACCACAGCATTACAACAAATATGGCTCCTACACACTATATAGAGCTGTTACCAATTAAATAAAATCACAAACAACAAAATTCATCTCTGCACTGCAGAGGTGGCAGAGAAGTTGCATTTGAATTGGTACAGTTACAACAGCTGTGTAATGTTGAAATTAATGTTTTAAAAATAAAATTAGAATGTCAAAATGCAATGATACTTTTAAATATGAAACTAAAACCACCAGTGGGTGGCGGCAAATCACTTAATGAATGAGTCATTGAATCACTGATTAGATCAAAGCAGCTGATTCATTCAGTAACGAAAAATAGCTGTGTGTTGCTCAGAAACGCACAACAGTTCTACTATGGATTTGTCTGGAACTATTTAACTACTGTCAAAACAGCAAAAACCTGTTTAAAATTGTGTCTAAAATGTAAGTCACTTAATTGTTTATTGAACTTTTGTATAAAATCAATATTACATTTGCAATCACGCTCATTTTTTTAAATGTCAGGTTTTAAATAATGTAAGTTAAATCGAAAACATCTCGGGTTACATTTGTAACCCTGGTTCCCTGAATAGGGAACGAGACGCTGCGTCGAGACATGGTGGGAACGCCTCTGCGTGATTGACGGAGCTTCATAGGCGGGTGACATCACAGACCAGGAAACTATAAAGCATACCCAGAACAAAGAACGCTAGATTCTGACTAGATGAAGCAAGACACTGAAAGGCATGCAGGGAGTATGGCAGAGTGACGCAGCGTCTCGTTCCCTATTCAGGGAACCAGGGTTACAAACGTAACCCGAGACTTTCCCTTTCATGGGAACTCGAGCTGCATCGAGACGCGGTGGGAACACCATACCCACTACGTTATAGTACCAAATGCCTGTATGTATCAGGACGAAAGTACAGGAGACCCCGGAGTGGAGTCAAGATCCAGGTTATAAACCCTGATGAAGGTGTGAGGTGAATGATATTGAGGTGAATGGTGAAGATATTTGCATTGCAAATATCTTGCAGGGGAACTCCAGAAATCAAAGCTTTAGAAGCAGCCATACTCCTAGTTGAATGAGCCTCAACTACCCACTTGTCATTCTCTGCTTAGATGCAGTACACCCTCTCCTGGGTGACCCAAAACAAACAAACAATTGATCTGTTTCACGCCACAGGGCAGCTCTGTGAACATAAGCATCTAATGCCCAAACAGGGCAGAGCAGATTGAGTTTTCGCTGATCTGGTGTAGTAAAAGGTGGAGGACAGAATGCCTGCAGCATAATAGGACCTACAGTATTAGTAGGGACCTTAGGCACATAACCCGGTCTTGGGTGAAGAAAGGCTTTAACCATGCCTGGAACAAATTCCAGACATGACGGAGTAACCAACAGGGCCTGCAAGTCTCCAATTCATTCAAGAGATGAAATGGCCAGAAGAAAGATGTTTTTGAAAGTGAGGAACTTTGCTGGAAATTCCAAGGGTTCGAAAGGATAAAGGGTGAGACCCTCCAATACAATGGCTAAGTCCCAAGCAGGTGTTCTCGTGCTCTGAACAGGCCTCAATCTTAAAGTGCCACGAAGAAATCGTGTGACCAGTGGATTTCTCCCTACAGATGTTCCATCAATGGGTGAATGGTAAGCAGAAATAGCTGCTGCATACACTTTTAAAGTAGAAGGAGATAATCCAGTGGAGAAACGTTCTTGCAAGGACCCACAGTGCAATAAGCTGGGTCTAGATGATGTTCTTCACACCAAGAAGAAAACAGCCTACAATATAAACAATCTCCTAGTAGAAGGAGCTCTGGATTGGAGAATGGTCTCTACCACCTCTGCAGAGAGACCAGAATCTATGATCTGAGCCCCCTCAGGGGCCATGCCCACAGCTTCCACAACTCCGGGTGAGGGTGCAATATCTTGCCTCCTGCCTGAGACAGGAGATATCGTCTGACTGGAATCTCCATACTGAGACTGTCTGTAAGGGACACCAGGTCCGAAAACCATATTCTGGTCGGCCAGAATGGGGCTATTAACAACAGACGAACCCCATCCTGGCGAACCTTCTCCAGACTCCTGGGAGCAGAGCGATCGGGGGAAATGCGTACAGACGTCGCCTCGGCCACGTCTGTACCATGGCATTCAGTCCAAGAGGTGCTGGATGAGTGAGGGAGAACCATAACCTACAGTGTGTTGTCTCCAGAGATGCAAACAGATCCACTTCTGCACGACTGAACTTCTCCCAAAGGAGAATATTAAACCGCAAAAAGACAATTTAAATATGAATCCTTCACGTTCTTTGTGTCTCTGTGTGAATGAATGGTGCAGATGCTGGTTTTGTTTACTACACAGTAAACATGCCATATTCATATTGGCTTTTCACAAAGTATACTTCTATACTGAGATGAGTGAAATCGACTGAAATAAGTAATAAATAACGAAATAAAATGTGTTAGCAACATATTAAACTGCACATTAACATGTATAGGCTCTATAATATAACAAATATGATACATAAAATATCATAGAGGTAATATGAATCTTTAGACAAGATTTCTTTGGCCTGTTTTGGACAGATTATGAAGTGTTTACTGTGAAATAGCCTAATGCCACATCAATGAAGCTTTTGTTTGCAATGAATGATGAAAATTCAGCTTTGCATCACAGAAATAATTTATATTTTAAAGTATATTAAAATAGAAAACCATTATATTAAATTGTAAGTTAATATTGCTGTATTTTTGATCAAATAATTGCAGGCTTGATGAGCATGAGACTTCTTTCAAAAAGATTAAAAATAGTAATGTGTCCAATCTTTTGACCTGTACTGTATATAATTTTAAGGGTAGGTAACACACACACAGTTTCTGCAAATCCCATGTTAATCTCGAATACCTATAGAGTAGGTTATCTTTCACTCACAACCAAAAACACACTCCTTTGGTGACATTGTTGAAAAATCTCTCTGCTTCAGTAACCCGAACGAAGCGCTTTGTGCTTTCGCTCTGGGTGATGTGTGTGCACACTTATCAGGGAGAAGTGGCCATACAAGGAATTCCGCACTTATTACGTGATAAGGGTCATACTCCAAAAAAACTCTCCGAAACATATCCCAAACCTGAAGCATTGTATTTAGCACAGAAATACTCTGTCATATGTCCAACTTGTGTTTTGAAACTTTGGCCATGTTTAGCATCGTATGCATCAATGCAACACTTTAACAGTGTAAATCAGCCAGAATGAAATAGCATTAGACCCCCCACCTCTTTAAAATATAATAGGCCTATACAAAATTTTCTTCACATAATGTGCAATAATATGAGATCACAAAAATCATGTTTTCTGTTAAGAGTGGACATTATATTAACGTTAATACAATAGCTGATTAGCATGCTCACAGAGGGTTTTTTCTTTTATCTCACAGATTTGAGAATAATAGCGACCAGATATTGGCACACATTAGACTGCATGAACATGATAGTGAGATCACTGACTGGAAGCAGGAAAGTCTTTTTTTTTTCTTCAGTGCATAGAAACACCAAACACCTTGGAAATGCCAGTTCACTTGTATCTTTGAACAGGATTTATTTCCAGGTATAACTGTGTACTCATAATGTGCCTTTGACTCTCATTTATATTGTTAACTATATTCTAAATAAACTACAAAATAAACTACTTTGTCCTCACATTCTTTAGTTCTCTCTCACATACCTGACTGAAAGGCTCATTATGCGGCTCATTATGCGGGTCATCGTCTCCTCAGGTGTCAATCACAGCATTTTTCAGGATTATTCACGCCTCCACGCATATTGTCTTTCTAAAAAAAAAGTTTCTTACAAAATTTAAAGTAATATATTGTTTTATGTGAATGAGTAGGCAGAATGATTTTCACATAATGTTGAAGCAAAAACTCTAGTCTACAACCTCCAATACTCAGAAGTCTTGTGGACACATTCAGTATGTGTTTTGTGGCCTTATTTCAGTGCCTTAAATAAACGTTATTCGCTCAAAAACACAAATATGTACATGTTGCTCACATATTATGGTAGCCTAGTTTGTGCTGAATACAGTGTAATGACACTTTTGCCATTCATATGTTTATAAGCAACTGAAAAAAGCACAAATGTCAGGGCACGTCAAAACTTCTCCAGGGCCCCAAAATACCCTTAAACTCCAGAGGGTTAAAGTCCAATGAAGATGAAGATGATCAGGGTTCAAAATTAAAGTGGATATTTAATAAATAAAACAAACTCATGTAGCATATAAACAGCATGCTAGGCACAAACAATACCAGACAACTGACTAAATGAACTGAAGGACTTAAATACACTGAGTGAATTAACTCTATGATGAACAGGTGACAACGAATTAATCAATAACCACAGTAACAAATGAAGAGCAGGAAAATGGAACAAGAGAAACAAACAAAAATCCATGAAAATTAAACTAAATACAGACAGATTGTGACAAGTCTGAGACCAAAACAAGACAGCGTATAAATGCGGTCGAAACTGAGACAAGACAGAGACCTTCAAAAAATGGTCTTGGGACCGGTCTTGAGACCAAGACTGGTCTCGAGTACTAAAATGCTGTGGTATATTGAAATACATGTATGAACAGTAGGTGTCTAATATATGAGTTGCCTAGAAGGCACAGAGACCATGCAAAAAAAGTGTATGCTAATATGTGATAAAAGAGTGTGTACCCAATACTTGATTTTCTGAAGTTTGATACTGTTAAATAACATATAGGCGACAAGGATGGCTTTACTTGCTCTCTCGCACCCTCCTGCTTTTTTGGTGTAAGATCCACCCGTCGGCCCAACGGCAGTTTCCGACAGCCTGGGCGAAGGTATAATGCGGGTATGTCTTTCCAGCGCTCTTGTGAAGTTCACTTAATTTTTAGTATTTAGTTTCAATTTTACTTTAGCTGCGTGCTTAATCTGACTCCAATTTCAAATGATTATTACTCTTAGATCGTGTTTCTAATGAGGAATTAATCATTGGTCATGTATTAATTTAGATATTTGATTATTTTGGATATCCCATACTTTCAATTATTCGTTCATTAGGGACCTGATATCGCACAGAGTCACACGATGTTCAGCGATTCTGTGAACCTATTGTGCAATATGTGACTGCTCTGTGTGAACTGCTTGTGAACTGTGATTTCAGTGCATTCACAGATGACATGATTAGAGATCAGATCATAGAGAAGACATGCACTCCACATATTAAGGAACGTCTACTGTTGAAAACGGACCTTACTCTACAAAAGGCGATTACTATCACAGGACAAATTGAGTCTGCAGTAGCTGAAGCTAAAGCTTTGGAGCGCACTGAAGCTTCAGTTAAAGTGGTGCCTACTGGCTCACATGATGGTGTAAAGCCGCAGTGGTGACAAAGATCTAGTCCACATAATCTACAGTTTCTCATCAGCCGAATGAATGAATCACAGAAAAAGATGGATGCAAAAACATCCTTCTGTTGTCCCACCCGCAAATTATGCCTATGCTTCCATGTACCTCACATCCTTGTAGAATGTGTTGTGAACCGGTGTGGTCTAAGGACTATGTTACGTAACAGGACATACACAGTAACTTAACAGGGGAGGTAGATACAAGGTATTGAAGAATTGATGATAGTCTAGAAAAGGTATTTGAAACATTTATGTTGTTATATTTTGTTTTTATGTTGCATGTTACAGAGAGAGAGAGAAATACTTTCACTTTTCTTTGACTGGAAGCAGGTTAAACATTTGTTGAGCTATAAAACTGCATACTTTTTGGAATATTCAATGTTCAAGTGTTGTGTTGCATGTTGTTGACATTCAGAACTGTTGTTTTTTTCTTGTGTTCTGTGCTTCATTGTAAGTCATCCGTAAAAAGAGGAATATGTGGTATATTTAAATATATGTATTAACAGTAGGTGTTGCTAATATATACAAGTTACCTAGAAGGCACAGAGATGATACGAAGAAGCGTATGCTAAGATGTGATAATAAAAGTGTGTATACCCACTACTTGATATTCTGAAGTTTGCTACTGTTAAATACATAACAAACACTACCTAACCTAACAGTCTACTACTCTAATGAGAATTAATTTACATATAGTGCCAGGGTTAGTTGACATAGTTGCGAAGTTACTTATAGTTACTCATAGTTATAATGTCTTAAGTGGACTATCAAAATAAAGTTTGGGGTGATTAGAAAAAGGAGTAAAGAAAATAAATTAATGCTTTTATTCAGCAAGGGGACATTAAATTGAGTAAAGATATTGCCACAAAACATATTAAGCATCAAAAACTGTTTTCAACTCTGTTAAAAATAAGAACCATTATTAATAACTGAGCACCGATAATAATTGATAATAACTGAGCACCAAATCAGCATATTAGAATAATTTCTGAAGGATCATGTGACACTGAAGTCTAGAGTAATGGATGCTGAAAAAAACAGCTTTATCACAGGAATAAATTACATTTTAAAAATATATTAAAATAGAAAACAGTTATTTTAAATTGTAATATTTTGCAATATTAATGTTTTTACTGATCAAATTATTATTATTATTATTATTATTATTAATAATAATAATAATAATAATAATAATGTTTTTAATGATCAATATATATATATATATATATATATATATATATATATATATATATATATATATACCCATATGAGCCTAAGAGACTTATTGAACAAATCAAAAAATCTTAAATAATCCAAACTTTTGACTGTTTTTTTTTTTTTTTGTTGTTGTTGTTGTTGTTTTTTATTGAACAAAATAAATTAACAAGACATAGCAGCACAAAGTAAGAGACCAATGACACATATATATGCATACACATATAAAGAAAAAAAAAAGAAGAAGAAAAAAAACAGCAAAATATATAGATGTATAAACATAATAGTATATTTAGGTACAGTGATAAGTTTAAGTAATAGGCTAATTTAGTGTGATATAATATTAATCATTATTAGAAATTACATTTTACTGGTGATGTGGAGATGGAAAAAAGATATAGATATAAACTCACTGAGTGATAAATAGATATCAAGACAATTTAAAATAATAATAATAATAATAATAGGTGTAGTAGTAGTAGTAATAGTAGTAGTAATTTTAATTTAAATAGAGAGAGTTTGAGATGCATACAAGACACGAGTCTGCCAAGTTTGGGACCCCCACAATCCGCACACACACATACAACCATTATCCAACTTCTATCAATATGGTAGTCATGCCTTTCATCTTCTCTGTGTTATTGCATTATTTTTTTTTAGTATTTGACAATGCATTATGTCATATAAAAACCTTCCTAATTAACATACTATCCATCCTAAATAGTATGTGAGATAAGACTATAGTGTGTACTAAATCAGAGTAAGCTAAAAATACTTTCCCTGCCCTTTATCTATTTCAGTTGAAGAAAAGTGAGGATGAACTATTGCAGTAAAAACACAAATGTAAGTAATTAATTTTAAGGTTATTAAAATGTAGCTAAATGCTAATGGTGACATTATGTGGTAATGGCCAATTGACTTTATGATATCCTGCTTATAAACAGCTACTTAAAAAAATAACTCAATAATTGCACATGAAATATTGATTTAAAAGTGTAAATTATGCAATAAGAAAAAATGCACTGAGTTGAACAAGACACGTGAAACAATTTTATGTACTCCAGGGAATTTCTTGTCTGGGACCTATACAGTTTTGTGTCATTATACAAAAAATACTTGACCAGAGAATGCAGTGATTAACTAATCACAATCAAGTATTCCAGAGAATTGTCTATTGTCTATTTGTCTATTAATATGCACTGCATTATTTTACATTGAACTCATACAAGTTTGAGTATGAATGAAATCAAACAACAACTCTGAAATTGAAAACCAAGACCTTGGACCCTGGATGTGTGAATTTCTGAATCTCAATGAGGATAAGCTGCTGTAAATTAAAAGGAAATTGCCCAGAGTGTCTCATTTTCTGTAGTGATGAGTGCAATACCTATCCCAGGTCAGAGATGAGAGTGTTAAGCAATGAGATCAAATCCATTAATACCTGAACAGTAGTAATGTACATCAATAATCAACATCAATTAAATCAATTAATGCAATCAAAAGTTCCCAAAACTATAGTGAGCTATCCACAGAGGCAGAATTTAAGGGGATTATGGGCATGCTCATGTACTGTAAGAACAGAACCTATAGTCTAGCAGGAAACCTCAAGTACAGAGAATGGAGACTATACCTGCAAGTGGTGAATTAGGTGCGGTAGACCTAAGATAGGGGTGAGCTGGCATAGATCTTTTAGCATTGTGAAAAGATGTACACTTCCTCACAGTGGCTATATGATGTGGCGAGCCAGCTTCTGCCACTCAAATTGTAAGATGTAACGCTGATTGGCTAACATCTTTGCAATGGAAGTATCAATGCTCTACCATGACTACATAGAACTGTTTTGAAAACTGCATGGAGAATAATGGCATATGTTTGAACCAGAGTGTGCTAGTTGGAACAAACCATTGCTGATGCCCCCACAGTTGAACTCATCTGGAGCCTTTTTGCAAAGAAGAGTGGGAAAACATTCAAGATGTGCCAAGCTGATAGACTCCTATCCAAACAGACTAAGTGCTGTAATAAAATCAAAGACTGCTCCAACTAAGAATTAGTTCAGTTACATTAATGTAACGGATTAATCAGTGAATTCAAACACATCCCCAACAGATTTGTACTGCATTTGTTTGAGAACTGTAAAGGTGTTTTTCTGATTGTGTTGCCTCTTTAAGGCTATGAGGACAGGAGAAAAGAAAAAGGTCTTAGAATATAAGTTTTTCAATACACTTCTGTTCAGTTGCTCTTATGTGTGATCCTTGAATACCTCTGCAAGTTCATATTATGCCATAACTAAAATGTTTGAGCATTTATTTTTATTATTATTATTATATTGTTGGTTTATTTTATCTCACTTTTGCCATCCTATTTCAGTTCTTTTCACAAAACAAAGCACAGACTATCTCTGGTTAAATTCCAATGTTACAATGCCTTTTCAAAAGCTTATAGACACCAAATAGCAAGTAACTGTGGACATGATTACAGCATTGTTTCCCTCTATTGATTTAAAATGTTTCCTTGGAAGAGAAAGTGCACCAAGGGCAGCAATGGGGTTTAAATTTTAACCTGTTGCTATGACAACTATCTCAAAGGTCAAATACTCTGCCAAGGGTCATAGTCAACTCAACAATAATACAATCTAATTGTTGCAGGGCCAGGCAAGTTTAACACCCACGCATGCTTTTTGTTAGGGCACAGGTGTTGCCCTTTTGCAAAAGAGAAGGAGCAAGAAACTAGATTTTTACTTGGTGGTTTCTATTGCTTATGTCAAAATAGCTAACCTAAAGTTTATATTATATTCTACAACATATCACCACTTTCCCCTTTTAATCTATGTCATTTTTTTAATTGCTAGGTGGAAATTGTATGCCAGAGTCCGTACTGGCAGTGTGAATTTGCTTTTTGAAACCATAGTCAGGGTTTGGGATAAGGGTTGTGCAATACTCACAAAAAATTATATCTTGATATGTTCTGGGATTTTATCTATAGTGATAATTCGATGTAAGGGAAACAGGTCAATTTAGCTCAAAAGGAATTATTAATTAATTATTAATATTAATTAATAAATTATCAATTATTAATTTACAACTGAGCAAATTAATCATCCAGCGTTCATTTGAGCGGGCCGTAACACCCTGCAGTGGATATGAATATCCAAACTATAGTGAAAACACTATTTGATGCAGAATGTCGTGGAATTTGTCAAATTTTGGATGAATAAATCAAAAGTAGGGGGGTACACTTACATCAAATTGCGATATGGAGTAGTGTCTGTGAATATTAAACCACAAGAGGACAAACTGAATATGAATCCTGCATGTTCTGCGTGTCTCTGTCTATAGAATTGTAGTGATTTTTACTTTCGCCCATCCAAGGATGCGAAGTAAAATAGGGATTGGTACTCACGTCACCACTGACGTTGTAATTTTTGGATCACACGTCTCTTAAGGGGTGGTTATGAGTACATCAGACGACCACTTCCCCCTTTTCCTAGTTCAGGGCACCAGTCAAGGTCTTTTACCTTGGCAGTATGAGAACACTCCCAACAGGGGCTTTCATTCATTTAGAATTAATGTAAAGTGGTCAGCTGATTTATCTGAAAGATTGGTGAGATTGCTAACTTGTAGAGCCTTTTCTGTATTATCAGCACAAGGAAGACACAAGTGTAATAAAATAAATTTTATTAACAAAAGATAAACAAGAGTAACTAACACAACTACTAAATGAATACCATGAATGATAAAGGAATAAAGTGCATAAGATACATAAAATACAAGTGATTAAGTTGGTGTGGCTATGGAAGAGTTACGTTATCTTATGGAAAGATAAACTGTTTCTCTGAAAAATAATAAGGTGGAGAACCTTATTATGCACTAAACAAATAAACGAAAGATTATTTGTTATTAACTAACATCAGCTATATTACATCTAATGGGAATTAGGAAATTATATACTGATAATATACAACAATGCCAAGGTCTCTGGAAAGAGGTTTGGTTAAGTGATATTTACGTTCCACGTGGTTGAGTCCGAGGACGGTGAAGTCTTCCACTGGTTGTGCTGGGTGACAATGCAGTGGGGAGAGGAGCCAGAATCTGCTTCAACAGTCTTGAACACGATCATCTCTGTTGCTGCCTCACAAGCTGTAGACTCAGATCATGGGACCTGTTGTTGTCTCTCTGGATGGACCAGAGGCTCAGAACGGTGTTGTATCTGTTAGCGTCTCAGCTTCGCAAGCCGGGACTCAGAACGGCATATCGGTTAATGTCTCAATCCTTGCAGAGTTGAGACCCAGAACGGTATATCTGTTATGTCTTTCCCCTTTGAAGGGCAGACTCAGAACGAGGTGTGTCTGTTGATGTCTATCCCCGTGCAGGACAGACTCAGAACGGTGTATCTGTTAATGTCTATCCCCGTGCAGGACAGACTCAGAACAAGGAATGTCTGTTGAAAGGGTACCTTTATCCCTTTCTGATGAGGAGGAGATTGCAATTTGGCGCTTCTCCATTCGAGTGCTGTGACTGGCTGCTGGCATCAGAGGGGACACACACAGTGTGGCCAACCCTTCTTTCCCCTGTGGAACTCATTTGAATAAAGCACAAAGTTGAAAGTCTTTACAGTGTCTTTAAAGTTTACCAATGCATTTCTCACTTTCCAAACCACCACCAGAATACCTTTGGCAATATCCTAAACAAATAGAGACTAAACATGATGGAAGAAGATTGAACTGTCATGCATTCATTCAATTGTACATTAACAGCTGAATTTGTGTCAGATGTTGCACTACAAATAGCTGTCACTGAGAATACTTATTTCTGTGAATAAGTATGAAATGGATGTGTATAGTTTGCATCAGTTCTAAGGTTTTCAAACATAGTTTTGAATGGCTTTGGATGGATCTTTGTGATCTCTCTTTGCTTCACCCATTGCTGCTGAGGTCCCGAGGAATTTTTATGGCAGTCTCTGGCCAACCTTATGAAGTAGTCTCTAGATGGGTGAAGGGCAGAAACTGCATGTGGACCAATGAGAAGTCCTGTCCTTCCCAGGCTTGGTACAAGAGGTCTTCTTCTTGCCCTCTAAGAGAGGTCTGGATGTTGTCCTTACATCTTTATCTGATGGCGTTGGACAGTTTGTTTGTGTTAGTCCACCAAGATCTAATCAAAATGTAGCAAACCTTTGTCCGCTGTTACGGACAGAGAGGGGCTCGGCCATAAACTGGGCCCCTGGAATGTGCTGTTCACTACAGAATTATGCATTTGAACAATGTTTGATTACAAGTCCGTTTAGTCATTTTGGGAATGATTTGATGCATTTTTATTTGTAAAAGCAGTCTCTGTGGTTTTTAAGAGATTTGAATCCTGTGTTTAAAAGGTCATTCAGAGGTCTTGTAGAAGAAGAAGGTCTGTCTTATTTCTTTCTCTCAGGAGATCAAAAGACCTCTGGAGTTAACCCATGGTTTTCCTCATGCGAGTGACGATGTGCTGTCTTTTCGACCATTAGTCTTGGGTTTACTGCCCAAAGTTGACAACATTTTTCCTTAGCTAAGATTATCTCTTACAAGCATGCATGGCCATAAAGTACTTAGCTGGGAGTTCCTAGACTGAATGGCGTCCCAAATGGCAGATCGTCTGATTTAGGTTCCTGCATGTTGATTTGGAGTTTCTATGGAATTCTGCTTCTTGATCAGTCTGAAAGAGTCATTTGTGACAAGTTCGCCCTCAAATCCTACATAGACAGTATTTTCATAAATTCATGTCAATTTCATAAATTAAATCAAATTCAATTAAAATAATAAGACACATTAGGAAAATTCAAAATTCATCTTTGCAATGCAGAGGAAACACAGACACTGCATCCGAATTGGCATTTAGATGCATTTACACAAACTGTTCAGAGGTGACAAATGAATAACCTGCAGTTACAAATGCATAAATAATGTTTTGATGTTTTAAACAAAACATTGAATATTGATATTTGAAATGATTTGAAACAAAGATACTTTAAATATTAAATTAATACCACCAGTAGGTGGCAGCAAGCTATTGAGTGAGTCACTGAGATTCAACCGATTCATTCAAATGGCTGATTCATTCAGGAACGAAGCTTTTAACTATCTTAGGCTGCATCCGAAACCGCATACTTCCCTTCTATATAGTAGGCAAAAAGCAATTGGCAAACAAATATGTCAGAATCCTTAGTATTTATAAAAGAGTAGGCAAGAAATACCTGGGTGGTGTACTAATTCTTGCGAGATTCAAACATGCATATACTAATGTTGCATTCGAATATGCCTACTTACCTACTATATAGTAGGAGAAAACAGTAGGTGAAAAGAGTAGTATGGTAGAAACCTCAGTATTCATAAAACAGTAGGGGAGAAATCCCCAGATGGCCTACTGCCTCCGCTCAGATTCTGAAGTGTTCGTCGATGGATACTATTCTATCCCAGGAGGCCACGGAAGAGGATACGTCATAATCAAACAGGGAGGAGAAAAGTGACGCAGGTGTTTTCAATTGTGAGTAAACATGGTTCCTTGTGTTAAAATCACATTTCTTTAACTACTGTAGAGTAAACTGTTGAATTGTAGAAAGTGTAAAGATGCTAGACAGTATAGTCCAGTTGTGATTTTGCTGTAAAAATATTATGTATAGCTAACAGGGGAGCTCCATAAGCACACGTACGTCTTCAAAGGGGATTCACATAAACCATATACATCTTAAAGGTGCTTACTAAATGTCTGACATAACTACTAAACTACAGTAAATGTCATAAATAGAAGGAGAAGTATTGTGGATGAGCACATCACAACATGAAATAGACATCTGAGTGATCAACACTGTTGTAAACACTGCTTACATTACATGAATGTAGTAATGTAAATAAACAAATCTATATAAAGTAACTAAACATAAGTTATATATTTTATTTGTCCATTAGTACTGTTGATAAATAAAGGAACATTTGTGTTGGATAAAAAGTGAGTTAACACATCAGCAACTACCACAACATTTAAATGTAGTATTGAGCACATAAATCACAGAGGTAACTTGAAACTTGTCTGGATGTTACAGGGACAGATGAGCACACGTGTGTGTTTATCTGGTGGAGAGAGGCTGACGAAGGAATGCTGCCTCCAAATGCTTTGAGTGAGTATACTGCAGAAATGAATAAAAAATCTATTTAAATCTTAAGTTGTAGTTTATTTTAATCATTGTAATTTCAAACACAGTTATTACAGCACTTTTCTGATTCTTGATTCCTGCGCTTTTGTGGTGGAGCAGGGCCTGCAAGGCAGGGTGACGACGGCATTTGTTAAAAAAATAAATAAATAAATAAATAAAATGGAAAACCTGAAAAATAAGATCATTTTGTTACTTCTATTACAGAAATCAAATGACATTGTACTGTTGTGCTGTTAAAATGATTGCTTTTGTATTATGTTTGTGCATTTTTGTAGGATCTGAAATGTCCGCAGACTGGTGTGAGCACTGAGGATGAGGAAGCCCACAGCAGCATCCTGGGAATGATATAGTGCCATGGATGAGACCGTCCATCACTCCACCTGACATATTGCCTCATCTGGCCCAGATGTTGCTGTGGGCTCTTCATCCTCAGTGAGCCCAGAGGCAGTCAGAGCATCTAGAAAAAGATCAAAAGACACTGAGGATGTGATTTTGGTCAATTTTGTTCTGCTGGTTTCTGTTCAAACAATGGAGTCCGACTTTCAGAAGTGTAGACTTTCAGAAATGTATGTATGCATCTATATTATTGTAGTAGCTTGAAGAAATAAACTTTAAGAAATAAGCAGCTTTATTGAGCATTTGTGCCTGAGACACTTACAAAAAAGATCACATTTTCATTTATTATATTTGCATTTATACAACCTGGAGTAAAGTGCCTTGCTCAAGGACACACTGGTGGTGGCGGCTGCAGAGATCGAACCAGCAACCTTCTGCTTACCAGTTCAGTGGTTTAGCCCACTACACCACAAAAGTAATAAAGCTACAACCAAAATTATGTAATTGTAATAATATGAAATTAAATATGGCAAGAAACAGAAAGCTGACATGAATTGTTAAACGTTGTAACCTGTTTAAATGTTTTACAGGTAGTCATGCTCATGGAGAGCAGGCACACAAATGTTTGGAGCAGACACAGCGGCAGCCAGATTGTCCCGCACATGTTCTCCCACTCTTGCTTCAAGGTTGTGGGGTTCAAGGGGGGCCTACGACATGGTCTTCCTCATCCTCTGGATCAACCATGTCCCCATTGAGAAGAGCAAGATTGTGAAGCACAGCGCAGCTCGCAACAACCTCAGGCACAAAGGCATGGCTCACCTCTGGCCATTAAGAAAATAGAGCGTCAGCGTGTTTTCAGCATGCCAAAGGCTCTTTCTACTATGCTTCGTGCATAGGGTTCTGTACAGGCTCTCTGCATGGGGTGATGAGGCAGATGGGTCCACTTAGGCAAGGATAGCCTCGATGTCCCTTTCCCATTCATGATCAGATTCCAATCTGACTGCAGCAATGAGGGACATGATGGACGGCAAAGACAGGCGAAGGTTGGCACGGTAGTCAGCCGCAGCATTGGCACAGCTGTGTTGAGATGGCAGTAGGATGTGGGGTTCACCGCCTGTAAATGTGTGATTGTTAGAACACTTAGTTTGAATAAAACTAATTGTAAAAAACTAATTGTAATGTTAGTGCACTTGCCGCTCATATATTTTTTTTATTTTTTTTATTATTATTATTATTATTATTGCAGAACTTATAATTACATACAAGATCAGATACCATGGTACCAATCATAATGACAAAAAAAAAACCCCAAAAAAAAACATCATGGGTTTGCGTACATCATAGTATAAGATTATATACACAGGGGAAAAAAAAAAAACAATGACAAGGTTAAATATCTTTGAATAATTCATCATAATACATAAAAAAAAAGTTTTTTTTATTTGTTATTTATAAGCCTGAGGGAAAAAACGAGAGTTAATTTCAACAAGAAAAAAAAGGGGAAAACAAAGATTTAAGCCACTTTTGCTTGTGGATGAAAAATTTTCCATATAAAATAAAGAAATTAACAACAGTCAAGAGATAACAAATTTGGGTTTTCGTAATAAAAATAAAAATATAGACTAAATCACCCAGTGAAAGCGTGCACTCTAAATGTGCATGCGCAGATTGTGCACTAGTCTAATCTACAAGACTACATCACATATTGTATACATGCAGTCACGCAGACGATATATATCGCACACCCCTAGTTTGGAATTTAACTAATACTTAGGGTTTGGGATTTAACCCTAACCCTAATTATGAGCAACCATAATAGGATACATTCATACACTTTACATAGTAACTAAAGAAAAATATTAAAGATGGCAACTTCTATAAAGTAATTTTGACATGTTATTTAATAAATAAGTCAAATTGAGGCATAGGTTCATGAGTACAATCTTAATTAACTCTCTGCGGCTTTATTTTAAACTTGCGTATAGCGTGCTGCCCTGACCACTGATGGAAGCAGCTCTAGAGGAAAACAGTGACTAGATATAAAACCTTAGGAAGACACACAGCTCATATTTCTGTCTCTGACCAAACAAGAAAACACATAACACACACGAGTTAAGCGTGTGTATAGTGCAGAGTGAGTGACTGACTGTATGATGTGACAGACAGTTTGACAGCAAAGGTTGACTGAACTTACTCTCAAATTTGTAGCTGTGAGTCCTGAAAATTTAAGGTCATTTTGGTAGAATCTAGTTGTCACTGTAGTTTATAACCAAACTGTGCATGACAACCATATTTAGCATTCTAAAACACAACTGACAACTGTCAACTGTATTCTGCCACTGTGTGAATGTAGCCATACCGAGAGAGAGAGAGAGAGAGAGAGAGAGAGAGAGAGAGAGAGAGAGAGAGAGAATTGCTTAAAGGTTGCTTTTTCTAAGCTCAGAAGAAAGCTCAACAACAATTGTTCTAAGCTCAAAAATGCTAAGATGTTTATTCTAAAATTCCTTGGGGGAAATAATAATAGACATAAATGAGACATGAAAAAAAAAAAAAAGAAAAAAAAAAAAGTCAAAGGTATACACTTTGGGTGTGTCTCATTCAGGTCCCTAGCTCCCTATAGGTTGTGTATCAGTATATCGTGTAAACAATTTTGGGCACTGGTAAGGACAGTAAGGACCCTGGCTCACTACACAATGGGACACTGATGGCGGCATGACATTGTCCATGTTGTACAATGCCACTAATGGAATGTATAAACAACAACAGAACTGACTGATTGTTACATATACTGTACCTGCAACCTTTCAGCCGTACAGCTAGATTATGATCTAGAAATGTATGTTTATGCTGAAATTTAATAAGATATCAATTTGCCATTTTAAAACATCTATCACGTGTCATGTGTGGTGAGTTAGCTTGAGTGATTTATGTTTTGCGCTTCAGAACTGCCGTTAAGAGAACATAATAAGCATTGATGCTCCCTGGTTTTCACGGTTTTCATTGTGGGACTTTTTAGGGAGTGAACATTTCAGTACACTGGAAGGATTTTGCAATTGAGACAACCTTTAAAATGGTCGACTCCATGATCAGAGCCCTGACTACTGAGTTGATTGAGACATAACTTTTGTCTGCACATGGCTCTCCTTAAATCCATTAGGAAAAAATAAAAATAGACATAAATAAGACATGAGAACATTTTGAAAGAAAATTAGTCAAAAGGAGATCCTTCAGCTGGGATTCAGTCTCATGTTCTCTGAGCTACACCATTTTTTCAACCACAAGGCCATGGCTCTGACAGGAATGCTTTATAAGCTCAGGAGATTCTCTTATATATCTCATTTAGGTATCAACTTTGTCTTCAGATGTTTCTCCTAAAACTTCTTAGGAGAAATATTGTAAATAGTGAAACTATCGTTTAACCCTAAAGGGTACTTATATATATATATTCCTTAATCCTAAATCTGAGCGGTACAAGACTTGGCTACTTTTCCTAAGTTTGCCACCTGAACACGCACACACAAAAATTAACTTGATTCAACAAGGTTAAGTGGTTGATTTTTTTTTTTTTATAAACGTGCCAATCAGCCACTGTGCAAAACACACACACACTTTGTATAGTCTCACCCAACACAAACACTTTTTTTTTTTTAAATTCTACAATTTGAGCTTGTGATCAAATCTAAAACTTAAGAGGTTAAGTTCATAACAACAATGGTTTATAGATTTCAGCCTATATGCAGCCATTGAGTACTACTGCCATATAGTGGTTATTGATATTTTTGCTCTACAGCTATAGAGGTGTATGTAGGGCAGATCATTTGTTCTTGAAAGTAGACGTGTACCAGATGCCGTTACCCTTCAAGCTTTTTGGTGGAAGGCACAATGATTTCATATTGTTTGAGTTCATTTTGAGACATTTGTCTAGGTCCACAGTTTGTATCATTGAGATCGCTTCTGAAACTTAAGGGTACAATTGTGAGAGTATTTTTTCTCAGGAGAAAAAATGTGAGCAGGACACTTGAGCAAAAGTCTCCATTTGATGCTGAGAACAGGGAACGAGACACTGCGTTTGACACGCTTTGGGGAACGTCACCACGTGAACCGGTGTCTGAAAGCAATTATCAAATCTCACCAATCCTATTGGCCGGCGACAGCCTATGGCGTCATTTTTCGGGACTGTTGTGTCTTTGCCATTGTTGTCAAATCCGCTAAGGAATTTTTCTAATATGTCTGACAAACATTTTAGGAAATGTGCTGACCCGTGTCCGAGGTTTCTGACACCGGAAGATACACACAACCTATGCGTTTTCTGTCTGGGCGAGGAGCACGCACGGACAGTGCTTGAGGGTGCTATCTGTGTTAATTTCCTATGAAAACACTCCGTTCTCGTCTGGCCCTCTTCTCGAGGGGAGAGGCGTCAACATCTGTGCCCGGTGGTTCTGGCCCCGCTCGTGCTGAGGCTGAGCGGCGGCTGAAATCATGGGGCTCGCAGGTGGAGCTCGCCGCGGAGTTTGAGAGAGGTGTAAATCTTTCTCAGCCCTCGGCGGTGCAGCATTGCACACGATGGCAGTGTTGCAAGCGTACCAGGCTGATTTGCTGAAGGATCTGGATCAGGGGCAAGGTTTGTCCCCTGAAGCGGTGGATGAGCTGCGCCGCACCACAGATCTCGCTCTCCGGGCCACTAAACAAACTGCAACTTCGATCGGTAGATCGATGGCGGCAATGGTGGCCACGGAGAGACATCTGTGGCTGAACCTGGTGGACATCGGGGAGAAATAAAAGGGCTTTCTCCTCGATGCCCCGGTTTCGCCTACTGAACTTTTCGGCACCTCCGTCGAGGCGATGGTTGGAAAGTTCAGGGAGGCGAAGGCGCGCTCAGCAGCGTTTAGAACCTACATCCCGCTCAGATCCGAATCTGGGCCCAGACAGCCGGGAGGTCCTGGCCCGTCTCGAGCCGAGACTAAGAGCCAGGGCCAGAGGTCCAGTGTCACCGCTCGAGCGCCTCCTCCTCCTAGGAGCAAGTCGCAGAAGCGGCGGGAGGCGAGGAGGAAGAAGCAGAATCTGAGGGAGGTGATCGAACACAGGCACCAGCAGCGACTTTACACTTGCCCTCGCCCCTTCTTCCTCTGCCTCACGGGGATTTTTGGATAACTGTTAACATGCTCAGGCGCTTCTAACAGTCAGGCTGATGGTTGGGCCCATGATTAATTTTTTCTGAAGGCCCGCCTTCTGGCTTGATAGTGAAGAAGTTCTTTTAGGCTTTAAAAGAACCTTAGATTCCATCCTTCTTATGGAAAGAGTGAGGAGGAGTCGTCTTCGGTCTTCGAGCCGCAGAAAGGTAAGCTGGGTCTATATTTATGTTCTAAATATGTTGACCTTGTTTTTCCTGTATAGTTTTTCCTGAGCATGTAGCCGTAAAAATTTAGTAGGGTTTTTGGGCAGACTGAGGTTGTTAGGCTGGCTAGAACGATTTCTGTGCAGGCCATAAAATGGCTGCCATTTAGCCACCTGTGTATAGAGTAGCTTCTCAGCTAGTGTTTGCTAAAATAGTTTAAGTTAGCACTCGTCAATTCAGTTATTTATGTCCAGGACGGCCCTAACCGGCCGCCTGGCATTATTGGCTTGTTGAGCTTCGCTTTATTTCTTCTTTTCTGTTAAGATTTAGAGTGAAGCCCAGGCTTTGCTAAGTGTGTGGCTCTGTAGGCCCACAGCTTAGCGGCCTAGGCTAGAGCTAGGTTAGGTGTTTATTGTTATAAATCACCCTCTGTAATTACTATCCCTTGTTAGGTTGTATAGTTCCTAGTTCTGGCCTCCTCCTGAGGGAGTTGTTAGGCCTTATGCCCATTTTCCATGTAGGTGCAATTACTGAGGTTAACAGCTAAGGTAGCAGGCTGTTACTAGCCTCCCTGGTACTGTTTCTCAGGTGGTAGGCCCTTATCTTTGCGTAGATACGTTTATGCAGTGTTTGCTAGGCCCCACTCTCTAGAACTTTTTTCAAATGCTATGATTTGTCTTTCCCCTAAGCCCCTTGAATTAACATTCAAGTTTGAGATACGGTGCTAGCTTTTTAGCTTCCGTCCTCTAGGGTTCAGTGCAGATCTGTAGTTCTGTTTGGTGAGAGCATTTATCCTCTTTAGATTGACATGCATTTACAAAGCTCCCTATAGGTTGTGTATCAGTATATCGTGTAAACAATTTTGGGCACTGGTAAGGACAGTAAGGACCCTGGCTCACTACACAATGGGACACTGATGGCGGCATGACATTGTCCATGTTGTACAATGCCACTAATGGAATGTATAAACAACAACAGAACTGACTGATTGTTACATATACTGTACCTGCAACCTTTCAGCCGTACAGCTAGATTATGATCTAGAAATGTATGTTTATGCTGAAATTTAATAAGATATCAATTTGCCATTTTAAAACATCTATCACGTGTCATGTGTGGTGAGTTAGCTTGAGTGATTTATGTTTTGCGCTTCAGAACTGCCGTTAAGAGAACATAATAAGCATTGATGCTCCCTGGTTTTCACGGTTTTCATTGTGGGACTTTTTAGGGAGTGAACATTTCAGTACACTGGAAGGATTTTGCAATTGAGACAACCTTTAAAATGGTCGACTCCATGATCAGAGCCCTGACTACTGAGTTGATTGAGACATAACTTTTGTCTGCACATGGCTCTCCTTAAATCCATTAGGAAAAAATAAAAATAGACATAAATAAGACATGAGAACATTTTGAAAGAAAATTAGTCAAAAGGAGATCCTTCAGCTGGGATTCAGTCTCATGTTCTCTGAGCTACACCATTTTTTCAACCACAAGGCCATGGCTCTGACAGGAATGCTTTATAAGCTCAGGAGATTCTCTTATATATCTCATTTAGGTATCAACTTTGTCTTCAGATGTTTCTCCTAAAACTTCTTAGGAGAAATATTGTAAATAGTGAAACTATCGTTTAACCCTAAAGGGTACTTATATATATATATTCCTTAATCCTAAATCTGAGCGGTACAAGACTTGGCTACTTTTCCTAAGTTTGCCACCTGAACACGCACACACAAAAATTAACTTGATTCAACAAGGTTAAGTGGTTGATTTTTTTTTTTTTATAAACGTGCCAATCAGCCACTGTGCAAAAACACACACACACTTTGTATAGTCTCACCCAACACAAACACTTTTTTTTTTTTAAATTCTACAATTTGAGCTTGTGATCAAATCTAAAACTTAAGAGGTTAAGTTCATAACAACAATGGTTTATAGATTTCAGCCTATATGCAGCCATTGAGTACTACTGCCATATAGTGGTTATTGATATTTTTGCTCTACAGCTATAGAGGTGTATGTAGGGCAGATCATTTGTTCTTGAAAGTAGACGTGTACCAGATGCCGTTACCCTTCAAGCTTTTTGGTGGAAGGCACAATGATTTCATATTGTTTGAGTTCATTTTGAGACATTTGTCTAGGTCCACAGTTTGTATCATTGAGATCGCTTCTGAAACTTAAGGGTACAATTGTGAGAGTATTTTTTCTCAGGAGAAAAAATGTGAGCAGGACACTTAAGCAAAAGTCTCCATTTGATGCTGAGAACAGGGAACGAGACATTGCGTTTGACACGCTTTGGGGAACGTCACCACGTGAACCAGTGTCTGAAAGCAATTATCAAATCTCACCAATCCTATTGGCCGGCGACAGCCTATGGCGTCATTTTTCGGGACTGTTGTGTCTTTGCCATTGTTGTCAAATCCGCTAAGGAATTTTTCTAATATGTCTGACAAACATTTTAGGAAATGTGCTGACCCGTGTCCGAGGTTTCTGACACCGGAAGATACACACAACCTATGCGTTTTCTGTCTGGGCGAGGAGCACGCACGGACAGTGCTTGAGGGTGCTATCTGTGTTAATTTCCTATGAAAACACTCCGTTCTCGTCTGGCCCTCTTCTCGAGGGGAGAGGCGTCAACATCTGTGCCCGGTGGTTCTG
This sequence comes from Ctenopharyngodon idella, assembly GCF_019924925.1. NCBI lineage: Eukaryota > Metazoa > Chordata > Actinopteri > Cypriniformes > Xenocyprididae > Ctenopharyngodon > Ctenopharyngodon idella. The sequence goes on from NC_067238.1 coordinate 4,503,520, forward strand.
GCCCCGCTCGTGCTGAGGCTGAGCGGCGGCTGAAATCATGGGGCTCGCAGGTGGAGCTCGCCGCGGAGTTTGAGAGAGGTGTAAATCTTTCTCAGCCCTCGGTGGTGCAGCATTGCACACGATGGCAGTGTTGCAAGCGTACCAGGCTGATTTGCTGAAGGATCTGGATCAGGGGCAAGGTTTGTCCCCTGAAGCGGTGGATGAGCTGCGCCGCACCACAGATCTCGCTCTCCGGGCCACTAAACAAATGGCGGCAATGGTGGCCACGGAGAGACATCTGTGGCTGAACCTGGTGGACATCGGGGAGAAAGAAAAGGGCTTTCTCCTCGATGCCCCGGTTTCGCCTACTGAACTTTTCGGCACCTCCGTCGAGGCGATGGTTGGAAAGTTCAGGGAGGCGAAGGCGCGCTCAGCAGCGTTTAGAACCTACATCCCGCTCAGATCCGAATCTGGGCCCAGACAGCCGGGAGGTCCTGGCCCGTCTCGAGCCGAGACTAAGAGCTAGGGCCAGAGGTCCAGTGTCACCGCTCGAGCGCCTCCTCCTCCTAGGAGCAAGTCGCAGAAGCGGCGGGAGGCGAGGAGGAAGAAGCAGAATCTGAGGGAGGTGATCGAACACAGGCACCAGCAGCGACTTTACACTTGCCCTCGCCCCTTCTTCCTCTGCCTCACGGGGATTTTTGGATAACTGTTAACATGCTCAGGCGCTTCTAACAGTCAGGCTGATGGTTGGGACCATGATTAATTTTTTCTGAAGGCCCGCCTTCTGGCTTGATAGTGAAGAAGTTCTTTTAGGCTTTAAAAGAACCTTAGATTCCATCCTTCTTATGGAAAGAGTGAGGAGGAGTCGTCTTCAGTCTTCGAGCCGCAGAAAGGTAAGCTGGGTCTATATTTATGTTCTAAATATGTTGACCTTGTTTTTCCTGTATAGTTTTTCCTGAGCATGTAGCCGTAAAAATTTAGTAGGGTTTTTGGGCAGACTGAGGTTGTTAGGCTGGCTAGAACGATTTCTGTGCAGGCCATAAAATGGCTGCCATTTAGCCACCTGTGTATAGAGTAGCTTCTCAGCTAGTGTTTGCTAAAATAGTTTGAGTTAGCACTCGTCAATTCAGTTATTTATGTCCAGGACGGCCCTAACCGGCCGCCTGGCATTATTGGCTTGTTGAGCTTCGCTTTATTTCTTCTTTTCTGTTAAGATTTAGAGTGAAGCCCAGGCTTTTGCTAAGTGTGTGGCTCTGTAGGCCCACAGCTTAGCGGCCTAGGCTAGAGCTAGGTTAGGTGTTTATTGTTATAAATCACCCTCTGTAATTACTATCCCTTGTTAGGTTGTATAGTTCCTAGTTCTGGCCTCCTCCTGAGGGAGTTGTTAGGCCTTATGCCCATTTTCCATGTAGGTGCAATTACTGAGGTTAACAGCTAAGGTAGCAGGCTGTTACTAGCCTCCCTGGTACTGTTTCTCAGTTGGCAGGCCCTTATCTTTGCGTAGATACGTTTATGCAGTGTTTGCTAGGCCCCACTCTCTAGAACTTTTTTCAAATGCTATGATTTGTCTTTCCCCTAAGCCCCTTAAATTAACATTCAAGTTTGAGATACGGTGCTAGCTTTTTAGCTTCCGTCCTCTAGGGTTCAGTGCAGATCTGTAGTTCTGTTTGGTGAGAGCATTTATCCTCTTTAGATTGACATGCATTTACAAAGCTTTTGTCTGCTTTGAGTTCTAGTTTTGTCCTACATGTATGTGAGCTTTACTCTAGTGCTGCCACAGGTTAGCACCTGTTCTCAGAATAGTAGGCTTGTGTTAGCCTCTATTTGAGAGCATGGTGACTTTTGCACTCCCCGGTTAGGGTTTGGTGCTTCACTGAGTGCATCACCTGTTGGATTGCACACTCAGGTTGAGTGTAGAGAGCCTCTTTTTCAGTTTGGTTTCTGTTAGCTCCTGCTAGGTGATCATTACCACAACAGCTATATTGCATATAACTGTAGGAGTTGTAGGCTCTAATGTATTTAGCCTCCTTCTAGTTTTCAGCTTGTGTTTACAAGTGTTGTTGGTATATGGTCATGAGTTTTGCTCACTTAGTTTAGCACTGCCACAGGTTTATGCTTGTGTCTGTTTGAGGTAGTAGGCCTTGTAGGCCTCCTTTAGACCTTGATAGCATTTCATTGTACCCCTATTATGGTACATTGCCTGTTGGAATGTGTAGACTTAGCTTAACCACTGGCTGGCGCCACGTGTGGCTGGAGATGTAGGCCCTGTTTAGGCCTCCTTTCGGATTTCACGTTGGCACAGTTCTGTTTGGGTTTTGGATGACCCATCACCTTTGATGTGGTCATGATTGCCACTAGCTGATGCCACGTGTTTACAAGTTGTAGGCCTTCTAAGCCTCCTGTGTAGTATGTTGGAGTTCGGTTGTGTACTCCTCTCACTCTGAGGTAAAAAGTGTTTTTACTGAGTACGTTTCTGAGTGGCTGACCTCTCAGGGTGTGTTTTTGTAATTAACTTTACTGTGGTTTAGTTTTTCTACATTTACTTCCTTGAGCATGGTTTATGTTTATCCTTTAGCTCTAGTTGAGCTCAGTAGCTACCTCATAAATACGTTGGTTCTATTTTGCTGCTAGAACTTTAGTGGCCACTAGACTAACGCCGTGTGTTTTCAAGTAGTAGGCCCTCGGGGCCTCCTTTTAGAACATGCTGGTGTATGTAATAGTGTACTCCTCTCGCTGAGAGAGTTAGAGGTGTTTTGCTGAGTACACTGCTGGTTGGCCAGGGCCCCAGGTGGCTTATTAACCTATTGTAGTTCGTTGTTTGTCCTTCCTGGAGCTTGAAACACTGCCACAAGCTGACGCCACATGTCTGACTGAAGTTGTAGGCCTGTTTTTTGGGCCACCTTTAGTTCATGATGGTGTATGTTGTACTCCTCTTGCTTTAAAGAGTAAAAAGGTTCTTTTACGGAGTACACTGCTTGTTGGATTGTGTTATGTGGACTGTTATGTGGGCACTTTACAGTCTTATCTGCTATTTGTGTAGTTTCTACTTCACGTAGAACTGTGTCATGTTGTAGGCCCCTCTTTGGCCTCCATGATTATGTGCCTACAGTATGGTCTATCTGTTAGGTTGAGCTTTGTACTCCCCTGTTAGGGTTGTTTGTAATAGTGCTTAGCTCCCTAAGCTGATCCTTGGTAAGGCTTCCATGAGGCCTCCCGTTGAGGATCAGCCCCAGGCTGGTTTGTGCTCCCCTTGTCAGGGTCTCTTAGCGCACAGTCTCCTCAGTGCAATTTTAGGCACTGAGTAGATCCTAGGATTGAGCGGATTGTACTCCCCTCGATATGAGGGTTCATAGCATTCGGCTGAGTTCTGCTCTCCAGGATGCCCGTCTCTATGCGTGGGTTTGAGTTGCTTACTGCCTTTCTCGCAGTCGCTCTTACTTGCTGTCTTCTCTGAAGAATGTGTTGTTGAGACTCTGTATTCAGACAGGGTAGGCCAAGACTGAGTTTGTCCTATGTCAAATTAGGTCGGCCTCCCTGGTGGCATTGGGGTGACTATGTCCCCCTTCTAGTGACTGGCCGGGGTTCCCTTCGGTTCCTTGGCCACATTCCCTTAAAGGGACCTGCTTTCTGTGAAAGTTTTGGTCCCAGAAGCCTTTGAGCAGCCTTGGTAGGCTTTCTACGGAAGGCCTCTTTGAGGTTCAGCTTGGGCTGTTGGCCGTAGGGAATGCTGTCACTGACAGCCTTTGTGTAACCCGAGGGTGAGTTGCTATCTGGCATTTCTCCCGAAACTGCTGGACGTTTGTCTAGCCATCTTGGCATGCACTCTCCTCAAGCATGGCGGCGTGGGTATATCGTTCCCCATATGCGGTCAACGCAGAGTTGAGTTCCCTTCGAAAGGGAACGTCTCAGGTTACTCATGTAACCATGGTTCCCTGAGAACAGGGAACGAGACTCTGCATTGCTTTGCCATGCTTCGGGGCTGCCTGCTGAACAGTCCCTCAAGACGATAAGATACTGACTGTTTCTCTAGGCGCTTCTTTTATACTTCCGTGTCGCGCTATGATGATGTCATAGGCTGTCGCCGGCCAATAGGATTGGAGTGGTTTGATTCCTTGGCTTTCAGACACGGGTTCACGTGTGACGTTCCCCATATGCGGTCAACGCAGAGTCTCGTTCCCTGTTCTCAGGGAACCATGGTTACATGAGTAACCTGAGATGTTTTATCTTGTCTGCTACCTCAGCGTTTATACACATGGGCGCTAGAACGGGCCCCTTGCATGCAATAAACACATTTTCCCCGCACCCGGAATTGAACGGGGTGACTGGGAACACATACGAGGCTGTTTGGGTCAGTGAATGCGGCTTGCGGGGCGGGGCCAGCAAGCGAAGCGCACAGTGATTAAGTATTAGATAACAAACACCAGAGAAATTGCTTTCTCAGAATTAATATATGAGTCAGGGGAAAGCATCATGTCATATTCAGCTGAGCACTGTCAGCATTGAGCTTGTTCTAGCACTCTTAGAGAGCACACTCCCTCAATGAACGCGGCTTGCGGGGACGGGGCCGGCAAGTGAAGCGCTCAGAGTTTCGGCATTTAATAACAAACACGAAAGGTATGCTCTCTCAGTGGTAATATATATACCATGAGTCTTACCTGAGTCAGGGGAGGGCGTCATGTCACATTCAGCTGAGCACTGTCAGCATTGAGCTCGTTTTCCTGCTCTTGTAGTGAGAGCACGCACCCTCAATGAATGCGGCTTGCAGGGCGTGGCCAGCAAACGACACGCTCAGAGATTGGGCATTTTACAACAAACGCTGGAGAAATGCTCTTTCAGAGTGAATATATACCATGAGTGTCACCTGTGTCAGGGGAGAGCGTCATGTCATATTCAGCTGAGCACTGTCAGCATTTAGACTGTTCTAGCACTCTTGTAGTAAGAACACACTCCCTCAATGAACGCGGCTTGCAGGGGCGGGGCCGGCAAGCGAAGCGTTCAGAAGTGCGACATTTAATAACAAACACCAGAGAAATGTGCTCTTAGAGAGTTAATATATTCCAAGAGTCAGGGGAGAGCTTCATGTCATATACAGCTGAGCGCTGTCAGTATTGAGCTCATTGTAGCGCTCTCATAGTGAGAGCACACGCCCTCAATGAACACGGCTCGTGGGGTTGTGGCCGGCAAACAACACGCTCAGAGATTGGGCATTTTATGAGAATATATATAATGTATTATAGAATATACATCATGAGTTTCGCCTAAGTCAGGGAAGAACGTCATGTCATATTCAACTGAGCACAGTAGCGAAAACACAGCGAACGCGGCTTCTGCGTGGGACATCCCCAGACATCGCACGCACTCACTGTGCCGGTCATCAGCGTGCAGAGAGGCTCTGCACATGCCACAGCTGTGGCGCGACATTTGCAACAACGTCGCAGAATTTTTTTCTTTTGAAAGCTCTTTATTTATAATGCAACTGCGTTGCAAAAGGATACAACCAAGTACACTTGCTCGATGCTGCAGGCGGCTCGGGGGCGAAGCGCTGACCAGGCTGCTTGGGAGCGGCGTGGAAACAGGGCTGCTTGAGAGCGGCGAGCTGAGGCAGACGACGCAGTACGAACAACGCAGTACTCGTGTAGTATCGCAAGGGAACAACATTTACCTTTAAAGGTTTCATTTAAGATATTGCTGTTATCTTGCTTATTTACAGCAATTCAAAATACTCAGTGTTCAAATACTATTCATATATGCATAAATTGTACAACAACGCAATATATTTGGCATTCTGTGTTAAGCTATTTAAAAAAAAAAAAAAAAAACATTACCTTGTAGTTTTAAATTACATTTTTAAGTATATAATGAATTGGAACTCAGTCCTTAAAATATTTTACACACTGGCTCTATAATTACTTTAACCTTTTGGCCAGAATGTAACTCCCTTTTCATTTTAGGACACACTTATTCTAATCTCACACGTTATTTATAATGGATATCCACACAGGGTGTTTTGAATGGATGAGTAAATAATGACAGAATTGTCCTTTCAGTGAACTAATAATGCTTTTTGCCATACTTTAAATTTAAATATCTAATAAGACACAAGAGTATCAGTGAGGTCAGCCACTGATGTTAGCTGATGGTTCCTGGCTCACTCAAGTTATTATTTTTAAGATTCCATTTGGAGACACTAGTGGTGCAGAAATTAAAAGTGTTTTTTTTTACAATTTAAGTTTATTCAAGTGTGCTATTAGTATACTTCTTTTAAACTGAAAATAAGAAAGTACACTTTCAGTCTACTTTTTATGTACTTCTCAGAAATATACTTACAGGACCGGTTTCACAGACAGGGTTTAGCCTAAGCCAGGATTAGGCCTTAGTTCAACTAAGATATTAAAGTGTTAGTTCACCAAAAAATGAAAATTCTGTCATCATTTACTCACCCTCAAGTCGTTCCAAACCTGTATAAATTTATTTGTTCAGCTGAACACAAAGGAAGATATTTTGAAGAAAGTTTGTAACCAGGCCACTTTGAGGTACCATTGACTTCCATAGTAGGAAAAAAAAAAAAAAAATACTATGGAAGGCAATGGTGCCCCAGAACTGTTAGGTTTCTCACATTCTTCAGTAGTCTTTAAGTGTGTTGAGTTCAGTCTTAGAATGTTTCAGCTAGTCATTTTGTGTGTCCCCAGCTTGAAGGAGTCAGCAGTGAGGGAAGTAATCGTTGAAAAGAATGTAAGTTCTTTGAGAATTTGTGCACTGTTTATGACAAGGTGTCATTTCATCTAAATGTAATAATGTATACTGCCAGTCAAAGATATTGAGATTTGGAAGATGTTGCAAAATGTAATTTGTTCCTTTGATGGAAAATTTTCAGCATCATTCCTCTAGTCTTCAGTGCCACATGATCCTTCAGAAATCATTCTAAAATTTTGAATTGATACTCAAAGGTTTCTTTTGAAATGTGCTGCTTCATATTTTTGTGTTCTTGAGCAGCAAATCTGTATATTAGAATGATTTCTGAAGTATCATGTGACACCGAAGACTGGAGTAATGATGCTGAAAATTCAGCTTTTATCACAGGAATAAATTACATTTTAAAATATATTAAGATAGAAAACAGTTAATAGTAGATCAGCCTGGTAAGCTTGTAACACTGCCATCGTGTGTAAAGCAGCACCAGCCTGACCCGCTGCCGCATATGCCCTGCCATTCAAGCGGGATGTCATCTTAAGGGGCTTAAAAGGCAGGACCGGAGCTTTCAGTGTCGGTGCCCACCCTGTGACGAGATAGTTTGCAAACGTCTCGGCAATAGGGGGCATCGACACATACCCATGCTGGCTCATTCCCTCAACATCAGCGAAATTAGCTCGCTGATGTTGGTGAATACGAGCCGAGTATGGGTTCTTCCATGCCTTGTTGATTTCAACATGTTGTAAGACTTGATTTTCCTGCTAAGACAAAAACTGAGATCAAGGACCCTGCAATAAAGCAATAAAACTCATCTGGAGAGAAGATCTCAAAGAAATAGCATAGGACAACGCCTTGCCCTCACACATCTACAGGATGCAATAGCCCTCCCCCCAACACACGCACACACACACACCCTCCTTCCTTTCCCCCTGACTCAAGTCACTGAAAGTTCTCCAAGATCTGGTGTATCTATTGTTTATTCCTTTCATGTTTGGTATCATTTTAAATGTCTTAGTGCGATTGGTAAAATGGTCTCAATTTCACAGCAGTCAATGGTATTATGAAGAAGATTAAAAACTAAGGAGAATTCTGTCCTCCTTTTGGGTGCTGAAACACCCACTCCTCTCCCCCAAAACAGGTGTTGGTGTAATAAATATTTACAACCCTTTTGTTCTGGGCTGTATATAAGGTAAAGTGCAAAGCAGTCAGGGGGGATTTTCTGTAGCCAGAGACCCCCACACAGTGATGGACAAGTGTCTTCAAACACTAATCCACCACTGTGTGCATGTGCATTTCAATTGATGTTATGCATTTATTATTTCTGAATTGGCTTCTAATTGTCCAACTATGAAATTGACATGATACATTTTTACTTGACAAATAAAATGTTATATTTGATTTACTCTGGATTCTTCTGAAATCATTATGACCAGTAGATTATTGGAGTCCATATTTCCGCAAATCTGCGTCAGGATAGATTCAAACTAAAGGCCCATGAAAGGAGCATATTAGCACATCATGGGACTTTTTGATTTTTATCTATCAACTGGCTTAGCAAGTTGCAGTATCGTGACTAAGAAAACTGTGTTTTTGTATGAACAAGCATGTGGCGGTTCGACTTAAATGCATTAGTTAACTCTGCACCCTCTGACTAAGATCAGAACTGGCGAATTTGTGATCGTGAAAGGCACTCACCGGCCGAAGTGACTTTTCTAAGTGATATGGGTCCGTAATGAACGAATAATTGAAAATATGAGATACCCAGAATAATCAAAAATCTAAATTAATACATAACAAATGATTAATTTCCAATTGGGAACAAAACCTAAGAGTAATAATCATTTAAAACTGGAGTCAGATTAAACGAGTGAAATTAAGTGAACTTCACAGATGCGCTGAAAAGGCATACACGCGTTAACCTTCGCCCAGGCCGTCGGATTCCGTTTTTGGGCCGATGCGGGGTTCCTTACAATGTAGATCGAGAAGGAATGGAAGGCTCACGGGGGCTACCGGATTATGGTCGGAAAGGAACCGTTCATCGAGCCGTCTGTGAGCGGTCCCTTTCTTCACGCGCTCCCATGGCAGCTGCAGCCTGCCAGAAGCGCACTCCATAACCTCAAGCAGCTGCACATACGCGGGGCAGGGAGGTCTTGAAGTTTCAGAAGGCTCACCTTCTTCCTCTTCAGTAGCTATCTCCTGCTCTCTTGGGCTTGAAGTCAGATGAGCAATCACTGCTAGATCTGATGATGTCAAAGAAAGAACATCATCATCATCCAGCAGCTCACCCTTGTCAGCCGCTTGGGGTTGCGAGAGATTTACACCTCTCTCAAACTCCTCAGCAAGCTCCATCTGTGAGCCCCATGATTTCAGTCGCTGCTCTGCCTCAGCACAGGCTGGACCAGAACCACTGGGCACAGATGCTGGCCCCTCTTCCCTCGAGAAGAGGGCCAAACGAGAGCAGAGCGTCCTAATAGGCAGACACTCATAGTTTGCACAGACAGCGCCCTCAAGCACTGTCCGTGCATGCTCCTCTCCCAGACAGAAAACGCACAGATTGTGTGTCATCAGGTGTCAAATTGATTGACATTAAAAATTGATTAAATCACAGTGAATGATACCTAATATCCTGTCGAGGTTAGAGCTTAGGCATAACATAAGACCAAAAATGTATTTATTTTTTTTATTTTTTTTTCTACAAATGATTATACTTTAACACAAAATGTAAATTCCTGGTGAGATTTTGGTATAAATAAAGGGCATGCTAATTTAATATTTATTTCTCTCTTTTTCAGTTCCTATTAGATAGAATGCTTTTTAGTGCTCGTATAACAAAACAAAAGCAAAGGATGTGCATTTGGTAATAATGGTACATTTTTTTATTCTTTATCAACAGTAAACCTATATGTTACCTCTCTCAAACAGGGAAATATGATATCGTAGCTGTAGTAGAATAATGAGAAGCGACAGCAATTACACTCAGGCAGCATTCTGGCGCTTTCTATACTTTGTCCTTTTATTCTCTTTTGCAAGTAAAAGGTAATTTTAGTTCAAAACAACATTTACCTTTAAAGGTTTCATTTAAGATATCGCTGTTATCTTACTTATTTATAGCAATTCAAAATACTCAGTATTCAAATACTATTCATATATGCATAAATTGTACAACAACGCAATATATTTGGCATTCTTTGTTAAGCTATTTAAAGAATAGTATAAAATTAAACAAGTGTTCTGTTCAAAACCTTTAAGAAACTTAATATATTTTCAATGAGAAAAAAAAAAAAAAAAAAAAAACATTTTAAAGTATATAATGAATTGGAGCTCGGTCCTTAAAATATTTTACACACTGGCTCTATAATTACTTTAACCTTTTGGCCAGAATGTAACTCCCTTTTCATTTTAAGACACACTTATTCTAATCTCACACGTTATTTATAATGGATATCCACACAGGGTGTTTTGAATGGATGAGTAAATAATGACAGAATTGTCCTTTCAGTGAACTTATAATGCTTTTTGCCATACTTTAAATTTAAATATCTAATAAGACACAAGAGTATCAGTGAGGTCAGCCACTGATGTTAGCTGATGGTTCCTGGCTCACTCAAGTTATTATTTTTGAGATTCCATTTGGAGACACTAGTGGTGCAGAAATTAAAAGTGTTTTTTTTTACAATTTAAGTTTATTCAAGTGTGCTATTAGTATGCTTCTTTTAAACTGAAAATAAGAAAGTACACTTTCAGTCTACTTTTTATGTACTTCTCAGAAATACTTACAGGCCCGGTTTCACAGACAGGGTTTAGCCTAAGCTAGGATTAGGCCTTAGTTCAATTAAGATATTAAAGGGTTAGTTCACTCAAAAATGAAAATTCTGTCATCATTTACTCACCCTCAAGTTGTTCCAAACCTGTATAAATTTATTTGTTCAGCTGAACACAAAAGAAGATATTTTGAAGAAAGTTTGTAACCAGGCCACTTTGGGGTACCATTGTCTTCCATAGTAGGAAAAACAAACAAACAAACAAACAAAAAAATACTATGGAAGGCAATGGTGCCCCAGAACTGTTCAGTTTCTTACATTCTTCAGTAGTCTTTAAGAGTGTTGAGTTCAGTCTTAGAATGTTTCAGCTAGTCTTTAGTGAGTCCCCAGCTTGAAGGAGTCAGCAGTGAGGGAAGTAATTGTTGAAAAGAATGTAAGTTCTTTGAGAATTTGTGCACTGTTTATGACAAGGTGTCATTTCATCTAAATGTAATAATGTATACTGCCAGTCAAAGATATTGAGATTTGGAAGATGTTGCAAAATGTAATTTATTCCTTTGATGGAATATTTTCAGCATTATTCCTCTAGTCTTCAGTGCCACACGATCCTTCAGAAATCATTCTAATATGTTAAATTGATACTCACACATTTCTTTTGAAATGTGCTGCTTCATATTTTTGTGTTCTTGAGCAGCAAATCTGTATATTAGAATGATTTCTGAAGTATCATGTGACACCGAAGACTGGAGTAATGATGCTGAAAATTCAGCTTTGATCACAGGAATAAATTACATTTTAAAATATATTAAGATAGAAAACAGTTAATAGTAAAACTATTTTATAATATTAAAGTAAAAATGAGAGATCTCAAATTCTTTCTGTGAAAGTCAACATGTTCATTTTCTTGAACAAAAACTGTTGATGTATTTTTGGGTGGGCCAAACTATTATTTGAAGAAATACTAAAAATCTTGTTCTTTATACACTGCTCAAAAAAATTAAAGGAACACTTTGAAAACACATCAGATCTCAATGGGGAAAAATATCATGCTGGATATCTTTACTGATATGGACTGGGTAATGTGTTAGGAACGAAAGGATGCCACATCGTTTGATGGAAATAAAAAATTATCAACCTACAGAGGACTGAATTCAAAGACACCCCGAAAATCAAAGTGAAAAAATGATGCAGCAGGCTAGTCCATTTTGCTGAAATTTCACTGCAGCAACTCCAAATGGTACTCAGTAGTTTGTATGGCCCCTATGTGCTTGTATGCAAGCCTGACAATGTCAGGGCATGTTCCTAATGAGACGACGGATAGTGTCCTGGGGTATTTCCTCCCAGATCTGGACCAGGGCATCACTGAGCTCCTGGACAGTCTGAGGTGCAACCTGGCGGCGTCGGATGGACCGAAACATAATGTCCCAGGGGTGTTCTATTGGATTTAGGTCAGGCGAGCGTGGGGGCCATTCAATGGTATCAATTCCTTTATCCTCCAGGAACTGCCTGCATACTCTCGCCACACGAGGCCGGGCATTGTCGTGCACCAGGAGAAACCCAGGACCCACTGCACCAGCGTAGGGTCTGTCAATGGGTCCAAGGATTTCATCCCGATACCTAATGGCAGTCAGGGTGCCATTGTCTAGCCTTCCAACGTGGTCTCATGAGAATACGTGTGTATTTTTACGTAAATTGTGGTTCTACCACAAGTACATTTACTTACGTTTTCATACACACAAAAACGTACAACATTGACGTATTTAGAGGACTAAAACGTAAAAATACAATAAAAACGTAAATCATGTAACGGAAAGTGTGAATGTATATGAATTCCCATGTATTAATATTAAAATCGTGGCTTTAATAATTTAATGTTGTTTTTAGTCAAATTTATTGAAAGCAGTTTACTCATCTACTTAATATGAAATAACATTTCTGTTCGTGACTTGTGCTGCTCGTTTCGGAGGATTGCATAATGTTAAACAAGGATTCATCATATTTTCATGGATTAATAAGTTAAATTCTGCTCTGTACCCTATAAAAAACTATTACCGCCAGAAAGGACTGTGACTGGAACTCATCATCATTTGAACTACTTTTGGTACCACTTTTGACATTTTCGCAAAAAAAAAAAAAAATTATTGTGATTACGCTTGTTTGTCATTCTTTTATTTATATTAGTAGGTAGTTTAAAGAAATGGTTATGGGTAGGTTTAGGGGTAGGTGTAGGATTAGTGGCTCAAAATATCATTTTAATGTTATATTTTTACTAAAATTGTCATTTTCCTACACATTTCTGCCCATTATGTTTTATTCTTTTAACATTCTTTATAAAATGGGTAGGTTTAGGTTCGGGATGGGGTTTAGGGATCTTACATTTATCTACAAAACGATAAAAGGGAAATTATACATATATCTTTAAGACATGATAAGATTCGTAAATATTTTACGTTTTTTCGCTGTAAAAACGTAAGTATTTTTACGTTTTAGTGCCATAATTACGTCAATATTGTACGTTTTAGCACCTTTCTAAACGTACAAAAATGTACGTTTTGTGTCTTTGAAAGTTACGTATTAATACCTACGTATTAACAATGAGACCAGGCTGAGCCTTCAGAGGTCTGTGCGTCCCTCCATGGATATGCCTCCCCAGACCATCACTGACCCAAACCGGTCATGTTGAATGATGTTACAGGCAGCATCACGTTCTCCACGGCTTTTCCAGACCCTTTCACATCTGTCACATGTGCTCAGGGTGAACCTGCTCTCATCTGTGAAAAGCACAGGGCACCAGTGGCGGACCTGCCAATTCTGGTGTTCAATGGCAAATTGATGGCCACCCTCAAGAAGTCTGTTTCTGATTGTTTGGTCAGAGACATTCACACCAGTGACTGTGCTGGGAGACACAGCAAACCTTCTGGCAATGGCACGTATTGATGTGCCATCCTGGAGGAGTTGGACTGCCTATGCAACCTCTGTAGGGTCCAGGTATCGCCTCATGCTACCAGTAGAGACACTGACCCCAGCAAAATGCAAAACTAGTGAAAAACAGTCAGAAAAAATGTCAGTGGCCTCCACCTGTAAAACCATTCCTGTTTTGGGGGTTGTCTCATTGTTGCCCACCTAGTGCACCTGTTGTTAATTTCATTAACACCAAAGCAAGCTGAAACTGATTAACAACCCCCTCTGCTACTTAACTGACCAGATCAATATACCAGGAGTTTAACTGACTTGATGCTATTCTCTGATTAAAAAGTGTTCCTTATTTTTTTTTTTTTTTTGAGCAGTATACATATCTTTTACTCTTTATGAATGTCATCTTCTGTATTTTTTAGCTTTTGAGAAGCTCAAGGACTGTATATCTTTGGTAATTGTGATATTGTCTGGCAGTAAAGCAGTATTAAAGCACATTACCACCGTAAATGTGTAGCAGTTGCCTCATACAGGACACTTAGGAAACAGAAAAATATTTTTGCAAATAAAGTAATAAAATATCTGCTGAATCTTTTTCACATCTCTTTGTCATTTTTGTGCTAAATTATGGAGAGTAGTAATCATAAGAGTATCTATAAATATCAGTGATAAAATCATTAACTATACCCATCTCTCTAATGATAAAACACTTTTTTAATAAAAATAAAACATATTAATCATTAGTTACATTTATTCATTGATTGTTTTGTTTGATCTATAAATTGATGTGTTCAATTTTCTGTACTCATAACTTAATAACACTTTACATGGTTAAAACATGGTTATATGGTAATGTTCAAATGTATTGGCTTAGTAATTGTACAAAGTAACAATGCTGATGATTAAATGGATGCAATGTTTCTCTAGCCATTTTCTATCAGAATTTAATGAGGGTTTCTATTGGTTTCCATTGCATATATACAGTATATTGATCTGTAAATCTATTAAGCAAAGCAATACAATTCCCTATAACAATTAGAATTTATAAGGTTTTATTGCAGAGAATGAAATGTTTATCAGTTCTGCATTGATTTCAAGGTTTTCGGCCGAGCACATCTCCATTCCCCCAGAGTAAAGGTGAGATTCTAAAAATAAAGGTCAAGGTGGTATTTTGGTCATTAGGACATACCTGCCACGTTCCAGCAACGTACCACTAAAACGTCACCACGACGAATATGGGAATCACAAAGTTACATCGCTGGAACGTTATTCGGTACGTTGCTACAACGAATATGGTCTGGTCCAGTTACTTCGTCACAGCGTAACTGTGTTAGCTGGGATTATATTCACCAAACACTGATATGTTTGATTCGGATCTGTTTTGAAATTTGTTGTTTTTCTTTTTTTGCTTTATCATTTATCCATTTGGTTATCATTGTCAGTTTCACAAAACCAAACGCTTGACCAATCTGCTGTTTCTTAAGCATCAAGAATGGCAAAACAAAGACTGTCACCCAACATCGGTTAAGAACAAATATTTACAATGTTGTTATCATTATCAATTAAAAATAAACAATAAAAATGACAGAAAACTAATAACAAAGATAGTTTTCGGATCAATAAATGTACATTTCAAACGAAATATGTTGGCTTGAAAAGGCTATCCCGAGGCAGGTCTCGAAATCGATTCTCTTAAAGCACCATGTGTCGTAGCATTATCCACTGGCCTATTTTCACTACCATTAAATCTGCATGCAAAGCCTACTCATTCATGCAGCCTATTAGGGAAAACTATGATATCACAAATGTGTTTTATGTGTAGCCTATATAATTCACATTTCTGTTTTTTAATTTTATTACAAGAAAAAAATAACTTACACATGGTGCAGTTGACTGCTACTTGCGAAAATGAGCTATGATACGTCCACTTCATAATATGTGAAAACCACAATTTGTACCAGGATATAAATATGTTTTTTTCTGCTGTAAAGTTGGGCATTTTAACATGGGGCTCAATGAGATTCTGCTCTCTTTTGGAGCCTGTCCCTAGCGGCCAGCCGATGATTTGCAGTTTACGTCACTTCCGTATTGGCTTCAGGAGAAAGTGGGGGAGGTTGCTGCTTGGCTGTTACATATGGACAGTGTTGGGTAAGTTACTTCAAAAAAGTAATTAATTATTAATTACTAATTACATCATCAATGTTGCATTTAAAATACTTTTCTAATTACTCTGTCTGAAAAGTAATTTAATTACTCAATAAGTAACTTACTAATTACTTCTTAAAATCCCTATAAACCTTGACCGTATAGACAATAGAAAGGAAACTCTTTTAATAATTTAGTCAAACATGGAATAGTTTAACCTTTTATAGCTTTTTAAAACATTTTAACTTTATTAAAACATATACTATAATACTTTTATTTACTTTATAATACTTAATTTTTTTTAGTAACAAATAGGGATGTCACTATACCAAAAATCTAGTAGTCGGTACCGATACCACCAAAAGTGCACAATACTTATATAAAAATATATAAACATACAAATAAAACAATGCTATATATATATATATATATATATTATTTTTTTTTTTTTTTTTTTTTTTTTTTTTTTTTTTTTTTTTCCAGGTAGGTCTAATAGTAGTAAGTAAAAATAGCACAGAAATTGAATAATCAAATATAAAATAACTCTGCATAGTCATAACTGTATAAATTAAATATAGATTAATCCTTATTAAAGTTTTTCTTTTATTGTTTGATTATCATTTATAATACACACAGCCAATAGTAGACAGTAGCATGTTTTAAAGGCTGCTGTCACTAAGACCTAATGGACGGAGACAATATGCTGTTACACATGCTGTTCACATTCACATAACCAACGCGAATATACGCCAAGACGGTCATTTTGACATAACTGTGTGTGCATTTGAACGTTTATGTGTAATAAACCGCGAAAATTTGACACTCGCGAGAGGCGGCTATGTGTGTGCGCTTTGGTTGAGAGCGCATTGACTGAAGACCGTCTCTCAGAGAGCGCGCTTCGTTTTTTCTCCCTAGGACATAGCTTACATTTTACCGTAATGTTCTTGCCTACCTGTGTCAAAAAAGTGAAGTTATTGGAATATTTCCATTCTGCAAAACAGCCACTCGCTTCTGCCGACATCTTCAGACAGCGACCATGCAGCCAACTGGTTCGAAGTTGTAAACTCACGCGCACTACAGCTAACGATTTTAAAGAGGCAGCGTTCGCTTTTACCTTTAGACGACAAATTTAGATTTTAAATTCAATATTGATTTAAACAGAACTGTTAAACTAATTTACAGTATGTAACGCAAGTACATTATAAGTAACTGTAATTAAATTGCCTAAAAATGAACAGTAATCCCTTACTTTACTTTTTCAGTGGATAAGTAATTTAATTACAGTAACGCATTACTAATGGCTCGTTTCCACTGAGCGGTTTGTTTCGGTACAGTATGGTACACAATTTTTGCCGTTTCCATTGTCAAAAGTTGTGAATGGTACCCTAATTCCGAACCGTACCGTACCACTTTTTTGGGACCCTTTTGTTGGGGTACCAAGCACAATAGTACCGTACCAAAAGGGTGGAGCTACACTCTGCAGAACGTTCATTGGTTGACAGAGAATCGTCACTTGCGCGTTTTACAAGGGGAATGACAACACAAGAGGTGCCACACACAACTGTGTTCCAGGGAACGCGTGCATTGATTATCTTCACTTCATGTAGGCTATATAACAAAACGAAATATAAAACACAACCTTGCCTCTTTTCGTTTTCATTTAAAAAATATGAAACCTATTAATGTATGGTTCAGGCAATATGTGCATATGTACTCTTCACTGTATATGTAGCCTACATGTAGCTGATAATAAAATGAAATAAGACAAAACAACCCTCTCTTTTTGTTAAAAGTCAGTTTTAATTATCAATAATAACCATTATAAAAGTATAAATATAAAGTATGAGAAGCTATACAATAAGAAATAAAGACAAGCAAACAATTCAGTCAAACGTACAGCGCACTAAGTACAACAGTAAATTTAAATAAATATATAAAGTTATGAAACTTCACTTTGCCCTCAGCCAAAACGATTTGCCCGGGAACAAATTATAAATTCATGAGACCAAAGATTGCCCGTTATACACAAGATGAATGATATCTCGTTTTTAACCACTACAGAGACATCTGAGCCAGCGGCAAATGTCAGAAAGACTAGCCGAGGTACAGCTGCGCTCGGCTGGGTACGTTAGCACAGAGCGCCCGGTGATCGCCTTGATCTCACAACTCCGACAACATCAGATCAAATTTTCAAATAGGCACTATCTTTATAAATAAACCACAGATTTGAGCTTTAAACAACTACATTCTCGCCTGAAAAACTTTTAAAACTACATTTCATGACACAATAAATTAGTTTTTAAATTACGCGGGTTTTCTCCTCCGCTTCTTCGCTATTGACGCTTGCTGGTAGGTGCTGCTACATGGACGTCTGAACTTTGCGTACTTGGTATTGTGAAACATCGAATGTTGGCATGCAGCAAGCAAAGCCTGTCTTCTTCTTGTGACAGACAGCCTCAAGCTGAGAAGCAAGAACAAGATCTGCTGTATCCATGTTGCCTACTGTGTCGTTTTCTTCTTCACGCGAGAATGACGTCGATCTGGCTACACCACGCCTATCAAGTAAGGGTTCTGTTGGCGGTGGAAACGCAAGCCTGTTCAGGGTGTACCGTTCCAAACCGTTACCGTACCGAACTGTACTGAACTGAACCATACCGCTCAGTGGAAACGAGGCATTAGTAACGCGTTACACCCAACACTGCATATGGACATTAATAATCCAATTGCAATAGGTCTAGTAGCACAATCGGAATTAAAAAAAGTCACATATGACCATGTCAATCGGAATTAATTGGCCAAATCTGATTACAATTTCATTTGGAAATTCCTTTTGCAATCCGATCGAGAGGACATGTAAACACTTGATCGGATTGAAAACTGAAACTGGAGAGTAATGCGCATGTGCATTACAATACATAATACATGCGCATTATTATGTGCAATGACGTAGAAATAGCGTAATGACATATGACTCGTGGAACGAGCTGTTCTTTCCATTGAATAATGTCATAAATGTCATAAAAGTCTCATAAATGAGTATCCTGTAATTCTGAAATTATTTTTCCACTCATCGTCTGTGAAGTGGAGCAGGATAACGTCCCCCCAGTCCTTGTTTCATACTCTCATCCACAGACGACTGGTTTTGGGCTAGGGAAAAGGTGCTTTTACTGCTTGATAAATAAGCAGCACGTCCCAATGGTTCATGTGCTCGTCGACGCCTAATTAGGACCCGAAATAGATAAATATTAAGTCTGCTTTTAAAAACAAAGAAAAGGAGGATGGTTAGTATGCAACAACAGCGAGAAACTCTGTATATTCGTGCGGTGTGTGCATGTCAAAAGATTAAATCCAACTTACATATAAACTGACATATAAATGCGCACATCAACCCGATCACTTTATTTAGCGTTCATGTAAACACTACGTTCGGAATCATCAATCGAAATGAATTAATTCAGATTAAAGGAAAAAGTGTCCATGTAAATGTGTGTCAAAATACAACTGGCACAGACAAGTAACGTTAATTAAATACAAATCTTACCTGGAGTCACAAAATAATGGGGTTCCAAAAGCCACCATACACACTTGAAGAAGCTGGATAAAATATACCACTGGATTTTCTATTTAATAGTTATTAAATAGAAAGTCTATATAATTTAACAGTTTAAATTTAGACTTCTATTCACATTCAAGGCACATTCGCACGCACAGCATATCTGGTAGGATTCTCTCAGGTGCGAGGCTCAAGCTCATTATCATAAGAACCAATCAGAGCCCTTCAACGGCCTTCGAACCAATCAGGTTTCGTCACGTGTGTTACATGTGTTGTTTGAATGTATGATGCATTTCAAATAATATGATGTTGAAATCCTTGTGGGAATTTCAGTAATAGCCTATTACAATTAACGTATCATGTAATGGACAACAGCCTTTCAAGTACAAACAAGTAAAACTGAAAAACATTAATTTTAAGTATGTTTATGGCAATGATTAATAATAGTTGACAAATGTTTATAATACATTATAAGTTGGTATATTGTAAATGTTAAAATTATAATATATTTCTTTTGAAAATATTAAAATTATAAATATATGAATATTTAAAATATATTGCAGTAGGCCTACACATGGCTATAAAGTACATTTAAACCCACTAAAAGGTGAATCATTTTGCTATGTTCTTACACAAAGTACACATAAAATATACTTTTAAGTAAGAGTAACATAAGTATGTTTTCTGTAAATACACTAACTTCACTAAAAGTATGCTTGTGTTTAGCATATTTTTTTAGAAGTCTAACCAAGCATATATGTATTACCAAAGGACTTCTAGTATACTGTTTAGAAACATAATAAAAGTATGATTGTGCTTAGCATATTTCTTAAAAGTGTAATTAAGCATATATTTATTACAAAAGTACTTCTAGTATAATTTTTTGAAATATATTAAAAGTATGATTGCGTTTAGCATTTTACTTAAAAGTGCAATTAAGCATATATTTATTACAAAAGTACGTCTAGTATATTTCTGAGAAATATATTAAAAAAAATGCAATTCAATATATATTTTAATGCACTTCAAATAAGTATGTTGGGAATACAAATGTATTATTAGCATACTACTTTTACAGTACATTTTAATACATTTAATACTGTGTCTTTTTCACCTGGGTATGCTTGACTTAACGAAACTTAAAAACATGAACTTGAACATAAACATGGCAAACTCACACACAATGGCTTACATGAACAATACTTGACAAAGATGCATGGCAAACATGAGGGCTTATGCTGCCTTCACGTTGTCATGATACCTGCCTGTGTTCCCTGTGTCTCCATTGTTGTGTGTTCACCTCTTGTTTCCCTGCTGCTGTTCCCCTTGTTAGTTTCCATGGACACTCATTGGACCACTCCCCCTTGTTAGATTGTTACCTCGTTAACCTCGTCAGCCTTGTTCACCCTGTCTATATAAGCCTGGTTCTTTCACTCATTCCCTGCAAAGTATTGTACGTGCAATTCTGAACATTTCTCTGGTTCCTTGTATCTTGTTTTCTGTGTCCTGGTTTATTCTGTCCTGTGTTTTGGATTTCCCTGTCTGCCTGTGTGTTCCTGCCTTGTTTTGTGTTTCTTTGTTTGGACTGCCTGTCTGTGTTCTGACCCTGCCCTGTACATTAGATTACGATTGTGGATTACCCCTTTTCAATAAACTGTGTTTGGATCCTCAACCTTTGAGTCTCGGAGCAGTATGTTACAGAATACTTCGCCCACTATGGATCCAGCAGTTCAGATCATCCGCCTACGTCAAGGTAACTGGTCACTCGAGGACCACATCCAGGACTTTCTAATTTCTCTGACCTCCCGGACTATGCATTTATTGATTTATTTTGTTAGGAACTCAATGAACAATGTCAGTCTAAGCTCATCTGTGATGGTCCTCAAGGGTCACTCATTGAGTTTCTGGACTATGCTCTGCTGTTGGCTGGTTCCTCCTTCACTGTTGGGGAGATGGAGGAGGACGCTTCCCCTAAACATTTTTTGGGGAGGGGCAGTGCACACCAAGCTCCAGTGGCCACAGAGCTTGGCCCATCACAGTCACCAGCATGCCCAGTTCTGATGATCGCTAGCCCAAGATGGCCACCATTCCAAAATCTTGTCCCGTCATGGCCACCATTCCAGAGTCTCGTCCCGTCATGGCCGCCATTCCTGAGTCTCGTCCCGTCATGGCCGCCATTCCTGAGTCTCGTCCCATCATGGCCACCATTCCTAAGTCTCGTTCCGTCATGGCTGCCATTCCTGAGTTTTGTCCCATCATGGCCGCCAAGCTATTGTCTTAAGACAAGATGGCCGCTCCATCTGTGTCTTCAGACAAGATGGCCTTTGGACAAAAATGGATGCTACACCTGTGTCTTTGGACAAGATGGCTGCCACGCCTGAACCTCCCGCCGTCATGGCCGCTATGCCAGAGTCTTCAGCCTTCACGTGTGCCTCACCAGAGTCTTCAGCCATCGTGGACGCCACATCTGAGTTCCCGGCCGTCATGAGCGCTGCACATGAAGACATTCTGGGTTTCCCTAAGCTCTGGAGACTGGCTTCAAGTCTGGAGAATACACCACTGATGTCGATACGTGCAGCCAGCATCCCTAGACCAGCGCCATCTAGCCCACCAAGCTCAGCACTCTCAAGCCTGCCAATGCCTGTGCTGTCCATCCCAGAGGTCATTCCCTTGCCCTTGGTACTTCCCATTATGGCTATGGCCATTTAGTGTGTTTGGGCTGCACACTGCTCTCCAGCCCATGAATCCGCTCCAGAGCCTGCTCCAGTCCATGAATCCACTCCAGATACAGCTTCAGCCCACTGCAGAGCCTGCTTCAGTCCATGAGTCCACTCCAGAGTTCGCTTCTGTCCCAGAGCCCAGTCTTGTAACCTAATGTATGGACTTCCTGTCCGCCCTGATCCGATCACGGAGGTCGTCCCTGAGTTTCCTGTCTGCCTCAACATGACCTCAGAGGTCGTACCTGAACATCATGTTTGCCCCAACGCGACCACAGAGGTCGTTCTTGAACAGTCTGCCTGCCTCAACAAGACCAGAGAGGATGTTCTGGTCAGAGCCTTGGAGGGTGTTTCTGAGCTCCCTGCCTGTCCTGTTACGGCCCTAGTGGCCAACAGTGGTGGACGAAGTACACAAATCAAGTGCTTGAGTAAAAGTACAGATACGTATCATAAAATATTACTCAAGTGAAAGTATTTAGTGCTTCTTTTCAATTTTACTTGAGTGAAAGTACAAAAGTACTTGATTTTTAATGTACTTAAGTAAAAAAATACTGATTGATGAATGTTTATTTTGTAATTTTATATAGGCCACTTATATAATTTTATTTTGTATTATATATTTTATATAATCCTATTGCTCAAAATAATTATGAATGATTATGAATTGTCAAGTAGCCAGCACTAGTCAGTCTGGATGGAAGATTAGTGGATGCAGATACATAATATGTAATGTGTGTTGACAAACAATATAAAAACAGACGAAACATATAGGGCTAAATACATAACATTTTAAAACATGCTGCAGCAGCGGGGAAGATGAACGTGCATGTGTTATTTTAATTTGTGTTAGATTTGCACGATTCTGGATAAAATGAGAATCAAAATTTTTATTTGTTTCTTTCAAATAGAGATCATGATTCTCCCATGATTCTGAATAGACAACTAAACAAAATTGTATATAATTATTTACTAGAGGAATTCATTTTTCCAGGAGCTCTTTGCTTCTACCTCCAATTACATTGCTAACAGTGATTGTATGTTAATCGCCTAAATTATTACATTATTAGCTAACTGCAGTCTCCAAATTGTAATGTTGATATGCTTTCTCTGTAAAGCTGCTTTGAAACGATATGTATCGTGAAAAGCGCTATACAAATAAATGTGAATTGAAAAAAAAAAAAATAGAGGACAATATTAATTGCTGCAGTCTATTTTAAAATATTTAATTAATTCATTTTAAAAAATGGGTTTGAATTGAATGTTTCATTACTGGATGAATCAATGTTTTTGAACAAATCTTTTGAATTAATCATTCAATGTCAAATACATTTTAACAGTCACTTGTCGCCTCCTAGTGGCGTAACGATGTAATCGATACAACCGTTATTTGAAGCAGCAAGTTAGTTTAAAAATATGATTTGATCTGATTGAATCGAGATCACGATCTGTAGACACATTGATGTGGACGTGTCGCATTAAAGCATTTCAGTGGGCTTAAACAGATCACCCTTTACAGCAGATTTAGTTCAGAAACAACTGACCTTAATATGATTTTCAGTTACAATAATTCGTCCTAAAATTCAACATTAGTAGGCTGACTTACTTTTCGCCATCAGTCGTGCGCGCACTCAAGGATCCTCCAGTTCTTGGCTAATTTTCAGATTTGTAAATTCATTCACTGGAGAGTCGCTCTGAACAGATCATTGAATCGGTGAGTTGTTGACTCAAGAACAGCTGCAATACGATCAGTCCAATTCGCGAATGAATTGTTGATGTGATTTGTGAACCGATTTAACAGGATGATTGAAAAGAATCAGTTTTTGCGTCTCTAAGCATGTGACGATTTCTTCATTTTAAAATAATGAGTAACAATATGTTTTATGTAATGTAGTGGAGTAAAAAGTACGATCTTATGCTTTGGAATGTAGTGAAGTAAAAGTAAAAGTTACTCAAAATAAAAATACTCGAGTAAAGTACAGATACTTGAAAAATTTACTTAAGTACAGTAATGAAGAAAAAATACTTCATTACTGTCCACCACTGGTGGCCAACACTAATCTCTTTGTGCTTCATGTTCCAGTTTTACTTGATCAGCCATGGTGGTTTCCAGTGTTGCCAGAACTGCCCTGGTGGTCATCTGCTACGCCATGGGGGTCTTCAAGCCTGTCTGCCTGGCCATCTGCATAGCCTGCACCATCCTGGACACCTGCACAGCCTGCACCACCCTGGCCATCTGCCTGGCCTACTCCGCCCTGCTCCGCCCTGGCCACCTGCTCAACCTGCTCCGCCCTGGCCTCCTGTTTAGCCTGCACCGCCCTGGCCATCTGCCCAGCCTGCTCTGCCCTGGCTGCCTGCTCGGTCTGCTAGGCTTCTGTTTGCAGGTCCTCTTCCACTCCATGGACCTGACACCTCCACCCCGCCCCCTTGTTCACCTCGCCCTGCCTCCCTGGACTTCTTGTTAGGAGCGTCTGGAAGCCATTCCTTAAGAGGGGGGCTATGTCACGATCCCTGCCTGTGTTCCCTGTGTCTCCATTGTTGTGTGTTCACCTCTTGTTTCTCTGCTGCTGATCCCCTTGTTAGTTTCCATGGACACTCATTGGACCATGCCCCCTTGTTAGCTTGTTACCTTGTTAAGCTCATCAGCCTTGTTCACCCTGTCTATATAAGCCTGGTTCTCTCACTCATTCCCTGCAAAGTATTGTATGTATAACTCTGCAATTCTGAGCATTTCTTTGGTTCCTTGTATCTTATTTTCCTGTGTCCTGGTTTATTCTGCCCTGTGTTTTGGATTTCCCTGTCTGCCTTTCTGCCTTGTTTTGTGTTTCTTTGTTTGGACTGCCTGCCTGTGTTCTGACACTGGCCTGTACATTAGATTACGATTGTGGATTACCCCTTTTTGATAAACTGCTTTTGGATCCTCAACCTTTGAGTCTCAGAGCAGTACGTTACACACATGCTTTTGGAAATGTGATAATTCCCACTTCTGAAGTCATGATTATGAGCTCATTGCATTCAACTTTCGAAATTGGAGGGCATTCATGTGCAATTTTTACTTAGGAAACTCATATTTACAATAATTCTGAGAGCATGTGAAGGCAGCATTAAATACTTAGACAAGGGGAACACATAACTAAGACAACCAATGAACAAGTGACACAAGGAACAAGGGAACCAATGACAAACAGAACTCAGAAACACATGACCATAAACAACCAATCAGCACATGACACATTGACTAAGGGAGCACGCGAGGAGCAAGGAAAGCATGACATAAACTGCATGAATGAAATGACAAAATAAAAGGCATGAAAATGTAAACATGAACCAAAACCCAAAACCACGTGACATTAACAGCACAGCACATATTTAGTGCTGCTTCAGCAGGGATCAGTGCTAAGAATTGGGTCACTGTTTCAAATGTTTAGATACCAGTGAAATATCACAATTCTCTATTCCAATTCTGATACTACAGCAAAAACTACTAGCCTAATTAATGTAAATTTAAAACATTATTAAAGACAAGTAAGTAGTCAGTATAAAATAAGAACAAAAGAACAAAATTCAGTCAAGAGCAGTGAGTGATTTATTTGTCCTTTGTTTGATTAACATTTAAACACAGCAGCAGGTTTCTTAGGCTGCTCCCCCTTTAAGACAGAGTGCATGGATCCAAAATGAACATACTGTCTACGTTCACTTAAAACCGACTCTGTTTACTAGGATACTCACTAAGATGGGCGTTTTTACATCATTTTGTGTGAATTCATCCGTTCAAGCGCAATACATGAAAGAGAATGCAATTCAGTATTCACGCACTGTCTGAAACACAGTTTTTGGGGCACACACTTCATATTTGCGTTCATGAAAACTCTTGACCTGCAAAGGTCCTGTAATAATGTAGGGAACCACACGTTATACATAAATCACGTAATAGTTCATGCTTTACTTACATATACAATTGAGTTTTAATCCAAATGACGTGTGTTGAGTGAACTATCAGCAACCAAGAGCATGCAACAAGTGCTCTCTCACTCTCTCTCTCTTCACCATCATTTAACGTTAATAATACATGCCTCGTTTTACTTTCTTTGCCATTGACATCTGACTGAACTACAAACTTTCCACTGATGTCTGTGAAAAGAGATTGACAAGCTGTGCCTCTGTGCCAGCTCACGCACCACAGCTATACAGGCGTTACTATATTTAGTTTAATATTCCATTAATTAGATATATTTACTTCATAGACAGCCTTCTTTTTTATTCCCATTAAACTCTCTGTTGCCTGTGTTTCTTTGTCTGGACACAAACACTATACACACACTGTGCTGTATCGGTTGTTGGTATCGGAGCATTTTAATGGGTACAAGTACGAGTACACGAGCGCAGTATCGGGCCCGATACCATTACTGGTATCGGTATCGGTGCATCCCTATTGAAAATACAGAACTCGCATTGCATCCTAGGACACTAATGGGGAATGCCTCTAGCATGTCTGGTGCATGTAAAAACACGACAATAACATTGACCAGCGTCAGCCCATGACGTCACTGCTGGTACAACTAGAGTACAAATAGGGCACCTGTAATACACGTCATCCTCTTTCTTGTCATCAGGATCCATTTTTTATACACTGTAAAAAAAAAAATGCTGTAAATTTACAGCTGAAATTTACAGTACTGAATCTTTTTTTTTTTTAATTACAGTTTCTTGCGGTAAATTAGCTCGTGATCTGTGGGGGAGGGGAGAAATGGCAAGATTGAGTGACATGTTTTTTCAGTGGAATCTGCAGTTTTGTGAAGTTCAAGCTCGTTTACAGGTAGCAGATCACGGGTGAATCTAAAATAAGTGTTCACTTTTAATCTTATTAATTTAATTTATTTTTGCACTGTAAGACTTTAAGTAGATGTAGCTAAATTTATTGTTCCTCAGAGTTGTGTTTGTGTGTGTGTGTTTGCAGCTGGTTGCATATTTTTGTTCTTTCATTGTGCAAAAGTTACCCTAATATAGAGGGAAATGTAAAATAAGTGCGTTTGTTGGATTATTTTGGCATGTTTTTTTTTTTTTTTTTTTTTTTTTTACACGGTGGGGGATGGTGGAACAGCTAGGTTCTTTAGCACGAGTGAATTTAGAACGAGCTCATTTACAAGTAGCAGACCATGGGTGAATCTAAAATAAGCGTGTTCAATTTTAATCTTATTAATTCACTTTTAATTTTATGCTTAAAGACAGTGGATGTAGCTAAATTTATTGTTCCTCAAAGTAAAGTGTGTGTGTGTGTGTGTGTGTGTGCTTTTGTTGCATATATTTTGTTCTTTTATTGTGTAAAAGTTACCTTAATATAGAGGGAAATGTAAAATAAGTGCGTTCGCTGGATTATTTTATTAAGTAGGTTTTTGAATTTGCCACCTTTTGGTAGTATGTTTTTTTTACGCGGTGAGGGAAGCGAGGTTCTTTAGCACGAGTGAATTGCGCTTGTCTGTCTTAGTGGAAGTTATCTGCACTGATTAAATGTCAAGTCTCATCTAAAGCAACTCGGGGTAATCTAAATTTTATTGTTATGTTGGCTTTGTATAGTATATGAGCACAATCGTTTTAACAGCATACTTTTGCACTCAATAAATTTGCTCCAACTATGTACATTAAGCCGTCGACATAACAGATGAAATTCACTTAAATTTTAATATCCTCAAAGTTAAAACACGCGTGTGTTTGATAGCTGTATTGCGCTCTTCCATAGTGTAAAATGTTTACTTGAAAACTTTGTGCACACACATGTAGTACTTTACCTGCATTTGTGAGACACATGCGCATTCACATTCATGTCACTTTCAATTGTGCATTGCCTGCTTGTAATAAGAGTTTCAAAAAGTTTTCAGCTTTCAAAACTCATTGTTATCGACACAAGAGGGGAAATCTAAGCTCAAATCTATGCCACTGACCTCATTTAAATTAAAGTCGGCATGAAGTGGAAGTTGCAATTGTCTTTTCTTCTCTACTGTAACGTCTATCCGAGTGAAACAGCATCTGAAATGGAAGGGCGGGACTTGATTTTCGTCCTTCGGGAATTGATTGGATCGTTGGAAGTTGGGCATTGCTAACAAAATGGAGGCAGATCTGAATGGCTGTTTGCAGTCAATTGTGGGGATTTCTCTCCACCGGACTCACTGTGAGCACCCTCACATTACTGTAAGAACTTTATTTATTGAGGATGACGAGGACAGTAAACAGCACTAAACAGCGAGAGAGAGACTGACTGACTGACTGTGCGTGTCCGTTGGCGCGGAGCAAGTGGAGAAGAATGAGCGTTTTCGGTTCATTCCTATGGAAGTTGAGCCTCACACTCGCGCATAAGTTAAGTGTGATGCTGAACTTCCATAGGAATGCATTTAAAAACTGAGTAAAAAACTGACTGACTGAGCGTGTCCTCCATCAGGTTCCTTTCAATGTTTAAGGGTACTGTACACCACAATGACTGGCATCAGCGGTGGTTAATGCGTTGATTTCTATAAAGTGAAGCATCAACTTACCCCAGCGACAGCATTTACCCCTTACGTCACTGGATCTGCTGGCAGTTCCAGATAGCTCCGCCCTTGCGCCATAGCATGTGACAGGAAGTGGCGATGAGTCGTTTTGACAGGGAGGGCAGGTTAATGTTTTTGATTAAAGATTACGAGAGCACATGAATTTAAAAAAACAATGAAGTGCACGGATAAAATATTGATAATACATACTACAATATTCCATAAAAAAAATAAGAGTTGTCAATTTCAATTTCATGCCGACTTTAACATGTCATGTTGACTCGTGTCAAGTCAGGTGTGAAACCCTGAGTAGATTTTATCAGCATCTTAAAACTCACATTAGAGAGGGGAGAAGCGTTTCAGGTCCATTTCAGCAATGTGACAAGTCTTTTTCAATTGCGTACATTTTACAGCACATGTATCTAGAAAACACTGATTGTTCAGAGGTAAACCTGATTGATTAAGTTGCACTTCCTCATGGAATGCATGAGTGCTCTGAACAGCATCATGAAATGCCACAGAACTTTCTTTGCAGTGATACTGATACTGATGGTGTGGAACAAGACACCTTTGGTGAAAGTGTTAATAAAGATCAGTTTTTGAGACATCTTGCTCTATTTTATCTCAAATTGCAATCAAAATGTCTGATTCCATCCTCCACTGTTCAAATAATTGTTGATCACCTTCAGGAAATTCATGAAATGAGTACTTGCACCTACTTTTTAAATTGAGTAGCAGCTTAAAAGGTAATGAGGTGCTCAATACAGACGCCTCATCCTTTAGTTTAATCCCTTATCAGGATGCTCCACATCATAGATCACGTATTGACCAGATGCAGCTTGTTTTGCTTTGCAGGGAGCAGGACTTCAAGTATTTTGGCCAGGCTAAACACAGGAAAGTGTTTAGCCCTCTCATCAAAGACCTTAAAGACACCAAAGTGTAGCGAAACTGTACAGGTATTTAATTAATTTATGGGTGAAATATATGAATATAATAAATCATAAAGCTTTATGATTAATTATAATACATATACCGACCCAAGAGGGAATTATACATATATTGTGAATTAATTACAAGGAATTATAATCAATTACGTTTATGATTAAATTATTATCAAACCAGAACTAGAGAAACTATTAGTTTGTCCAGCAAACCGTTAGCTCCTCATAGCCAATAAAAAAAAGGGAAGGTTTTTCTCTGGCCACGAGAAAGACTTCCTATTCTAGCATCAATGCGTAAAGCAAGGATACTGGATCGAAACGTTAAAGTGACCTGGGTTTGTTGAATGAGCAAAAAAAAACAATCGAGCATGAATATAATGTATTTAATATATGAAATTACGGATACAGAGACTATACTAAACATACACAAATAATACACATATATAGAAAGCGAAAGGAAAGTCAAGAAAACAGAGGTGATCAAAGGAATGGCAACTTACGAACAGTTAAAACCTTTGAGAGCCAGCAAGGAAACTCTGCTTACACATCGAGCTTAAAACGCTTTGAAAAGAATGGTTCTATACTTGCATAGGTTCAGGTGCTGTGGTCGTTTCGTGTTTCTGCAGGAGTTTCGGTGCGTGTGGCTGAAGCGATTGGTCCTTTTCTGAGAAGGTGTTCTTCGGCGGGTTTTCAAACAAGGGTTTAACTTAAGAGTAAGATAACCGGAAAATAAAGAAAAAGAGTCCGTCTCCTAGGCGATGAAGAGTGAAGACTTCGGGCCACGGATGAAGAGGGTTTGACAAAGAAACTTGTTGCCAAGAAGATGGTCGTCCCGAAGAGGGGGGGGGCGCGTGATGGAAGCGCGGTCGCCGAGACGTCCGGGAGAGACGTGTGTGAAATGGCGAGGGACAATCGAGAGACAATCGAGAGACGCGTGTCATTGTGTTTTAAGGACAACAGACCAGAACGCCTCCTTGGGTACATCAGCCAATGATTAGGGTGCGATTTTGGCGGGCAAACTTTTTCTTTGTCTCCATTTATGACCTAATTTGCATGGTTTATGAAGTGTCAGATCTGAGTACATTTTCTTCAAAGTACCTTTAAAAATAGAAGAATGCATTTTACAGTCATGTGACATACATTTTCAATTAGAGCATAACGAAAGCTTTACAATGAGACCAAACTTGTCAGATGGCAAAGACATAAAAGGGGAGATACAGTTTATTCTTGAGTTTTATTTCGTTTAGAAGAAAACTAATACAACTACAGTCATAGCTAAGCTTATATACTAGGGATAAATACATGCACCTTTAAATACAGCGACGGGTACACTTTGGCACAGTCATATTTGGAGGATAAATGTACATTCACAATCTCCATGCGTGTTTGTGAGTGTCTGTATGTGTGTGTGTATTGGGGATGTGGCCAGTGTCTGTGACCGCATGACCCTTAGCCCCACCAGGGTGACTCTTTGAAGTCCCTGGAGCTGGTGAGAATATGTTCTGTTTTTCTTTACTGGGGTAGCAAAGGTGCCAATGGGGCAATTGGTCCCGGACTTGCCGGAGCCGATTCATGATTTACACGCACAGTTCAGGAGGCTAAAAGCATTCTGAAGATTCTAAAGTTGACGGGCAGATCCGATTTTGAACAGACACTACAAAAGTAAGTGGCATTAATTTGCCTGATGGAACAGTGTACAGGGGAACGCTATCTGCAATTTGTGGGGATAATCTGGGCTCCCATGGCATTGGTGGATTTGTGGAAAATTTCACAAAAAGTGTGAATTTTTGCAGAAACTGCAATCTAGATAGGGAAACGTTTAAAAAAAAGACCCCTTGTTCAAAGTAAGTAAATGCACTGTACAGTCGTATAAGGATCTTGTTCAAAGTCAGACAAGTGATGCTACATCCAATGCCACTGGAGGTGTCAAATTTGACTCTGTGTTTAATGGACTTTCATGTATGTCAGCCTGGGCTACCCCCCTGTCTGGGACATATTTTTGAAGGAGATTCATCATATGATTTAGCATTGTACATTAATCATCTTGTCACAGTGGAGAAGCTGTTCACTTACCAGGAGTTAAATTGACGAATAATTCATTTAACATACTTGGGTAATGATGCAAACAACAAACCCAGTGACGTTGTTCCAAGGAGTGACAACATTTTCTGGCCATGCAGTTCAAAACTGGTATTTTCTTAGAATGTTGCCAGGATTGATTGGAGACAAGATTGTAAACCCATCTGAAAATTAGACGTGGCAGCTGGTTTTGCACCTACGAGAAATAGTAGAACTTGTATGTGCACCAGCTGTGTCCACTGGTCAGATAGCTTACTTGCAGGTTCTAATTGATGAATATTTGCATACTTGATAGCAGTCTTCTCCCAATCATTCACTCATACCAAAACACCATTACATCCGTCACTATCCTGACCTGATGTTTCACTTTGGCCCTCTAATTCGTTTGTGGACACTGCAATTTGAGAGCAAACACTCCTATATCAAACAGTGTGCTCGCAAATCACATAACTTAAAGAATCTATGTCGAACACTCGCTGAGAAGCATTCAAGCATATCTGTATGCTGGCAGCTACTTCCTACAAGACATTGAAGTAGAGAAAAGCACAGAGCTTTACCCTGGTGATTACAGTGAAGACATCAGACGCTCATTTTCAAATATGAACTTTGAGCCTATGAACACCGAGGTAGCCAGTAATGTTACAGTGAGAGGCACAAAATACAAAAAGAACATGTTTGTATTGATCAGTGACTCTGATGAGGGGCTTGTAGCTGGAAAGATCAAGCTAATTCTCATTCATCAGGGTGTGTCTTTACATTTTGTTACTCAGAAATATCAGGCTGTTCGCCTTCCAAAAATGGATGTTTACAGAATTACACCAGCAGAAAGAACATGCTGTGTAGATCTAAGGAATATGTTGGATTACTACCCATTGCTTGAGTACACTGGATGCCTGTACTAATTCTGCACCACTCTTTTCTGTAGACCAATGTCTAGCTGGTTTTAGGAGGCTGAACGTATAATTCTTCAGGCATTGCCCAGCCTGTCTTCTGACATTCTGCAACAGATCATTTCCAGTCTCCAAATCTCAGGACTACAATGCAAAGAAGACCTCAAATATATTCAGCAAGCATTCACATTACTGGATTAATTTCACACAATTTTCCTGACATATATTTGCCCTCCCCATTACCTGATCTAGCCCTCACAATGGTAATCTTTGGACCCTCTAGAAGAAATGAGGATTCAGTTCTATTGCCCCTGCGGTCCCTGTGGCCCTTTGGTCCTCCAAAACAACTGCTGTGGGCTTTTTTATTCTCCCAATGGCACCTGATGGATTGATCTAGCTCCTGCTGCCCTGCCTTTGGTTGGTTAAACTAGTGTGTGCCTTCTAGCTATTATGGCAATAGCTTCTTAATGAACCTCGCCCTGTAGGGAGAAGAGATTAATAGTATTGGTGATTGTGCACTGCATTAGCCTGTTCTCACAGAGCGGATGTGATTCTTAAACTCAGAACATGCAGAAGAGTGTAAGGGGAGGTTGAGTGCTTGCATTCTAATAATCAGGACAAATGCACTGCTGCAGTCCATGGATCTAATAGGGAAAGTTTCAGGCTATTGGTGCCAAGAGAGAGGGCTTCAGATAAGCAGTTTACACTAGAAGGTGTCACAGAGTTACCGCTCACCCTATTCCTTCAATCAGGTTCACGATGGTAAAGGACAAGCATCATAACAAACAGTGCTATCAGTGATGAGGCACAATGCACAATGGCGTCACCGCAAGTCCAGGGAGGTTGCGGCCAGGGATGGTACAAAGCGACCTGCACCCCGGAGATGCATTGAACCCAAGATATTAATTTGAGAAAGTATGTTTGGCCGATTTTCATTTCATAATCACCAAAACTTTTATATTTTATAGATCTCAAGGCCTTGTTGCAGGCTTGGGTTTGTGGGAGTGCTAGAGGGTGCTATCACCCTAAAACAAAAGCAAGAACACCCTCAGTTGAAACTGTAATAATAGTATATTGGTGAAACAGATGTGGCAAATGTTCCAGTGAGTATTTTTGTTTGCACTCTGGACAGCGCCAAAGGTTCAATGATTATAAAGGAACTTTGTGAGATCGCATTGAAGATGAGTGACAAGATGAGTGGCATCACTCTTTGCACACTTTCTAGGCTATATATAAATTTCATTTTTCTTGCTGCTAAGAGGATCAATAGACCATTTCAACAGCTATTTCTTGGTTTAAGGAAGTGAAGTCTTTGTTCCTTGGATGTTTCTGGTTAGCTGTCGAGTGCATTCAAAACATCATTGCGAGGCGCTTGTTACACATTCAGAATGTGATAATTTAATAATTTATTTAATCTAACTATTACAAAATATCAAAATTAAAATTAGGTCCATGTTGCTCGGTGGTTGGATGCTCCCTCAGGCCTGGAACTAACCTACTTTTGGAAATTAAAGTGTTTAGATTTCCGAAAAATGATTTGATGCCTGGATTGCAGCAGTGAAGCGAGAAGGCTGGATACCAACTTGCAACTCAAGGATACACAGCACATATTTTGATTCTGGTAAGTAAATGATTTTTTAATTTAACTTTTTTTTTCATTGAATAATGTATTTCTTTACATTAACCTTTAAGTACGATGCAGCATAATTTGAGCTAGCATTGTTAATCCAGTTCCATCTGGTTGAAGATCGGATTCATCACGCTGGTATGGAAACGGTTTTGTTGGGGATCCGTGCAAACTCAAATTAAGATTTCAACCCAAATTAATCAACAAAATAGATTAACCATTCACATAAATTACCTCAAAATGTATAAACCAAATAACACTTCTTGTCAGAGATATATATATGTATATATATATGTATATATATATATATATATATATATAAACAAACAAAAAAATGTAATCTAGGTCACACAACAGCAAACCATTAAAGTTATTTCCCTCAGGCCATCCAATGGGTCTGATTCACTAAGAATGCGTACACACGAATCTGTGTATGAATGTAACAAATTGCGATTCATCAATAACTTTCATTCTAAAATGTATTCTAAATTTATGAAAAAATGTAAGAACTGAAACCACGCATACACAAAAAATCACATACTGTTGGTGGCCTTATAAACATGTTAAGATGAAATTTTAAACATAGATATAGATCTTTCTTAAATTTTATCATATAGGCTATCAGTAAAAAAGTAATTTAGCGTTATAGCTCAAGCTGCGAGGTAGTTCTGTGTAAAGACACAGATACGCATATGTATATGTATATGCATTGCTTTAGGATCTTGCTGTGTGTGCTCTCAGGCAAGAACGTGTGTTTAGAGAGTGTCATGTTTGCTGAGAGTGACGAAAGAAAAGGGTTTTCTAATCTTGTCATTATAATAAACACTGCAATATTTACTTGATTATAGAATGCAGTGCACATTTGGGGCTTTGTTTTGATGACAGTCTTCTTGGATATAGGTCAGCAGCTCTTAAAGAATATTATTTTTCAATTGGGATTGGAAATTATACATACAGTCATGTGAAAAAGTTAGGACACCCTGTTGTCTTCCATGCTTTTCTGTATCAAAAAAAAGTCAACTAGTGATTTTACAGATCTTAAAATTTGGAAAATAAAAACACATGACATATCACACCGTGTCATCATTTATTCAACAAAAATAAAGCCAAGATGGAAAAGCCATGAGTGATAAAGTTAGGACACCTTATGATTCAATTGCTAGTGGTTCCACTTTTAGCAGAAATAACTTCATTTTCTGTATGACTTTATCAGTCTCTCACATCATTCTGGAGGAATTTGGCCCATTCTTCTTTACAACATTGCTCCAGTTTATTAAGGTTTGTGAGCATTTGTTAATGCACAGCTCTTGCCACAGCATTTCAGTCGGGATGAGCTCTGGACTTCAACTGGGCCATTGCAACCCCTTGATTATTTTCTTTTTCAACCATTCTGTTGTAGATTTGCTGGTGATCTTTGAATTATTGTCCAGTTGCATGACCCAACTTTGGCCAAGCTTTAGCTGTCAGATGGATGGCCTCACATTTGACTCTAGAAAACTTTGGTATACAGAGTTCATGGTCGACTCATTGACTGTGAGGTGCCCAGGGCCTGTGGCCTAGAAAACAAGCCCAAAATCATCAGCCTTCCACCAGCATGCTTGACTTTTAGTATGAGGTGTTTGTGCTGATATGCTGTTTTCGGTTTTCACCAAACTTGGCACTGTGCATTATGGCCAAACATCTCCACTTTGGTCTCATCTGTCCAAAAAACATTGTTCTAGAAGTCTTATTGTTTGTTCAGATGCAACTTTGCAAACCTAAGCCATGCTGCCATGTTTTTTTAGCGAGAAGAAGCTTTCTCCTTGCAACTCTTACAAACATTCCAAACTTGTCCCATCTTTTTCTAATCGTACTGTCTTGAACTTTATCATTTAACATGTTAACTGAAGCCTGTAGAGTCTGAGGTGTAGTTCTTGGGTTGTCTGTAATTTCTCTGAGCATCGCAAGCTCTGATCTTGGGCTGAATTTTTTGGGAAGTCCACTCCTGGGGAGATTGGCAACTGTCTTGATTGTTTTCCACTTGTGAATAATCTATCTCAAATAATGGACTTCTAACTGTTTGGAAATGGCCTTGTAACCCTTCTCATATTAACAGGCAGCAACAATTGTTTCTCTAAAATCACTGCTGATGTCTTTCCTCCTTGGCATTGTGTTAGCACACACCTGAAGTCTCCAGAGGCTCAAACTGCCAGAACTTCAGCTTTTATAGAGGTGATCACACTTGCACACTTGCTGATGATCAGTTAATCAGGCGCGCCATTGGCACAGGGGACAGGGGGGTCAGGACCCCCGCAGTTTTGAAAAGACAGAAATCGACCCCCGCACTTTTGATAAGTGCTGCTTCAGTCAGCTACAAACAGCTACAAACTCTATATAATCTTTTAGCTTAGGATATTTTCTTTCAAAAGAGACCATTTTCACATTTTTGTGAGCTTTCGTTTCGTAAATAATCAACTGTTTTGTCGTGGATGTGCAGAACAAGAAATGCTCTCTTGAACATAGAAACACGTGATCTCCAAACCACCGATCAAAGCGTGCTAACGTCTTCTGAGGACATGTCGATGGTATATAAATCATGCTCGGAACTCAGCCTTTGCGGGGACATGTCAATCAAGCCATCTGTCCATTCAGAAACCGAGAAATTTGACACTTCAAGGTCAGGAAGCTGATCTCTCAGATTAGCTCCAGTTGACATGCACGAGCTGCTTTGACTGAAGTTTTCGCGAGTTTTCGTGTGGATTTATAGTTTTGATTTCTATAATTACATCTAGAAAGGGAGAAGCATCGATAGCATTGATAAAAGATATCTTTGAAATCGAAATTAAAGCAATGATTGCCTCGGCCAGCGGCGCAAGTGGGGAGGACGCGAGAGGAGAGGACTCTGCGTTTGGTATATATATATATATATATATATTGTATTACTACATTTACAATGCTTATACTAAATTTTGATAAACTTTTTATTTTGAAATGTGAAAGCACAGCAACTGATAAACTATTATTTGACTTAAAATTCAAAACTACATTTAGGATATGGCAAGGCTGCTTGCACACCAGTCTGCAAGTATGCAGACGAATAAAATTGTCATTTCAATAAATCATATGAAATGTGAAATGGATATTATTACAGTATTATTGCAGTGCAAAAACTGTGTGTATTGTATAAACAGTAGTTTCTTTGTTTCAGTTGCTGATAAAGATAAGTGAGCAGCAGCAGCAACTGGCACAGCTGGCATCACATCTCCAAGAGGCAGCCGGGTGATGCTGGGGAGATACTTAACACAGGTGACAAAAATGATGCACATATAAGGAATTATAAAAATCTGGAGGATGTAGATCCAATTCTAGATTGTAGTAGTCTTGTCCTGAAAAAAATAAAACTGATCAAAATCATAAAACGCCTTTTTTTTTTTTTTTTATAGCACAGACAACATATACTATAATATATATCACTTTCAGCAGTGTGATCCGATATCTGGAAATCTGATCTTACTGCCTGGGCTTTTGCTTACAGTTTGTTATTCATCTGAGGTTTTATTTTCTGCCAAGGACCTGGGGCCTCATGTACAAAGACTTGTGTTGAATTCATACTAAAACTTTGTGTACGGACAAAGCTGTAAATGTGCGTACGCACAAAAAATAAGTAAAAATCTGATGTATGAATCTCTGCGTAAGCAGGATCCCACGCATATTCTCTTTGTACATCCCAATTAATGTAATATTGAGTGCACATGCACAAGCACAACGCCCCACCCTGTCTCCTCCCTTAATTAAATAAATTTTAATATGGTAATGAGCAAAAGCAAGCAGCAAGAAAATGGCAAAAGCAAGCAGCAAGAAATTAAACTTCACGGAAAGTGAATTGGAGGTGCTACTATCAGAGGTAGAAAACTAGAAAAAATATTTTATTTGGAACTTTGTGCTCCAGACGTTAAGTGGAGATCTGCTGCGCACCAACAAAGTGTGGGCAGAACAGGCAGCGGTACAGTGGTTGACGAGCTTACACCCTTTGAGCGGAGAGTTGCCTCTATTATGGGTGACACTTTACTCTCTGGAATATTATCTGTTGCTGTGGGAGACTCGGATTTACTACAGGACTGCCACGAAGGTAACTCATTTCTCATTTGTTTGCTTAACTTTGGTACACAGCTTACCATCCTGAATTTAATTTTCAAATGCATGCAATGTAGCTGACCAAAAGTTTCTTTCAAAGTTGTGTGACTTTCATCCTTCTGTGGAATATATATTCAGAAATGTGTTTAGTGTTCAGTGTTTTTTGTATATAAAATGAAACTCAATGTGCGCCCATATTGACTGGTTCCCAACGTTCTTCACAATGTCTTCTTTTGTGTTTCACAGAAGAAGGAAAAAAAGTCATGCTGGTTTAGAACAGGTCACTGATTTTGGGTGGCCCATCCCTTCAATCCATAGACCTACTATAGTGTATCAGAGACTTTTCCCAACCATGTTGCTTTGCAACAAAAATATTTGACAAATAAGTGTGCATTTACTTGTGTGACTTTAATGATAATTCTTCAATATATAAATATCCCATAAAACATGAAAAAACATGAATCTTGATAAAGGGTACATAAGCCTTACTGATGGGGCCATGGAGGCTGGAAAACACTGGCTATTTTCTACAAAATAATAAAGAAATTAAGGATGACACAGAATACTCACACCGACCGGGCTAGCTTACATACTTTTTATTAGGCCACAGAGAGGTTTATTTCAAGCATTGTTGTCAACACAGTACTGTAGTTAGCATGCACTAATATTTTCAGTTCCATTCATTTGCATGTTGTCTCAAGGACACACCCACAAGGGGATATCATGAATATTCATGTAAGCGCCACCCTGTGGAACCAAATATTTCAGATACTGAATATATTGTAACACTGGCTGCAGCGAGCCCTTCTTGTCCACACCAGGCATGTAATTCACAGCAGAAAATCCAAATTTCAACACACAACAAAACTGGCCTGTACACACAGGATAACATTCTTAGTAAACTAATTTTTAACTTGACACAAAGATTAACATTTACAACATAGGCCATACTTCACATACAATGAAAACATCGCTTCATTTAACACACATACAACACACATAATTCATCACGTGTAAGAAAATAAATCCATAACTCACTGATTCCTCTGAATTAACAATGTTTTGTTGTTGTTTTCTACACCATGAACTACAGCGATGACTCCAACTTCAGCTTGACGCTGTTACGGGATGTAATGGAATATGCAATCTGCAGTCGATTGCCTTGGTCTTGTTGTCTTTCTGGCTGCTCTGTTGTCAGTTCAGTTGCTGAGCTGCACTCGCATGTCTGCCTTTTATTTTATGCTTATACTGCTGCATAAACATGGTGTCAGAAGATGCCTAACGCGTTCATCCTTATTACGCTGTAACTGCTGATTCCGACCATCTCTTCGATTACCGACACTGATAATACTGCGCCCACACCTCGCCCGTCTAGCGGTGTACCAACCCACATTGCAGCTAACATATCTCTACCATCACCAATGAACATGAACAGAGACTGGAGCGCTAACTGGGACTTATTCTGAGCAGAGTTTGAGGATTATGCGCTGGTCACGGGCCTGGCTGAAAAGACCAGAGAGGTACAAGCTGCCACATTGAGAAGTGTGATGGGATCTGAATGCAGACATGTTTGCCGGCACAATTTGAATCTCACAGCGGCGCAACAGGGAGACATTAAAACCATCCTAGATGAATTGGAAGCATACTTTAAGCCTGCCAGAAATGCCATTTATGAGAGGTATGTGTTCGGCTGTTGTAAATAAGGAGGAAGGGGAATCCATAGACAATTTTGTGACCAGATTAAGAGAAAAAGCAGCAACTTGTGATTATGGTGGATTGAAGGATGAAATGATTTGTGACAAAATACTGGGCATTACAAATGAAGGGACCAGATGCAGGTAGTTAAGTGAAAAACTGCTCAGTGCTCACAGTCATTGAGATTTGTTGCATAGCTGAACAGACTGCTATGTATATGAGAGCGATGGATGGGGCATGCATGCCTCCAGCCGAAACAGTTCACGCTGTTGCTAAGGAACCATTCAAGCCTAACCAGCAGATGCAGAGTAATTCAACAAGACTCTTAGACACAAGCAAGACATGCCGATACTGTGGTAATGTGCATTCAAGAGGCAGGCATCCACATGCAGACTCTGTGGAACTGACAATCACTTTGCTAAAGTGTGCCTTAAAAGCAAAAGCAGATCTACAGAGGGGAAGCGTCACTGCATTGAATATTCCAAGGAGGAGCCGGTTGGGGACAGTGATGGTGATATTTACTTATTAGAGTCTATTAGCACAGTGCAAATGAAGGGGAGGAAACGGTTTGTTTCCCTGGCATTACATGGCAAGTCACTGCGTTATCAGTTAGATTCAGGGGCAACAGGCAATGTGATGAGCTACAAGGACAAACTACATACACACACACCACACCGCCCCAGTAACGCCAAACTACAGCTATACTCAGGTGAGTTGCTGCTGTTTTTGATAGAGAATGCTTGGTCAAAGGAGAGAGATTATTTGAGAAAGTAGAGACAAGTCAAAGTCCACATCTCTCAGGCTCTACTTGTGAACATCTAGCCTGATGCAGTTCACAATCCCAGATGACGTGCTCAAAATGGAACACGAATAGTCTGAGCCTCTGACTAAGGAACAGTTAATTGACAAATACAGTGATGTGTTCAACTTGCCTGTGGAATCTCTGCCTGGTGACGTCCACTTTGAGCTGGATCCCAGTGTTACACTGGTACAGTGTGCCCCCCAGAATGTTCCAATCGCTATGAAAGCAGCCGTCAACTGGACACGTATCAGGCAGAGGGTCATATTACAGATGTTACATATTAAAGATGTTACAGAGCCAACAGATTGGATCAACAACATGGTGATAAAAAAATTAAAAAAAAGCTGAGGATTTGCTTGGACCCAAAGTTCCTGAACAAAGCTCTGAAATGCTTTCATTATATAATGCTAACTCTGAAGGATATTTTATACAAACTGCCTAAAGCAAGGATCTTCACCTTGGTTGATGCCAAACATGCATTTTTACAGTGCAAGCTGGACCAAGAGAGCAGCTTCATGACCATATTCTGGACCCCATGGGGCAGGAAACGGTGGCTAAAGCTCCCATTTGGTGTCTCAGTGGCACCTGAGGTGTATCAACGGAAACAGCATGAACTGTTAGCAGGTCTAAAGCTTGTCATTAGCTTGTCGCTGGCTGCAGTGACACAGACCAGCAAGCTGAAAATTATCATGATCTCAAGCTTCAGGCCCTGTTAGAGCATTGCAGAGAGGTCAAGCTATGACTTAGCTTAAGAGAATTGCAATTTAAGGTCACCAAAGTGAAGTTCCATGGTCATATCCTTTCATCCACTGGCTTGAAGCCCAACCCAGAGAAGGTGAGATCTATCATGGACATGCCCAACCCTACAGATGCCAAGGTGTACAGCATCTCATCGGCTTTGCTAATTATTTAGCTAAGTTCATGCCCCACTTGTCGACTGTTTGCGAGCCACTGTGGTGCTTGCTCGACAAAGACACCCCTTGGCACTGGCTACCCAAACATAACGATGCAGTTCGCAAGCCTAAATCCATGGCCACATAGATACCTGTGCTGCACTATTGGGATGTTACTAAGCCTATCACAGTACAAAGTGACTCCAGCCAAAGTGGTCTTGGGTGCTGTCTTATGCAAGAAGGACAGGCTGTCGCCTTCGCTTCAAGAGCCCTGACTCCCACAGAAAAAAATTACGCACAAATCGAGAAGGTGTCTCAGTATCGTCTTCGCTTGCCAAAGATTTCACCATAACCTGTATGGATGAGAGTTAGTTACAGCAGAGACTGACCATAAACCCTTGATCACTATATTCAGCAAACCACTTCTCAGTGCACCTAAGTGACTTCAAAGCATGCTTATGACACTTCAAAACTACAGTCTCAAGGTTGTCTACAAGCCAAGGCCTAAAATGTTCATCAGTGACATGTTGAGCAGGGCAGCTGCTGACTGTACAGGCAAGGGAGCAGTTTACCAGAGGCACACCATATGTCATGCTGAAAGAGCAAGAAGATGTACAACTCATCAACCAAGCAATCCCTGAATGTGACGGACCAGCGCTGAAGACAATCAGTGAGCATGCTGAAAGGGATGATGCACTACAGGCCCTTAAAGGGTCATGAAACCCCAGAACACATTTTTTGAGATGTGACCAGATATGCACAGGTTGCATGTCACTGAAAACACTAATAGCACTCATAAAGTTTATCAACGAGTGGAAATTGGTTATTTTTGCATTTTTCAGAGCCGGTTTGAAAAGAAAAGTAGAAGCTACATCACAAACGCTTCTCTGCATTTATTCATGAGAAAGAGCTTGTTCAGTCCAATCCGTGCACCATAGTATACATAAGAATTGCAGTGTGAAGAAGTATCACTTCTGTTGCTTCTGTCTCATTGCCTATTGTTTTCACTCAGAGGCATGGGTCGTAGGTGCTCGTTTCCTCAGTGCTACAACACAAAAATGCGTTTCCCTGCGACGCGACCAGAGCAGAAGTTTTGGTGCAGGCAGTTTGTTTTGCTGTTGTGAACCTGTGTGTATGTTTCCCTCAGCACAGTAGCACATGAGTTTTGTTTGTATTTTGCCTGCAATGTGGTCAGAACTGGAGTTTGAATACGAACACATGAAAAATATGATTGTTACGATACACAAGCCTCCACGCATAAGATAGGTTTCAGCGCAGAGCTCTGTGATGAGTTTAACAACACTCGCCACGTGGATTATAGATCATATACAGAATAAACTATGTGTTTAAAGTTTTTATAGACTTATTTCATTTTATTTTTATTAGATGTATTCCTGCACCAAACATGATCCAGCACAACGTATGCACAAACATTTTATGATGTCTTCTTCAAATGAAATATATGAGCAAACTGGACACTGATGCAGCAGTGGCAAAGCTACAGGAGGTCCAGGGTGAGCATGGGCCTACCCACTTTGAATTGTGGCCCACCCAAAATAGTTGGTCATTTTCCAAAAAGATGTATTGTTTCGTAGTTTCCCCTCGCGCTATAGGTGCATTTCACATGCTTGTCAAAATGAAAAGTTTGATTTGTCAGTTTCTGTTAGTCCCAACCAGGATGTAATGGTAAGATTTGCATGTTTGTGGAATGTGGAGTTGAATTTGAAAATTGTGAAGCAAATATCAACCAGTCGATACACTAAAAGCCTAATTTGGATATATATTTGGATATGTAGCCTACTGCTGCAAGAAACCAAGCAATTCCCATAACGCACATCCAAGTGTTTAAGCAGAAGCCCCGTCATCTCAGTATATTGCAGAAGGATATGCAAAGGTAAGTACAAACATTTATAGTGTATCGTTATAGTTGAAAGATTTTAAACATTAATTCATATTGTTGCTGTCGTGCAGAAACCTTGTATCTCCAAATTTCATCATTTTTGTTTATTTATTTTATGAATCAATACTATTGGTCACCCTTTACGTCTCTCTGTGGGTTTTGAAACATTTAATTAATGAAAAGTATTAAAAAGAGTGTGTTACTAAACCACGTAACTCCATTGGCTCTTCAAACTGTCAGTCAAACCTCGTAACACACCTCTATCGTGAATGAAGTGCCTCACGCTGTTTGGAGAAAGATCTCTGCTTATTTACAATATTAGGTAAATAAAGAATTGATCGTTTGAAAAAGTACATTGTTTTCTTTACTCAAGAAACACTATATATGAAAACGTAAAAAACTTTCTGCCTCAGATGCGGCTGTTAATTACAGACAAAACATGCATTTCTGACATTCTCCGAAATTCGCTGGTCAAAAACCTCATAATTCCATTTGAGCTTGTTTTTGGTGAAATGTTAATAATACAGTCTCATGAGCAAGTGTCTGACCATAAATAAATTAATTCATTCATGTAGGTTATTTCTTATTTGCTGTTTTGTAACTTTGAACTTGAAACTATGTTGCGTTTTTTTTCTTGATGATTTGGCATGCAGTTTTCATACTCGATGCAATTATACTACTTGCCCACCTTGTTTTATGAAGGTCCACAAATTTAAACATTTCTGGCTACGCCCCTGTGATTCAGTGATGTATCTAAATGCAGTGACATGATTATTCTGATACAGAAAAGGTCATTATTTAGACCAGAAATTCAAAGAAGAATGGACAAAAAAAGTTACTGTCTTTATTCTTTCTGTGTTAAACTACGTGTCATTTATCATGAGACTGTAGTACTCGTAAACGTAACGAAAATATTATTAGACCTTTTTAAATTGTTCTTCCGCATTTCTCCCTTGTGCTTGGGAGTTGTCATTTTCCTCCATGCTCATATATTAATATTCATTATTCTGTATAATGAGTGTGTTGTAGACCTGTGTTTCATTGTTTGTCGGTCAGTCGGGCCATCTGATCATTCTGATTGGCTGTTC
This sequence comes from Ctenopharyngodon idella, assembly GCF_019924925.1. Classification (NCBI taxonomy): domain Eukaryota; kingdom Metazoa; phylum Chordata; class Actinopteri; order Cypriniformes; family Xenocyprididae; genus Ctenopharyngodon; species Ctenopharyngodon idella. The sequence continues at coordinate 4,547,824 of NC_067238.1, forward strand.
AGCTACTGCCACCTGCTGGTATGGAAAGGCATTTCACCTTACGCAGGTGCAGAACGGACGTGCTACTTGGCCATCAGGTGTTGAGCGTCAGTTTGGTGTGTCAGGGCAACTTTGGACCCAGACACTGCCGACGTGAGCCAACCCCGCAGTCTGCTTCCGTTACCACTAGTTCGTCGGCGTCGGCTTGGTGTGTTCTGGGCTTAAAACCACTGTCCTTGCAGGTTGGCCTGAGAATCACACATCCGAGAATTCTGGCCTTATCGAGATGAAATGTGTATCAAGATGTTTTTTTTTTTGTTTTTTTTTTGTGATTCTTTATTTATTAAACATTTTAAGTTTATAACTATTTACAAAAAGCCCAAGATCCACCCACAATCATAAAAAAAAAAAAAAAAATAAAAAAAAGATACAATAAGACTTAATAAATAAAAATAAATAATATATCAAGATTTCAACATTCTTGATAAAGTCTCAATAAGGTCCAACTAAAATTGTATTGTCCTTCTGGTGGCACCATGCATTTTAAAGATGGTATTTTTTACCGTGGTCAGAAAGTTACTATCCCCAAGTCACTACGTCCAGAGATGCTCAAGGGCATACATTTAAGAAATATAGGATGTGACGCATGTTGTCGTCAAGCCTGTGAGACACTGTATTGGCATAGTATGCAAGCAGAAATCAAAGCCTTTGTGAGTAACTGTTCGACTTGCAATGAATTTGCGCACAACCAACAGAAGGAAACCATGCTATCTTATGACATCCCCAACAGGCCATGGCAGATCCTCAGCAGGGACTTGTTCAGTCACCGGCAAAAGGACTATCTTCTAATTGTGGATCATTTCACCGATTTTTGGGAGATTGAACTGCTTCCTGATCTGTCTGCAGAGACGGTCATCAAGCGCTGCAAGGCTCAGATTGCTCAACATGGTCAGCCAGATAGAGTGATCACAGATAATGGCCCCTTAGTTTGGTGCTCTGTTTAAGCACTTTGCCTCCAGCTGGGAATTTGAGCATGTCACTTCTTCACCAAGACATCCGAAATCAAATGGAAATGCTGAGTCAGCCATCAAGATTGCTAAGAACCTTCTGCGCAAAGACAGTAGCTCTGCGCAAAGGTTGATGTCGCGGAGACTGAAAACATCTCTTCCATTAACAAACAAGCTTCTGGAGCCATGGGGTTGTGGAGTGGCTTCACCACCGAAAGTAGTTGGCAAAATCATATGACAGGTCAGCTCATGATCTGCCAGAGCTGAACATAGGAGAGAGGATCCGTATGAAGCCCCTTCCAGGGGAAAACCCTGCGCTTTGGAAGGTCAGCACCTGCTTTCAGAAAATGGCACCATGATCTTATCTTGTGAACATGGGTGGATCCCTATATAGACAAAATAGATTCAAATGGAAAGGCTAAGTCAAGCGGCAGAGTCAACCACCACACAAGCATTGGACAGGACTGAACCCGAGTTGCCTCTTATGCTGAAAGAGAGTGTTGCAGGGGCCCTTTCACCTCTTGTGAAGCCCGTGCAACAGGTTTCACCTGACCCCGTCAAACCCTCCTCATCAGATGGACACACTTAGACTAGGGTTGGCCAATTGTCCAAGCCACCCAAAAGGCTGGATTTGTAATAAGTTAGAATAATAACTTATTATTTCTCTCTCTATCAGTCTCATCTGTGCCTCACAGTGGGTGGAGTCAGCATCACTGCTGAACTCAACTTTAATTGGGTACATTTTACTGCAGCAATTTGCATATTACTAATATAATTAATAAAGCATTTAATTTCTCTCAATTTTTTTTTATCTCTGTGTCTTTCTTCACATATACCAGTTTTACTAGATAGGTAAATATGCCAAAAAGATTTTTTTTTTCTTGGACTGCAAATTAACTAATTTGAGTTTGGGTTACAATAAACATTACTTAAACAATTTAATAATCAAAGGAATTTATGCCTGTATGATATTACGCTGTAGCCACATTGGACCAGTGGTTTGGAAAATGGATGGATGGATGATTCAGGTGCTCCATCTTCTGGCTCAAATTCATTTGGCACAACCCTCACAGTGCATTATAGGTATTCTCTAGACGTTGAGTGTGCATCAGTTGTACACTCGTTATTGCGGTGTATTATGGGATTAAATAAGTACACTCTACAATGTCCACTATGGCTTTAGGACACCACTACAAATGGCTGTCCCCTCAAATAGTGCCCTATTTAAAGGTATAGGGGGCGATTTTGGACACAGCCCTTAATTAGCTGGTTCAGTTGTGTTTGATCAGGGTTTTAGATGAACTTTGCAGGAAGGTAGATCTCCAAGAACAGGACTGGGCATCCCTGATATAAACAATTAATCAGTTGGGATTTGCTGTAGAGTAGGCTCTACACATGCATTCTGCCTGGATTGCTCTGCTTGGATCGATTGCTCCTGTCTGCCTCGCTGCTAAGTGGTTTGCATCTGTAGCTCCGTATAGCTTTGTTTTGAATCTCTATTTACTATCATTCCTTGTTTAAATTGCTAAATATAACTTACTCATCACCATATATCAGATATTATCTAATACTGCCTATCACATTAATCTGACATCGCTAGCTTTTAATCTAAATCGGTATTGCTAGCACAGAGTGTTAGCATTTCGCAAGCCTGTTAAATTGTCATCCGTGCCTACCGTCTTTTTTCTCTCCCGAGCTTCTTTTTCTATGTAGCATCTCGACCAATTAGACACACACAAATTATTCATTATATTTAATGAATAATCCAGCAAACTCACTCTCTCAACAAAGGTCTGTGAACCATCCCCCCCAAAGACTGTAAGAAATGCAGTTTTCACCAAGACTCTGGTTACAGGACACAGGAAAACTGATAAGACGTTTTACAACCAAAAGGAATTTGCAGAAAATCTTGTGACACATTAGTATTATAAGAATCTAGAAGGTTCTTCTCTAAAACACCCAATTCAATGTCTTATGCTAATATCCTGCTGGAATACAAAGACTCATAATAGTTCCCTCCAAAGGAACAACTCCTTATTGGCTCAGTCAACTCCAGAGGGTGTGACATTTTCACACTTTAAAAATCACTGATCACAAGATCACAGCAGTTCCTTTACTGAGAAAACTCTGATGAGAAGATGATACTGAGCTAGAAGCTTCTGAGGAACCCCAAGCTTGTGCCAGGCTATGGTTTTGTCTTTCCATTCACGAAAGATCCTCTGAATCCAACTGGTTCTCTCTCATCAAGACAACATCAGCAAAGATCAACGGGAGCCTCCACAAATTGCATCAGGACAGTTTAATTCAAATGGGCGAGACATGCAAGTATCAAGCTTTGTCTCATTATTTGATACATTAAGTATCCTTACTCCCCTTTTAAAGAGGGGCGTGTTAAAACTAAACTGATGGTTTGCTCAAGGCTGTTGATCTGCAGAATTTCAAACAATGCTATAACTTCTTGCTTTCCTGTATTCTGCTTCAGCTCTCTTTTCCTTGGTAAACTGTATGCATGTATGTGTGTGAATGTTAGAGTAATTTAAGTGTTTAGTCTAGTTAATAAAGTCTTGTTCATGTCACACGTAAAGTTGTCCGTGTTTCATGCTCATATACTGGAGTCCCTAATCATGCAGATTTTGGCTACATGCTCTGAGTAGTACTGTACAGTAAGAATGTTATTTCCCACAACCTGGAAATTAACATTTCTTAGGGTTAATAAACAATTAACCAAGTGTTCACTGGACAAACAGGTTAATTAATTGTAATATTAATTTTACTATATTAAGTTAATTCTATTAACTGATCCAAATATTTATAATTAATTATAACTATTTATAATTAATTATTCTTATTTCTTTTGAGCTAATTTGCTATATCTACGAGTCCATCAAACAACTGTGGTAAGCCAGAATCAGTCACCAAACACGGTGAGTCATGTCATCATGTTTAATATAGCCTTCTCTGTCAGCAACGAAGGTTTCACATGTCATAAATGCAGGGAAATAATCAGGCTGACAGAGAGGATTTCAGAATTAGAGACACGCATCCAAACTTTAATCGAGGATAGTAAGAATGTAAGGGCTCTAGATACTGTTTTAGATGCGATTAGCTTAGCGAACCCCATACATTGTTCGGTTCCAGCTGTAGAGCACATGCAGCAGGGCAACTGGGTGACTGTGAGACGGCATTGAGATAATGGAAAAGACGCATTGGGACTGGCATTTACAGACATTCTAAAATCTACTGGAGTTAGACAACACATGTCAGGACCCACTCATTGTTGTAATCATATTTTAAATCTAGTATTGTCACATGGAATCAATATTAATGCCGTTAAAATTGTGCAGCAGATGACATCTCAGATCATTATCTAGTCTTGTGTACACTACATTTAGCCAAGGCTGTAAAACCAACTCCCTGTTACAAATATATAGAACTATCACTTCTACTACTAAAGATTGCTTTATAAATAATCTTTCTGATCAGTTTCATCACCTTAGCATACCAGATAGCTTAGAAGAACTCGATGTTGCAACAGAAACGATTGACCCTCTCTTTTCCACCACATTAGACACAGTTGGTTCTTTTGCGCTTGAAGAAGATTAAGGAAAATAGTCCAACGCCGTGGTACAATGAGCACACTCAGGCCCTTAAGAGAGCAGCCAGAAAAATGGAGCGCAGCTGGAAGAAAATAAAAACTAGAGTTTTTTCACATTTCGTGGAAAGAAAGCATTTTTTCGTACAGAAAGGCCTTAAAAACTGCTTTATCGGCTTATTTTTTTTCAACTCTGTTAGAAGAAAACAAACACAACCCTATTTATTTGATACAGTGGCTAAATTAACAAAATAAAGCTTCAACTTCTGATGTTTCCAAACAGCACAGCAGTAATGACTTCATGAACTTCTTTACTTGCAAGATAGATCATATCAGAGAGAAAATTATAACCATGCAACCATCTACTACAGTATCATGTCATGACAGTGCATTGTAGTGTCCCTCAGGAAAAATTCCATTCACGTAAAATCATCAAAATCAACAACATGTATGTTAGACCCTATACCGACTAAGCTATTGAAAGAGATGCTTCCAGAGGTCATAAATTGTCTTCTTAATATCATAAATTCATCTTTGTCACTAGGATACGTACCAAAACTTTTAAGTTTAACCTCTCATTAAAAAAAAACACAACTTGATCCTAGAGAATTATTCAATTACAGGCTGATCTCAAATCTACCATTCTGTAAAAAATACTAGAAAAGGCAGTATCGTCACAACTATGTTCCTTCTTAGAAAGAAATTGTATCTGCGAGGATTTCTAGTCAGGATTAAGACCGTACCGTAGTACTGCTCTCATTAGAGTTACAAATGATTTACTCTTATCCGATCGTGGTTGTATCTCTCTATTAGTCTTACTGGATCTTAGTGCTGCATTTGACACTATCGACCACAACATTCTTTTGAATAGACTCGAAAAATTATGTTGGAATTAGTGGAATTGCATTGGCATGGTTCAAATCATACTTATCTGACCATTATCAGTTTGTAGCAGTAAACAAAGAGATGTCATACCAATCACAAGTTCAGTGTGGAGTACTGCAAGGCTCAGTACAAGAAAAGTTGATTTTCACTCTGTACATGCTACCCTTGGGAGATATCATTAGGAAGCATGGCGTTAGTTTCCACTGTTACGCTGATGATACTCAGCTCTATATTTCTTTGCAATACCAATCTTTCATTTCAAAGCCACATTTCTAGCATCTGTAAAACTGCATTCTTCCATTTTAAAAATATATCTAAATTATGACATATGCTGTCAATGACAAATGCAGGACAGTTCATGCGTTCATGACCTCAAGGCTAGATTATTGTAATACTCTACTCAGTGGTTGCCCTACACACCTAAACTTTGGAACAGTCTTCCTAGCATTGTTCGAGAAGCAGACACACTCTGTCAGTTTAAATCTAGACTAAAAACACATCTCTTTAATCTGGCATACACATAACACATGATCAATTTCTATTTTCACATCCGTTAAAGGATTGTTGTGTTGTATAAGTTAGGTCAGCCGGAACCGGGAACACTTCCTATAACCAGCATTGGGGAGTGACTAGTTACATGTAATGGCATTACGTAATTTAATTACAAAATAAATGTAGCTGTAATTCGTTAGTTACTGAGAAAAAATGTTTAATTAAATTACAATTACTTATGAAAATGTTAACGATTACAAAGGGGGTTACATCTGAATATTTTCTGTAAAAAGCTACGATAAGTTACAGAATATGATCATGCTATCATTCATTCATGGCTATTAAACTATTCAAGTGTGATAAGATGCAAAAATAAGAACTTAAAATCTGTACTGGCGCATGTCTGTGAATCTCCTGTCTGTGTGACATACACACACACTCGTGCGCACATACAGCTCACGGCTGTATTGAGTTCTCTTTTGCGCTTGAACGGACAAAAACACACAAAAATATGCCAAAGTGTCCGCTTTTTCAAGTATCCTCATAAGCACAGTCTTAAATGAGTTAAGTAAAGTCTTAAATGACCGTAAAGAGTTGTGAGGACATTGGAGGTGTGTCAGATCCGTGTCATGTGTGGCTGGTCTTAAAGTGGCAGAAGTCTAAAAAACCCACTGTTATGATGTCTGATATAAATATTAATCAAAGAACAAAGACAAGGAGAAAATCACTCATGCAGTGACGACTAAAGTGTTTGATAAATGTTTTAAATTTCTGTATATTTCCTACATTAGACAAAATACTTAAAATATACTGTCTTTATGTTGTTTCTACATCAATTTGGAGATTAAATGTGAAATAATTACAATACAAAAATTTATTAAAAAAACAGAAACTATTCAAGAAAAAATGTGTGATTAATTAGTTATTTTTGGTAACACTTTAGTATAGGGAACACATATAAACTATTAACTACGACTTTTCCCTTAATAAACTCCTAATTTACTATTAATAGTTAGTAAGGTAGTTGTTAAGTTTAGGTATTGGGTAGGATTAAGAATGTAGAATAAGGTCATGCAGAATAAGGCATTAATATGTGCTTAATAAGTATTAATAAACAGCCAATATTCTAGTGATATGCATGCTAATAAGCAACTAGTTAAAAGACCTTAAAATAAAGTGTTACCTTATTTTTTAATCGATTGACAGCACTAGTTGAATAATATTATTTTGTTGTTTTGCCTGTTTTTGATGTGCATGATGCCTCCTGCCAAAGGCCGTATAGCAAAGCGATGCTATTCTGATGCTTTTGATTGGTTGTCTTGTTTAAATTTGCAGCTCAAAATAAAAAGAGGTGCTAAAGTCTGATTTTGTGGTGGCAGTGCTTTAAAATTAAATTATTATAATCTTAATTATAATCTTATTCAAGTGATGACAGATTTTGAAAGTCTGACAGTAATCAGTGTTGAGTACTGTAAGTTTAACCGTGCCTGGTTTAAATGTTTGAAAAACTTAATCAAATGTAATCAGTTACATTACTTTAATAAAGTAATTGAAATAGTTACACTACTTATTACATTTTAAATAGGGTAATATGTAATCTGTAACCTATTACATTTCAAAAGTAACCTTCGCAATACGGCCTATATAACACCCGATGTACTTGTTACATCATACGCTAATATTAGTCTCTCTGTTTATCCTGAGGTTTACCGTAGTCAGCTGGATCTGGGCTGTATCCAGATCATATGGAGGACCTGCACCTAAACACGACCACAACACATCCCTGAAGTGTCAGCAGAGATTGCGTCAACTGGACCATCACCTGTGAAGGCCTCATTGACACAACAGCCAGTGGCACAGTTCCCAACAAACCCATTTCCATACCAGCGTGATGAATCCAATCTTCAACCAGACTGAACTGGATTAAATACTTTATATTTTTGTTCTGATCCCTATCTGAATTCTGACCTGTAATGCTGCCTGAATCATAATCATGCACTGTTCATTTGTTGGCAAGAGGAGAACTGGCCCCCAACTGAGCATGGTTTCTCCCAAGATTTTTTTTTTCTCCATTTTGTCACCTGATGGAGTTTGGGTTCCTTGCCACCGTTGCCTCTGGCTTGCTTAGTTGGGGACACTTGATATTCAACAATGTTTTTGATCTGCCTGCATCGACACCATTGTATGCGAACTGAGCTAAGCTGGACAATGACATCACTGTTTTCTCCAGAGCTGCTGTATAGATAAATGAAGATTTTTTTTTTTTTTTTTTTTTTTTTTTTTATATCAGAATGAATCAATACTGAACTTACATAAGCTGGAAAATGACAGTATTTTCTTTTAGATCTGCTGTACAGCCAAAATTATGTTCTAATTATGTTCCTTGACTAGGCTATATATTGCTTTATGTGACTATAGACTACTGTATAAAGTTGGTTAAAGTTACCAGATAAACTTTATATATAAAGCTATGCAATAATATAGTTTACATTTTACAATATTTGTGAACCCTATGCCTTACAGTATGTTGTGTTACAGATGTTAATGTCATATAATTGTAAATAGTTTGCAGTGTTTTGGATTTAGATGCAATTTATTTGTAAATGGAATAGAGTTAACCATTTTGATTGGATATGATTTTTACGTTTTTATGGTGATGTTCTGTGCTAATAAGCAGTGTAACAATAGCCTTGGTCTCCCCTGTATACTGGTTTGTTCATTTCTAATCACTAGTTTTAAGAGTTAAGTGGTAAAGGCCAACTATCAATCTAGAATTAACTGACACAATCAAGAGGTGTATTTGGTCTGAATGGCTGTGTGTTACAAACAATTTGTCATCTCATCCACTTCCATTACGTGGTTCGTTAAACATGGTGTTTGAGTTGCTTTTGTCGATCACAAGAGACAGAGGTTCGTTTGGGACAATTTAAGATGTGTAGAAAGCCTAAGGCAAGCTATATTTGTGTGTGATGGAATTTGTGGCTAATATTATTTCTCTTAAGAGTACTGCAGTGGAAAAACATATTAAGGTGTAAATGAAGTACTAGTAATGAAAAAGCTCATGATGGTCCTCATTATTTTCTTCCTATCGCTGCTTTTGGCCTGAGTGAGTGACAGTTGGATGTTAAGGGTGAAAATAAGACATGCAGAGCTCATTTCGATAGTTACAAATCAATCTGACCTTGCGTTGCTCCACTCCTTCTTATACACTCAATGTTTTTATACCCTGTGGAACAATCAATACTCTATGCAAACGATGCAGCATGTTCAGAAATCACTTGTTTCTCATTTTCTAAATATGTTCACATAACATTTTATACAAGTAGTTGGTCCAACTAATTTCATAAAATAATCCTCACATCTTACAAAACGCTCCTATCCATTTCTCACAAGAGTACACTAACTAACGCTGTTCAATGTGGAACTGCGTCTTCTCATTCCAGTCATAAACACAAGCAGGTTGCTTTGTATAAGCAGCTAATTAAGGCCATATTCTTCCTCTTTACTTTGTGGTGGGGAGCCAATCAGCACAACTGGCAATTAACACAGAGAAAAAAGTTATCTGTAAACAGAGACTCTAATTCATTATGCTCTGAAATAGCAATTAAGTCTCAAACACAATGAGCCCAGACCAGAGTGCTGCAGTAAGTCATCTGATGGCGTTTATTTGAAGGGATTGTAACCCCATGTTCAACACAGCACTTATTTATTTCAACTACTTTCCTGACATCATTCAATTCTTTTCAATTTACCAAAAACAATGAGAAGATGACAGGGGGAGGGAGAGAGAAAGAATGAATGATAGTAAGATGAGAGAGAAAGAGAGAAGTGGTACCTCATAAAAGCTTTCCCACCTCCTGCAGTCAATGACGCATCTGAAATGCAGGTTGAGCTGCAGAGCTTTAGAGTCTGACAGTTAAGTTTTGGCATCTCTGATGGAGGAGAGAGTTTCCTGATACTCGATTATTTGCCAGGGGATTGAAATTAACACCAGCCGTTACCTTAGCAAAATTTACAATGGCAATTCTTCTTCTTATTGGTGCTAACTAACCTTTTTTTATACTTTCTTTAGGACTCTTTGCCATGGGCTATTGGCAGAGGGAACACAAAGATCCTGTTGAAGACTGATTGACAGGTTTATGTGAAAATTAAATTTATATCATTATTTATGATATAATAGGCCTCCTATCTCCTCCTATCTCAGGCCAAAAGCAGAGATAGGAGCAAAATAATGAGGACCATCATGAGCTTTTTCATTACTAGTACTTCATTTACACCTTAATATGAAAATGAAATTTATATCATTATTTGTTCACTCCCATGTTGTTCAGATAGACTGATTATATATATATATATATATATATATATATATATATATATATATATATATATATGAAACTGAACTGGAAATGAAAATTAAACTTAATAAGTGTACACTAAAGTGGAACATCATACAGCTAATACAGCTAATTCACATTAGTACTGGCTCAGCTCTCAGGTTTTGAAGGTCTAACTGCTATTTCTGAACTTCTGGCCTGCTAGCGCCCCCTTCTGTTTGCAATTTAAACTTTGTTTGTTTAGGCTTTCACAGCAGTCAAGTATTTCTTAGCATTCTGAAAGTTGGTACTTAAAAAGGCAGAAATGAAGAGAACAAATATCATCTTTGATTACAGACTGAAAAAAATCTGTAAGGCTTTTGCTGGAGTTATTGAAGGAGAGAATTATAGCATTGGATTCTGACAGACCAAATACAGTCATTTAAAACCACTTGTATCTGGTCAAATCATCACTTCCAAGAGACAGAAATTGCAAGAGATTACCAAGAAAAGAGAAATACATAATGCCAATCAACCTCCAAAACCAAAACCAAACAGCATTGCTTTTGTGTCAGCCTGAAGTGTTTCTGTCATTTCATGCCTGAAAGAAAGAAAGAAAGAAAGAAAGAAAGAAAGAAAGAAAGAAAGAAAGAAAGAAAGAACCTTTCAACTACTGGCTAAATGCAATCTTCATAAGCAAACTTCAAACTGCTGTAATACAATACCAATAGTAATATGTCTTTGGTTTCATGTGTTGATTCTAATCTTATTGTGTGTGTTATAGAGGTTGTGCTCTGAATGTACATCATGAATCCCATTGAAATAAACAAAACCTATTTAGGTAAAATGCTTAAAATATTATGTATAACATTAAGAGAAGGAATTAATTAAGGTCATACCTGATGTTCATCATACCTGATGTTTCTACTACACTGGAAACCAGCAGTATTTGAACCACCAAAGTACTCAAAGTTGGTCAATAGATCTAAATTCACAATGAATTAAGCAATGCAACAAGACATTTAGCTTCAGTTATGGTATCGGCAAAGGTCAAAATAAATGAGAAGCACTGTGATAATATATACCACAATTACTGGCATTCCTATCTGGCCAGGATTCAATTTCTCTGAGGATACCCCTTTTAACTGAACAAAAGTAGGCCGTTTGTTCTAGAAATTTGATCAAGATATGCAAAAAAAAAAAGAGACATGTTTGGTTCAGATGGGATTAAAATCAATCAGTGCATCTGTGAAGCACAAATTTATCTGACCTCTTCAGGCAAAAAAAAAAAAAAAAAAAAAACATCTTTCGAGAACAAGCACTTTAAGATCTAAAATAAGAAGAGAGGCGTTCTGTTGGACAGAGCAGAAATGCCATGGCAAATGCTGAAAACTTGACATTTCGTGATCTGTCTAGTCATTCCATAGGGTTAGAGCTACTTCTTTGCTATTGGCCTTTCAAAAGTGAAAAATGGAAACTAAGCCTTTATGTAAGGCATTATATTTGCTGGTTGTTTGTCATAAGGTCACATATCACTGTCTGCCGCCCCTTTCGCTTGATCACTTAAAGTCCAATTATGTTGGCATGAAAATGTGCCCACGGACAATAACAAAGAATTTCAAACACTAAAGTCAGAATTCTATGGCCAACATAACCAATTAATGGCCTTTTAGGTGCCGTTAGACACCTCAATCAGAATGTATAGTGTAAGAAAAAAAAAAATACAAATTTCCTGACAGTTTCCTGGATTTAGAATAAAAATGGACTATAAGCAGTTTCTTTCAACATCATTTAATAGTGGAATAAATCAAAGGTCTTCAACTTTAAAGCCTTGGTGCGACAGAGAGAAATCAGAAACCATCTGTTACATATAGTATAAAAATGAGTGTTGCATTTTAAGACTGGCCTAACATGTGTATAAAACCATAATATATTAAAATACATGATATTTACTTATGATATACCTTGCAAAGCCATTAAAATTTTAATTATTAATAATTATTAATGATGTAAAGTCATATATTTGTTTTTTCAGAAAACCATAATAAAAAGTGTATTTTAAAATCAGTTATGTTAAGGGAAGCAGAAACAATATTAGCAGAAATAAATGATCTGTATTCCAAGATCTATGTAAAAGTGTTTGCATGATTACATTGTTTGCTAATTCTGATCAGCTTAAACTTGAACATATCAGCAGGCTGACATGATTTCCAAGAACATGTAAATGTTTCTGATCTCTCTTCATTGTACAAATCTATAATCTTTGTGTTCATACAACAATTGAATCATAAGGGTGAATTTTACAAAGAAATGCTGTTTGTTTGTTTGTTTGTTTGTTTGTTTGTTTGTTTGTAGGGTATATGTAGTATAATGAGTATAGGCTTTTTTGCATTACATTAATTTGAATGAGGGGGGTCAAATGGGGGGGGTTCTATTTGCATTTTCTTTCTTTCTTTCTTTTTTTTTTTTTTTTTTTTTGTCTTCTTTAGATATTGTACCAGTCATCTGTTGACAGTGTTTGTGGGATTCACCCATAAATTTTTACTATATCTGTCAAGAACAAAATCTATTTGGGATTAAGGTAACACTAGTCAGTAAATTATAGATTGTGTTTTTAACTGAGGACAAAATGAGCAAATTAACTCTGTTTTAAGGGGAGATGCCACATTGTTTAGATGTGAATGTATCAGGTCAGAGAGGACAAATACTCCTCAAGACACTGACAGGTCCTTTACTTGGATTTCAAAAGAACTTCCTCTTTTTTCTGTCTCTGTTAGATGGCCTGAGGGTGTAGGTTTAGACAGAGGGCTTGGATGAGGAGACCTCAAAGTCAGTGAAATCCCACATCAACTGCTTGAATGTATGCATTCAGTTTAAACTTCAAATCTGGCTCTATAGTCTCCTAGACCTAGTAGACACCTGACAATCTCATTCTGAATTCTGAAAACTTTAAAAATTGACCAAGGCTGGCCAATTCTTGGTAATAAGCTTCATTTACATTGTGGTTCAAAATCAGAGAGAGAGCTGGCTCGCTTGGCTGCGTGTTAACAGCCCCAGTCACTCCACTCAGTGCTGATTTAATGGCCCTGCTGACTCTCAAACAACTTCTAACATATTTGAAATTTTCACTGGCAGTCGGTGGGATGGAATTTCTCAGTCAGGACAGAAGCTATATTGAATTTTATGCAAAAGAAAACTAGGCTGTGAGAGATAGACTGCAGGTCTGTAAAAAGATGTGTACTGCATAAAGGTACTAGATCACATAATTTTCAAAACTCACAACTTTCAAAAATGTTTTATGGAGATTTTGTCCACTGAAAGTTTTTTTTTTTTTTTTGTAAAGATGTTTTGTCAGCTGAACAAATGGCATTTTGTTAAACTACAGCACAAAATAATAAGGTAGCCCTTGACTAAAGGTGCAATCTCATTAGGGAAATTTCAGTGAAATTTAGTAGGCAAAAAAGGTCCATTACCCATTGCCAATAGCATAGACATGTAGCATTGCTCACACAGAAGTCACTTTCAAACCAAGCAGCTTTCTGTTCATCAGTGCAGAGAATTTGTGACCCTGAATACGAGCCAAAGCCATGTGGAACATTTGGCATTTGCACAAAACTTAACTTCATACAGATTCCTACTAAATAGACTGGATTTTACCAATAAGCATTTTCTTATGCTAAAAAAAATTATAAGCCGCTGTCATGATTGGTGATTGTGTAACCAAGCATTTTTCTGAAGATCTCCTCTACTTAAATAATAAATAAGAAAATAACAAACAAACAAACAAAAAAATTATTAAATAAAATAAGAAAGTGAAAGCATTTGTTCTTATCCATCTGTCTGTCTGTCTATCAATCCATCTATCCATCCATTATCACAAATATCATGTACAATATACAAATTTGTGCAACAATCAGCACAGGTGATCTTAGATTATGCGACTCCTGTTCAACAAACCTAGTATTTCTGGTGTCTTTGAAACTCTTTGTTTTTTGTATTATATATTCTAATTGCTTTTCAACCCTGCACAATTTTACCACAAATGCTTACAAAACATACATCTTGTTATATCTCAAACGAGGGACCCTGTTTTGCAAATCAGGGAAAATTACCTCCTTATGATTGTAAAAACATCTCTACTTTGTTAACTGCAGGCAGCTCTATTTTGATAAATGTTAGACATGAAAACCACTCTAGTGTTAATGCCATTGATGTGAAATGATACACTGTTGGAAGGTGGTAAGTGTGAGAAGTAAGTGCTGGATGTCTGTGACAATCATAAGAAGAAATGATTAGGTGGTAATTACACTGGGGTGAAAAAATGTACAAATGACCATATTTACCATACTCACTGCAGCTATTTGTCTACAAATTAATACAATTTACTAACTGGCAAAGAACACTGGTTCTCAGGCCAAGTACCAAATCAGAACATCTAAATTAGTACTCTGTAGTCACTGCCAATACACTCTTCATTTTCAACATTGGACAAATAGAAATCTCTTTGACTGCAAGTCTACGGCCTGCTGTGAAAAACATACAATGCCATAGTTTAATTATTTTAATTGAAATGGCAACAGTCTCTCTAATTACTCATTTCCTTCCATTTACTTTAGTTCTATCTGTTTTGTTGTGAATGATGTTGCAGTATCTGATCAATTCTAGAGCAACTCCTTTTTCATGCTGCAGAAAAAAAAAAAAGAAAAGAAAAAAGCTTTTCTCATCCCAGGCAAAATCATGCAACGCTGCTATTCCTTAGCACCCCACATCGCTGAAATACTCCAGTTGGTTGCTTTTAATGTTGATGTAGAAACTGAAGAGGGAAAATAAGGAGTCTTTCCATACAGTGAGCATGTGTACCCATCTCAGCTAACAGAAAAACATTACTGATTGCAGTTACCAGAATATTCCAATAAAAGTGAACACATGCATTGCTTATAGATCTAGATTTCGATTTCCTGAAGGAAATAACAATGTTTGCTAGGTAGAGAAAAAAAAAAAAAAAAACTATGATGTTAAAGGTAAAGTGTGTAATTTGTATGCCACTGTGGCTATAAAGATGCAAATTTTCCAGTTTACTTTTTACAGTTTTTCATTAAATCTTATAGTTAACCTATTTTATATGGTAAAACATCATTTAAGAGTTTGATTGCCACAAAATGTTAAGACATTAAAACAATGAATGGCAAAACTGTAAACAAGCCATGCCTTATGATGCTTATTCAACATGTGTTCATACTGTAAAGTAAATGGGAAATGCAGTTTAGAAACCAATTTCTTGTTAATATGCTTGTGTTGTTAGTGGGGCAGCCAGAACAGCCAAGTGCCTGAACTTTGAGCAAAATTTGTATGTTTGATGTCACTCAACAGTCTGATTTTATTTATGCAAAGCTTAAAGTTTTACAGAGAGAAATTAATAAAATCCTAGCGACGCATTAATATCAAGTAAATGACCATCCTTTACTCCAAATAATAATAATAATTTGAAGTGACTTATACTAGCCTACTACTCTTACTGTTATGGGAACCAATCATCACTATTGAATAACTTAGTGTTTTAGTAGTGCTGCAATGTCTTCTTTTCCAATGATGAGCCATATGTGACAGCGCTACTGTAGTCAAGGTTTAAAATAATATTTTAATAGCAGAAATAAAGGCAACAAATTAATCAATGCAACTGAAAAAAAAAAAAAAAAATTAAATTAAAATATATTTCACTTGTAGTGATTTTACTTTCGCCCATCCAAGGACGCAAAGTAAAATAGGGATTGGTACTCACGCCACCGCTGACGTTGTGATTTTTGGATCACACGTCTCTTAAGGTGTGGTTATGAGTACATCAGATGACCACTTCCCCCCCTTTTCCTAGTTTAGGGCACCAGTCAAGGTCTTTTACCTTGGCAGTATGAGAACACTCTCAACAGGTACTTTTCATTCATTTAGAATTAATGTAAAGTGGTCAGCTGATTTATTTGAAAGATTGGTGAGATTGCTAACTTGTAGAGCCTTTTCTGTATTATCAGCACAAGGAAGACACAAGTGTAATAAAATAAATTTTATTAACAAAAGATAAACAAGAATAACTAACACAATTACTAAATGAATACCATGAATGATAAAGGAATAAAGTGCATAAGATACATAAAATACAAGTGATTAAGTTGGTGTGGCTATGGAAGAGTTATGTTATCTTATGAAAAGATAAACTGTTTCTCTGAAAGTAATAAGGTGGAGAACCTTATTATGCACTAAACAAATAAACAAAAGATTATTTGTTATTAACTAACATCAGCTATATTACATCTAATGGGAATTAGGAAATTATATACTGATAATATACAACATTGCCAAGGTCTCTGGAAAGAGGTTTGGTTAAGTGATATTTACGTTCCACGTGGTTGAGTCCGATGACGGCGACGTCTTCCACTGGTTGTGCTGGGTGATAATGCAGTGGGGAGAGGAGCCAGAATCTGTTTCAACAGTCTTGAACACAAAGCTCTGTGGGATGCTGATCTCCTGGAGCACCAAAGGGTCCTAAAATCTGGAACACGCAGACGAATGTACCTTGGAGTGAAGATTTGCTCTCCTGAGCTTAACCTTGTTGCAAATGTCTCTGTGTGTCTTCTGCCTCTCTGGGCCAGACACTCAGATCTTGGTCAATCCTCTTTGTCTCTCTGTAGTCGTTACTGTCACGCTGGACGAAAACAATGTAGTGTTTTCAATGTCTCTTTCCTCACAGGCTGGAGGCTCAGAACATGGTCGTACCTGTTGCTGCCTCACTAGCTGTAGACTCAGATCATGGGATCTGTTGTTGTCTCTCTGGACGAACCAGAGGCTCAGCATGAGAATGTATCTGTCAATGTCTATCCCCGTACAGGACAGACTCAGAACAGGGTTGTATCTGTTAGAGTCTCAGCTTTGCAAGCTGGGACTAAGTACGGTATATCTGTTATGTCTTTCCCTTTGAAGGGCAGACTCAGAACGAGGTGTGTCTGTTGAAAGGGTACCTTTATCCCTTTCCGATGAGGAGGAGATTGCAATTTGGCGCTTCTCCATTCGAGTGCTGTGATTGGCTGCTGGCATCAAAGGGGACACACACAGTGTGGCCCACCCTTCTTTCCCCTGTGGAACTCATTTGCATAAAGCACAAAGTTGGAAGTCTTTACAGTGTCTTTAAAGTTTACCAATGCATTTCTCACTTTCCAAACCACCACAAGAATACCTTTGGCAATATTCTAAACAAACAGAGACTAAACATGATGGGAAAAGATTGAACTATCATGCATTCATTCAACTGTACATTAACAGCTGAGTTTTTATCAGATGTTGCAAGACAAATAGCTGTCACTGAGAATACTTATTTCTGTGAATAAGTATGAAATGGATGTGTGTAGTTTGCATCAGTTCTAAGGTTTTCAAACATAGTTTTGAATGGATTTGGATGGATCTTTGTGATCTCTCTTTGTTTCACCCATTGCTGCTAAGGTCCCGAGGAATTTTTATGGCAGTCTCTGGCCAACCTTAGGAAGTAGTCTCTAGATGGGTGAAGGGCAGAAACTGCATGTGGACCAATGAGAAGTCCTGTCCTTCCCAGGCTTGGTACAAGAGGTCTTCTTCTTGCCCTCTAAGAGGTGTCTGGATGTTGTCCTTACATCTTTATCTAATGGCGTTGGACAGTTTGTTTGTGTTAGTCCACCAAGATCCAATCAAAATGTAGCACACCTTTGTCCGCTGTCATTGACCGAGAGGGGCCTGGCCATAAACTGGGCCCTGGAATGTGCTGTTCACTACATACTTGCAAAAAAAAAAATGTCAATCTCAGTTAAAGGCACAGTTTGTAAGTTTTACCACTAGAGGTCACTTTTTCAAAACAATAACAAGGTTTGATGATGCCATGAATAAGTGTGGAATCATGGGAGTTTAACCTCCACAGCGATGGAAAGCAATCAGACGGGACTTATGCAGAAATCATGTTCATGGGTGAGCTAATATATTAAAGTTTTATTAACATTACTGTGGTATGAAGCAGGGCGGGGCCGAGAGCCTGAGACATTTTACATTGCTGTTTTAATTATGCTGTAACGCGGTCGGCTGCTAGTGCCAATCATTTTAAAATATATCGTATGGTGGAGAAAATGCTCTATTACTTTTACTACAAATAAAGCTGTTTCTGATTTTGCTATGTTAGACATTTGACAAAATAGTGTTGTCTCTGAGGCATGGTACAAACATGTTACTCGTGGTGAATCAAGAAAACGAGATTCAAACAATAAGACTAACTGTGTTGAACTATGTAACAATGATTAGTTTTCTGTCAATAAAAGTATTCAAACAGATGCTCATCTTTCTAATAATACGCAAGATATATTAAAACGTCTTTGGTGTTTCCATAGTTTCTATGGAAATCAAGGGTGGCTGCATTCACAGTCATTTTGGGGGGATTTACAGCAGCAATTGCTTACAAGTGTTAATCCTGAAATGTTTTGTTCATTCAGGAGATTAAAGTAGCTGCTTGAATATGTTCATTCAGCTGTATGATCAAACAGCTGAAGTCACAATCGCATGCTAATGAACAGTAGAGGTAATATCGACAGTGTCAAGCATGGCGGTGTCCATAAAACCGGTAAGTTTTATGATTGACAGCGTGTTATTAAACAAATGAGTCCAATCAAGGGGTGAGTTCATCCATTATTTCTTTTAAATAACCACCAACAACTTGCAATTTAATCAGAATGAGGTCTGCTAGAACCTGCTAGTGATGTTGATGCAGCTTGCACTGCACGAAAAGGCACGTTTCCGTATCTGGCGTGTCTGGTTTCTTGACATGGACAGAAACATGCAGTGTCTTCTATTCTCATTTGTCACCCTCTGTCCTTACATTTACTTCATTCTGGTAAAAATGTGTCAAATATTTAAATTGGTTAATTATAAACCTGAGTTTTGAAGTCCATGTTAATTTAACCAAACAAAGGGCAAATTCAAGGACCCTTAAAGTTTTTAGATTAGAATAGGCCAGAAATTCCAACACATTGCAAGCATGTAATCCCATTATGAATTGTGCTCTGATATATTTAGGGAAAAGCTACAACACATGAAATCAAGTTTGCAAAGATAGAAGTGTTTTCATTGGCGCATCAAATATATATTTTTGACCTTAGTTGATCAGAATAGTACTTACAACAGCTTCTGTTGGGCTATTTAAAGAGAACATAATGACAGCAAGCATAAGCATTAAACAGTGATTAGTATCAGGTAATAATAATTTTATTTGTTGAAACTGACCACAGCTCCTGTTTTCACCTAGAGCTTTGTTAATGATAACACCCACTATTTTTACAACAAGAAGGGCAGGATCTGATTAATGTATTACTAGTGTGTTATTATCATTAGCCTTTGTGTGCTTGTGTGCAATAACTTTCCATACTTCATTTTAACCCCCCACCATGATAACTGCTAAACATGAAAGCAACATCGGTAGCTTATTTCCGTGACTTGGTGAATAATCTCTGTGAGAAAATTAGGAGGAAACTGTGCATGAATCTCTACATTATCTTGCACAATGAAACACTTAAGAGTAATTAAAGTCTAATGCTTAGTTTTTAAACAGAGCCTTAATTATGCATTTAGTTTAAATCCATAAGTAGTACTCAACACAAGATTAAAAATGTTGTTACAGGCTACACTCTTATCATTCTTATCAAAATCTTAATGCTACACCATGCAATAAAATTCTAGAATTCTATGCTCTTGAGTTTTGCTGAACATTTAATAGGGTGATAAGACATGTCTCTTTCTTCCAGTTCATCTCAAACGTGTTTAACAGGGTTCAGGCCTGGACCAGTCAAGTTCTTACACACCAGATTCAGTCATTTCCATATGCTCAGGGGTGCCTCCTGGGTTGCAATAAAGTTGAAAACAATTCTCTAGAATGTCACTGTGTGGCATACTGTTTAATCGATGAAAATGGTATTTCGCTTCACTTCACGGCATGTCACAATCTGTGACGAAGCAGGCCAGAGCCAATGAGCATTTGATATCACTGCCATAAAACGTGTTGTGTCAAGCTTTTTGAGGCAGCAATTTTTGAATTCATAACGATCGCGAGATTTGTTTAGGATGTTGAGGATGGAGATAAAGATAGCTGGATAAAGAATTGAATTTGGATCTGTTCCTCGCAATTGTATGGATTGTAAAGATGTGAATTACAGCAGACTAAATTGATGTTTTTGTGAATTTGTGTTGCGTTTTGGTGTTTTTTCTAGTCCTGTGACTAAGAAAATGCCTTTTGTGTCCCACGGCGAACAAAATAAGTATGACATTATAAATAATGCTTAAATGATTACAGAAATGTTATTAATTTTAAGGTTTTAAAGTGTGGTTTTGTTTTATGTAATCCTTTTTAAATTCTGCTCTGTACCAGATACAAAACTATTATACAGTTGTGGTCAGAATTATTGGTACCCTTGGTAAATATGATCAAAGATGACGATAAAAATAAATCTGCATTGTTTATCCTTTTGATCTTTAATTCATAAAATTAGATCAGGACAATGATCTAAAACAAACATCAAAACCAACACAAAAATGTGTCACTGAGCACAAAATAAAGCTTCTGCCATGGCCATCCCAGTCCCCTGACCTGAACCCTAAAGAAAATGAGTGGAGTGAACTGAAGAAAAGAAGCACCAACATGGAGCTGGGAATCTGAAGGATTTGTAGAGATTCTGCATGAAGGAATGGTCTCTGATCTCTTGTCAGGTGTTCTCCAAACTCATCAGGCATTAGAGGTGAAGACTCAGAGCTGTTATCTTGGCAAAAGGAGGTTGCAAAAAGTATTGAATAAAAGGGTGCCAATAATTGTGGCCAACGTGTTTTGGAGAAAAACATTTATTTCATAATGTTATTTTCCCCCCACTTTCAATTATTTTCTTTCATTGATAGGTTAGTTTTTTGTTAATTTTATGAATTAAAGATCAAAAGGATAAACAATGCAGATTTATTTTTACAGTCATCTTTGATCGTGTTTATCAAGGGTGCCAATAATTCTGACCACAACTGTATATCACCAGAGAGGATTGCGACTGCAACACATTGTCATTCGGACTACTATTGGTAATTCTTTTGACATTTTCTTACTAAAGAAATTATTGTGATTACACTTTTCTGTCTGTTATGTTTTTCGGTAACACTTTACAATAAGGTTCATTAATTAACATTAGTTAACTACATTAGTTAACAGGAACTAATAATGAACTGCACTTCTACAGCATTTATTAATCTTTGTTAATGTCAATTTCAGCATTTATTAATAGTACATTATTAAATCAATAGTTGTGTTTGTTAACATTAGTTAATGCACTGTGAAGTAACACAAACAAACTATGAGTAGCTGTGTTTTTATCTAAGGTTAACAAAGATTAACAAATACAATAACAAATGTATTGCTCATGGTTAGTTCATGTTAGTTAATACATTAACTAATGTTAACAAATGAACCTTATTGTAGTGTTACCTGTTTTTCTTTTAGAGGTTTGAGTGGATTTAGTGTCTCAAAATATATTTTTAATGCTATAGTGTTATTAAAATGGTCATTTTCCTAAATATTTCTGTCCATTACATTGTATATCATTTTATATTCTCTGTAAAATGGTAATGTTTGAGTTTATGGATATAACATTTATCTATAAATTGGTAATTTTTGCTGTGAAAGCGTAATATGTTTACGTTTAAGTGTTGCCAATACGTCTATGTTGTACCTTTCACCATTTATCCAAACGTACAAAAAAGCATGTTTTGTGTCTGTAAAAGTTACGTATTAATACTTATATAACAATGAGACCACTCAATAAGTGCCATAATTGAAGATATAACTTTCATTTTAGAATAGGGGGTCAAATTGTCTTGATTATGACTGAATTAATGGCAGTTTAGCCTTAATTATTAGCTTATTCTGGTCAATAAACTTGAATATCACTCAATAACTGCCATAGTTAATGTGGATATAACTTTCACTTTAGAATAGGGGGTCAAATTGTCTTTATTATGACTGTATTAATGGCAGTTTAGCCTTAACTATTGGCTTATTCTGGTCAATAAACCTGAGTATCACTCAATAACTGCCGTAATTAATGTGGATATAACTTTCACTGTAGAATAGGGGGTCAAATTGTCTTTATTACATTGTTTTAGCAATTTATTACTGTAAAATCAGAACTAATTAAACAGTTACTAGCTTCATATTTTTCAGTTAACTTTACTGAAATATAGCTAAGTACATTACTACTCAATTTAAAAAAATGGTTTGCTAAGTTGTAAATAATGGCTAAAAGGTGTTTACTGTACATTTAGTTATTCATTAATTACTAGTGTATTTATGCTTAACTAATGCATAATTCTGGACCCTTAAAATAAAGTGTTACCAAAATGTTTTTTTCAAACGTCTGGTGAGTTTCAAACTCACCAGACATTTCATTTCTGGACTGCCGCAATACGTACAACAACCAACATGATAAGACTTACAGATTAACGTTCATCTGTTTTGAATGAAACTGAATGCACTTTTAGCACCACTTACCGTGCTGCAAAACATGCAAGTAGCAACATGATTTTGCAGTAATGTTTCCACTGACTTGTTTTTCCAATGAGCCTGGGTTGGTTAAATGACAAGGGGTGACTGTTTCTTCTCATGGTGTTTTGATATAAGGATGAACAAACAGCCAGTCCCCTTCCCATCCCCCAACAGGCATATATTTCCCCAAAATCAGTTAAGGGCTTAGAATCCATTTGGACCATTTGTTTGTACGATCTACTTATGCTTACAATGCTTTTGGGAAATGCAGCCCAGAGCGATGTTCAGCTTTAAAAAGCATCCCAGGATGCACGCAATGCAGTAGCTTGAAAGAATGGATTCACAAAGCAGAAGATTTACTATATGTATATGAAAATGAATTAAACAAGTTTGCAGTGAAAGTCACGAACAGAGCAAAATGTTTTTACATAATAATTTTAGTGCTGTCAATATTGTACGTTTCAGTGTATGAAAACGTAAGTAAATGTATGTGTTGTAGAACCACACTTTACATAAAAACACACATTCTAGTGAGATCATGTTGCAGAATAACTAAACAAACCAATAGTGTAAATAAGAACCTATATCTTTAGAATAAGGGGCCAAATTGTCTTTATTAGTACTGTATTAGTGGCAGTTTAGCCATAATTATTGGCTTATTCTGGCCAATAAACTTAAATATCACTCAATAAGTGCCATGATTAATGAGGATATAACATTCACTTTAGATAAGGGGGCTACTGCAATTTTTAACTGCAAAACCAGCACTAATTAAATTACTAGCTCATTGTTCAGTTAACTGAATGGCAGAGAAATATAATTACATCACTACACAAAAATAATATATGGCTTATTAAGTTGTAAATAATGGCTGTTTACTGTACATTCAGTTAATCATTAATTACAAGGTTATTTTTGTTTATTTATAGCATAAATGTGTATCTTTCAAATGTTTAATAATTTGTAAATAATGGCTAATATGCCCTACTATATGTTAAGTTAATCATGCTTAAATATTGTGTAATTGTGAACATGTAAATCATTAATTACTAGTTTATTTAATGCTTACCTAATGCATAATTCAGGACCCTTAAAATGTAAAGTTAATCATTAATTACTAGTGTGTTCTTTCTTAACTAATGCTTAATTGTAAACAAGTTAATCATTAATTAATGCTGATAATGCATTATTCTGAACCCTTAAAATAAAGAGTTAGCTCCATCTGTTGTATCCTTCATTTCACGAAAAAAGAAGGATGCATTTGTAGGCCGCATTTGGAGGATCCTTCGAAGGAGCCTTCGAATTGGGACAGCCTTCGTCGTACTGTGGTGAAGCAATCGGCTATACCGTCCCATTTAACAAGTTCCACTGCATCCTTCAAAGGCTGCTGAATTGGGACACAGCAATATACAGATGGCACATGCAGTTGCATTTCTGAAAGGTCCGGAGTGAAAACCTCAGCCTGTTTTATGCCTGTGGACTGATGACTTTTGAGTCTATTGTGAAATGGCCCTAAGTCAGATGTGCATGATGAATTTCAAAGTCCAGGGTCAAAGTGTGCTGAGGAGAGATGTATCATGGTGTGAATGACTGAGACAGAAACATCCGCCCACTGAAGCTGAGTAGAAAGCGCCATGAAATTCAACATCCAAACACTCGTGCTGTGGCTGTAAGAGACTGTTGAACTCATCAACTCACCTCATGAAACAGAGAAATAGATTCCAGTGATGACGAACATTAGAGCAGAGGTTAATTCTCCAGCTGTAGCTGTAGCTAACAAACATGAACTTTTACCAAGTTAGTGTACTTGTGGTGTGCATGTGATGTGTGGAAAAAATGAAAATAAATATTGCTTGCATAAAAAAATCTCTGCAGTTTCTAACTAAGCTTAAGTTTAATAAAAACAAAATAAAATAAAAAAAGTCTGAACATATTTTGTTTGTAATTAGGATATTTGTGTGTATTTAGGATAAAATGATAGATATGAACTTAGCTTTAGCAAGACAAAAGACTTGGCCATTTTATTTCAAAAATGTTTGAAATTTAAATGCTAAATATTAGTAAACATTTGAGATGTGGTGGAAATGTCCCTGTCATGTAAATGTTTTCAGAAACTTTCGGAAATAGTTCATAATAAATAATGTATGTCTAAAAGACAAACACCAGAACACTAGAAAAAAAACTATTTAAATAATAAATAATGCAGTATTTTGTATTTTGAAAAGACACAAAATACATGTGAAATTGGCAATTCAGTGAATTATCACTATTAGGCTGAAATCTATCTGGACCTATTCTGAATGCAAAGAACATTTTGGTGTGTACAACTGCTTAGAAACTTTTGTTTTCATTTCACCTACAACTTCCCTTCCCCTGCCTAGCAAGAAAAAAGGTAACACTTCAGTAAGGGGAACAATTATCACTTTTAACTAATTTCTTATTAGCATGCATATTGGCTTTTTATTAGTACTTATAAAGCACATATTAATGCATTATTCTGCATGACCATATTCCGCATCCCTTAATCCTGCCCAATACTTAAACTTAACCACTACAACAACTACCTTACTAACTATTAATAAGCAGTAATTTAACAGTTTATTGAGGGAAAAATCATAGTTAATAGTGAGTATGTGTTCCCCATACTATACAGTGTTACAACAGATTCAAACATCTTTTTTCCATTAACATCATGGTAGCACTTTATTTTACAGTCCTGTTCCCCAAGTACATACTATGTACTAATTACAGTAATTATAATAACTGGGTAATAACTAGGCAATAACCCTGAACCTACACCTAAACCTAAACTTAACCCCTGTAGTTACCTTACATTTCTCAGTATTTTAAAATGTAAGTTAGTGAAAGTACACATACTATAAAATAAAGTGCAACCACCATGATGTTACGATCACGATTTTGAGACTTGTCTGAAGATCCAAATGCAGTCTTTATTAAGGGTAATCCAAAGAGTAGTCAAAAGCAAGCAAATGTTTAAGCACACTGAGATCAAGATAATCCAAACAGGATAAAATACAAACAACTAAGCAGAAGACAAGAACACAGGATCAAGGACAAGAACACAGGAGCTCAGACAAACAGTGGTAACATACTAGCAAGACTACACAAAGAATGCACAGGAAGACAACCTTGTGCTGTGTTGAAAACCCTGTAACACTTGTGGTGTTCCCGGTCAAAAATGCCTGCAAAAAACTGCTTATAAATCTCTCGTTATGCTACCTTATCGTCAAATATTGGATTCAATATTTTTGTCAGCTTCTTTTCTTTCAATTAAGGTTTTATATTTATTTTTGGATCTGATCGATCATATGCCTTAATTATCTGAGCTTATGTAACTCAGTTTTTGAGTAAAAAAAAAAGCATTATTTGTGGATAATTTTGCATAAAATATGAAAAAAAAAAAAAAAATTGCACTGTTTATAATGTGCTTTAATGTTTAACCAGGAAATTCCTTTTGAAATGGTTTTATTTTGGTTTTATTTATTACAAAATGGTATCACACTTGTGGTGTCCCCAGTCAAAAATGACCAGCCTGCAGAGAAATAACTTATAAATCACTTGTTATCGCTATTTTATCACCAAATATTGGATTCAATCTTTTTGTCAACTTGTTTTCTTTCAGTTAAGACAGGTTTTGTATTTATTTTTGAAGCTGATTGATCATAGGCCTCATTGATCTGAACCTCACTTATTTGAGGATAAAGTTAATCTCTGTGAAAAAGAAAGCCTGTAATTCTCAAAATTGCTCGTTTGTGTACATGAACGTGTGTGTTTGTTTGTGTATGTGCACGGATGCATGAGTATGCATGTATCCACACATGCACAGGTCCGAGGCCTTTATTTACATATGTGAACATGAACATGATGAACATGCTCATGAACTAGGTCAAATGGAAAACACAGAAGACAAATCCAAAAACAAAGGCAAAACGCACATATCCCTGACAAAGAGTTATAGCATTAGAGTGAAATAATAACAATAAAAAAAATATATTTCTCCTTATTGTATTTTAATTTGTCTTTTTATTTTTTTTGTATTTGTATACTGAATAAGGCAATAAATACACTAGTATTCCTAACATAGCCTACTTGTTTCTATAGTTGTCTGCAGCTGGGCAGAAAACAGGCCTGAATCATATGAGAGTAACAGTAAATCACTCTTAGAATAGCTGCAATTCTGAGATTGCTAGTAAACATGCCATTGCTTTTGCTCGCTTGCTTCTTTCATCAGGGCCAGCAAACACAAAAGGCTGGAGACACAGGCAGAGAGAAGACAACATTACAAAGAATTCTGGGAAAATCAATTTTAGGGTTTGACATGCAAAGGACGTGTCCCACAAAGACGCTGTCCACACTCAGGGGGACTAATGTCAGGCCTGTTGAAATATGGGATGAAGCTTATAGCAATCATGAATTCTATTGAAATTGGTCTGGTTTGGTCAAGAAATGTGTGTCCATGCACTATAAAAAAGAAATCGGTAGAATTTTTTTTTTTAAAAAAGTACTTTTTTTGCCAGGAAATTATCTGTTAAGTTTACAGACATTTCCTTTAAGCCTGAAACACAACAGAATGCAATGTGTAATTCAAAATTTGTTCTTTTTTTTACTGACTTTTCTTAAAGGGTTAGTTTACCCAAAAATGGAATTTTTGTCATTAATTACTCACCCTCATGTTGTCCCAAACCCGTAAGACCTTTGTTTGTCCTCAGAACACAAACTAAGATATTTTTGATGAAATCCGAGGGTATCTGATCCACACATAGGCGGCAATGACACTGCATCTTTTGAGGTCCAGAAGGGTATTAAAAAACATCGATAAAATGGTCAACGTGACTACATTGGTTCAACCTTAATGTTATGAAGCGACGAGAATACTTTTTGCGTGCAAAAAAAAACAAAATAACGACTTTTTCAACAATATCTAGTGACGGGCGATTTCAAAAGACTGCTTCATGAAGCTTTCAAGGTTTATGAATCTTTTGTTTCGAATCATTGGTTCGGAGCGCCAAAGTCACGTGATTTCAGTAACAAGGCATCATTACGTCATGAGTCTTTTGAAATTTCAGTGGTTCACGTGACTTTGGCAGTTTGATACAAGCTCTGAACCACTGATTCGAAACAAAAGATTCATGAAGCTTTAAAGCTTCATGAAGCAGTGTTTTGAAATCGCCCATCACTATATCGTTGAATAAAGTCGTTATTTTGTTTTTTTGGCGCACAAAATGTATTCTCATCGCTAACATTAAGGTTGAGCCACTGTAGTCACGTTGACCATTTTATCGATGTCTTTTAATACCCTTCTGGACCTCGAAAGATGCTTCCATTGCTGCCTATGTGTGGATCAGATACCCTCAGATTTCATCAAAAATATCTTAATTTGTGTTCTGCACTGTAAAAAATGAATGTGATTTTAACAGTAAAATATTGTAAAAACGTTACGGAAAAAAAATTGTAAATGGGTTAACAGTAAGCTCCCGTACTATATACAGGGAAAAACTGTAAAAGCTCTTACCAGACATTTTATGTAATTTTCACAGTAAAATGCTGTAAATTTTACAATTTTTAGAAGTAAAAAAGAACAAATCAATGTATAATTTACAGTCAAAAACTGTAAACTGATATTCCCACAATTCCCTGTGTGACACTCAACATTTGAAAGTATTTTGTTTAAAAAATCATGTTTCTTAATAGTTTTTGTTATCAGTTATGTACATTAGGGTTTTATGTCACATCTTCTGTTGTTTAATGAATGTTTATTGCATTATGTAAGTGTTGTGGGTTACCATGATGGTGTTTTGCGTTTGCGTGAATGACTCTTTGCACCCTCTTTACATTAGTATATACTTCAGCTCGTGGAAAAGCTATTTGTGCTGAACTCTGATTCTTCATGTGGCTTTCTCTTTTACCACCTGCATTATTATGGTGGTTGTCAGTATATGTTAAAGGTACAAAACAGATTTTAGTAGTAGTGTGCATTGTTGAATTTACTTGTTTACATTCAAATTTTCTTGTTTGTAAATTACAGTTTTATACTGTAAAATTGACAGTTTGTTCTGTAAGTGTGTTTACAGTTTTTCTGTATTTTTTACAAAATTATTCTGGCAACCACAGCTGCCAAAATTATTTTGTAAAAACTACGGAATATTTTTTACAGTGTGAGGACAAACAAAGGTCTTACAGAAATTTCATTTTTTGGTGAACTAACCCTTTAAAGTGTATGACAGAGATGGAGGATGTGTAGGGTCATTCCACAGGTGTCACAATGCTTGTGCTTCTAAAGCATTTCTAAAAAAAAAAAAAAAAAACATTTCAAAACACTAACAGGATGAAATGCGATACTGAGGACACAAGAAAAACCTACAAATTGATAAGACTATCCCCAAGATAAAAGTTTTGATTGAAAGTTTTGTTTGTTTTAGAAAAAGTAAAAAGTGAAGAAACACCTGTATTTTTTAATCCAGTACATTAAGGCCTGGTTTCACAGACAGGGTTTCGATTAAGCCAGGATAAGACCTCAGTTCAATCCTACCCCAATAGGTGTCTATATGAAATATTTATACTTGTGATGAGTGTTACACTGATTAACCTACTGGCTCAGCTGGAATCACTGTATCCATCCACCAGCCAACACTCCAGTTATGTTACATTCAGTCACCCCCTTAAAAGTCTTCAATGTAGCTAGATATAAGCAACACCAGCACCCTATTTCACCTTTTGTCAACCAGTACAAAACCAACAGCATTCAGCTACCTTGACAACCCCATGTAATCCATCAAGACATAATTAATGCTAAAGGAAATGGGCACCACCTTGCAGGACTCAGACAAATGGGCAGATTCTGGGTGGAACAACTAAAAATAGCCAGGAGAAGAATTCATTACAGCTTATCAAGTCTCCTGTGTTTCATTCAGGAAAGATTTTCCCCCCCTTCTCATTACAAATGATGTATAACAATTTGAAGGAAATTTTGATTTTGATGAAAAAATACAAAATAACTCGTCTTAGTACTTTGGTAGCATATGTCCAACTTTTACTTTTTAATAGAAAACAGCACTTAAGATGACATGAACAAAACCTGATGCTCATGCTCTCCAGCATGATTTGAGAATATTCCCAAAAAAAGCATCTTTCTGCTTCAATGGAACCAAGGAAATTATTACAAAGACGTTCAGTCGCTCATTGGCAGACATATTCATTATTTCCATTTTTAATTACCTCTAAGCATTAGAATTAAAATATTTCATTTCAATTTTACAACATAACCTTTCTTTGTTCTACATTTTTCAGAATCCCAAAATGATAGGATTTTACCCAACATTTATAATCAAATGTGGTCTCAGAGATTATGACTTATCTTCTGTTCTTTTAAGTTCAGTTTTCAGCTGACACAACTTCATCTAGTGAATAACAAACCATAACTGTGATGTACACTTACTGTTATCATATGTATTTATGTAGATTTTTCAATTTCAATTCAAATATATAAAGGCAAAATTTTGTTTACGTATGTGCCAGTAAGCAATGTATGGCTGCGGATCATTTTTATGGAGGCTTTTATGGTTGTGACAGCTACTTGCTGAAAGCGCAAGCACACATAATCAGCGTGGCTATGGATGCAAAGAATTTCTACAAAATGCAAACAACATAATCGGTGTGCTGCAGTTTGAAGCACCTAACAAAATTCAGGCAGTCAGTAAATTTTCTGGCCAAGTCCCACATTGAGACAGTATACAGACCACTGTGGGCTGAGAGTGGAGGAGGAGGTCAATGACACTACACACACACAGAGTCTTCCACATATGATAGCTACAGCCTACCTGTGAGCACATTTAAGTGTAGTATAACAAGTCTTTTCACACTGTAAAACTTTTTAACCCTCTGTTGCTGCTTGCATGGAGGTCAAAAATGACAGATTTTTTTTTATTATTATTTCAGTTAAATGAATGTACCATATTTTAGTTTGATAATGATTTTTATTTTTTGTATTTTTAGGAGATTTTGTGGTAATAAATTATATTTATGGAATAGATGATCCATTACCTGTTAACCACATTTTGAGCATAGACCTGAAAATGACATTTCCAACTTAAACTGTCATAAATCTTGAATGCTTTGGAGCAGACTTAAGTTTGGTCTCTTTTTAAAGAAGACGCTTGGCAGATTATTGTTAAAGTAAAAAAAAAAAAAAAAAAAAAAAAAAAAAAAAAGTGAAACTAAAGGTTATAGAAGTTTAAGTTTATTATTTATGAAAAATGCACAAAAATGCTATTTTTAAATGTTATATGAAATATATATTTTCCAAAACATGTTTTACTCTAAAACTGTGAGAAAATCAAAGCCATAAATCCACAAGTTGTGCTCTAAATTTGAGGTTAATATCTCAAAAAATGAGCTTTCAGTAAGATTTTGTTTTGGCACAGTACCAAACGTTTCCACTATATGAAATTCATTCATTTCCAATGTTGTAATTTCTGACCACGAACAATACAAGTGTAACTATTTTTCAGAACTTTTAACCTTTTTTAATCATGTCAAAGATTCAATCGTGTGTGTGTTTGTGTGTTCACATAGCAAGTGCCAAAATCTTTACTAAGTTTCATACCATTGTTTAAAAAAAACAAAACAAAAACAATAATCAGTCAAAAATGACAGACAGCACCAGAGGGTTAAAACTCTGCTTTTAACCTCATGTAAGGAAAGGGGATTAGCACTGCTTTTAACCATGGGTTTTGAAAGCCTGCACTGGAACATTAACCCCTCAGAGATTAAGTAATATTATGGCTTATATTACTAAAACAGGTCACTTAATTAATGATAGTCACACATATACAGTGTGAAAAACAAAACCAGAAGACCCAAGATTAATTCTTAAGACTAAACAGTGAAAACATGGGAAAAAGAAGTCCAGGATTCTGTTAACCCAGGGTTTAGAATGACCTGTTTATTCATTTAAAGCCCGGAAGACACCAAGCCGACGCCAACTAGTGGCGACGAAAGCAGACTGCGGGGTTAGCTCACGTCGGCAGCGTCTGGGTCCAAAGTTGCCATGACACACCAAACCGACGCTCGACACCCGACAGCCAAGTAGCATGTCCTTTCTGCACCTGCATAAGAAGAAATGCCTTTCCGTACCAGCAGGTGGCAGTAGCTGAACAGCCAATCAGAATGATCAGATGGCCCGACTGACCGACGAGCTCCGACGCCGATTCAACATGTCAAATCAGCCGGAAAAAAACCCGACGAGGACCAACTTCAGCCAACGGTGCGGAACACACTGAGAAAACAAAAACTGCCCGACGGCCGACCGTCGGATTGGTGTGTTCCGGGCTAGTGTCAAAACTAAAGTCCTTATCATATTCTGGTTATACTCTGGTCAGATATGGCCCAAGTACATTATTTATTCAAAAATACTTGAATTATTAATTGTTATCAATTTCTGTATTAAAGTTTTTTTTTTTTTTTTTTTTTTTTTTTTTTTGCATAATATAACTAGACAATGTCAAGTTGATACAGCTTTCTTGATATGATAATGGGGAAAAACTAATTAAAAGAATGAAATTCTTGAAAGTAAAATATTAAGTTTGGCATAATTTCTTATTATTTGTATAAAAAAAAAAATTAAAAAAAACCTTAAAATTGCTTCACGGACCCTAATGATGTTATTGTAAAATAAACAAACAATACCAGACAATAAACAGAAACAAACTCAGGGTGTAAATACTCAGGGGATAACAAAGAGGAGTAGGTAAACATAATCTGATTGTAACCATAGAAACAAAATCGGAAAAATAGGGATAAAAGGAGACAGTCAACTAAGGGTGTTTACACGAAAACAATGTACTAAAAAATGTAAAAGTTTTTCCTTTGCGGCCCCTTTCATAGGCTAAACCAGGAAGTTCAAACTAGCCTAAAAGTCCATAAAACAGAACATAAACCTGACACATCACTGTGAGCTGTAAAATGTCATGTGGTATGACTCCTCAAAAACATAACATTTACTAATTAACAATGAATATTTGTTAAAAAAAAAAAAATATATTAATAATAATAATAATAATAATAAAATACTGTTTAGTCTGAAATATATATTTAAAAACTAAAATGTATGTGTACACTCACATGTATTTAAGGTGAAAGGAAAATATATTACTTTTTATTTGATGGCACCACATGACATCATGATTCATGAAGAGTTATTAAACTGAAGCTCTTCGTGAAAATGGTATTAAAAATTCTAAAACCAACCATATGAAATCAACATGAAT
Source organism: Ctenopharyngodon idella (assembly GCF_019924925.1). NCBI lineage: Eukaryota > Metazoa > Chordata > Actinopteri > Cypriniformes > Xenocyprididae > Ctenopharyngodon > Ctenopharyngodon idella. Next base: position 4,580,949 of record NC_067238.1, read on the forward strand.
AGAAAGAATAGATTTTCAAAGAACTTGGCACATGTTTTAAACAAGATTTTTCCTTTTCTTTATCTTAGATACTCTTACTGTCTTACTGTATGTTACTGACTCAAACATCACTAATTGTAGATTGTCATCAGATGTGATTACTGTCAGAAGTGTGTATTTCTTCCTTTATATGAATTTTGGTCATGTGGTGGCAACCTGACTTCTTTTTTAAAGACTTTTGACTGTAAAATATATGGTAGTTGACCTTTATGAAATGAAAACGGAGGAGATGTCAGCTTTTGAGAGGACATCTGAAAGGTCTGCTGTCAAAGTGAATGGCGGAAAGGTAAATAGGGTCGAAAAAAGCACTAAGAAAAGGCTGAAGTGACATAGTTTGCTGTGATCATAACCTTCAGTTCATTCAATGCTGGGATTGCTCCAGACATTATCGTGACTACCTCTGATCCGAGAGCATTGTTGCAGCATTGACTTTACACTGACCTCAGCAATTGTCTGCATGAACTTAGACTTCAGTGTTGACCCCACTGAAGGAGCATAATTTCATGAAATGTATTGGATGTACTTTATAGAGACACCCACACTCCAGTGTTGTGCAAGGAATGTGATTTCTTTTTCCGTTCTCTTTTACAGCACATTAGTGAGGAACGACTATAAATTCTGACATAATGAGTGTGAGTTGCTAATGTCAGCAGCCAAATGAACATGTGGTTGACAGACCTGTCAGGAACCGCAGTGGTGCATTTTGTCAGCATGTCAACATTACATCATCGGCCCTTAAACTGAAAGTGATTGTGCAGTGCTCCCCCCAGTGGATCAAGCTGTTATTAAAATACTGAACATGGTCATTCTGTGGATAGATTTTTCCTCAGAAAAGCGTTCAAAATGCCCCCTTTATCATATATAAGGGGGTGGCGAACGTCGGTCCTGGAAAAACAGTCCTGCAGAGTTTAGCTCCAATCCTGATAAAAACCCACCTGTCTGTATCTTTCTAGTAACACTTCATACCTTAATTAGGTGGTTTAGGTGTATTGTTGGAGCAAAACTCTGCAGGACTATGGCTCTCAAGGACCGGAGTTCGCCACCCCTGGCCTAATACAATCAAACTTCAGTAATAAAATACATCTTTGGCACACACAAAAAAAAAAAGAAAAGAAAAGAAAGAAAGAAAGAAAGAAAGAAAGAAAGAAAGAAAGAAAGAAAGAAAGAAAGAAAGAAAAATTGTGGAGTCCACTTTGTGGCCATGAATACTTAATATTAATAAAAAGTGAAGAACTAAATATTTCCTTCAGTTTCACTTGAGTGGCCTATATTTTCCATTGATAAAACTACATCCAAATGAATTTTAAGACAGATGAAGGAGGAAGAAAAAACCTGAAGACATTTTTCAGTGGTGCAAAGAAAAGCTGATGACAAATGAAAAAAAAAAAAAAACATCTGCTTGCATCTATAATGTACATATGTTATGTAAATGTGTGAAAAACAAAACCTGAAGACCCAATATTAATTCTTACAGAGGTGTAAAGTACTTGAGTAAATGTAATTAGTTACTATACTTAAGTATCTTTTTGGCTACTTTGTAGTTGTACTGAGTATCAAAGATATTGGCAACTTTTACTCTCTACTTGACTACATTTTTGAGCAAGTAAATGTACTTTTTACTCCACTACGTGTGAGATGAGTAACGCAATTACAAATTAAATTTTTTATGGCAGCTAACTTTTTCTGCAGCAGTTAGTTTCTGATATTAAGAAGCGATATCGCCATCTAAGGGCATTGAAGGTACTATATCTTGTGCATTTTGCCTTTACTCACCCAAAACTTGTCAACAAGGATACTTTACGTGAATATGAGTGCATTAGCAGGTAGTTGCTGATCGCAGATGTTTTATTTATTATGATGAGGAAATGACTGCAGTTGGTGATGAGGCTCAAACCAGCACATACAGTAGACTTTGACTATTTAATTTTACTTAACATTGTTTTAATTATCCGCTATATTGACAAGACCGCTTTGAAGGATATTGGTTTACTTATGGCCTTTCTGTGCACTTGAGCTGTAGACGTTTAAAAGGTTGTTGTGTCGACCTTGATTTATTGCAACGTTGAGGTGTTCAGTTTTATTTTGATTTTAGAAAATAAACTTGTAGTGGAGTCATTTTCGATGTAAGGTATCAGTACTTTTATTCAAGTATGGTTTTCAGGTACTCTTTACACCTCTGAATTCTTAAGACTAAAACATGGGAAAAATGTAGTCCAGGATTCTGTTAACCCTGGGTTTAGAATGACCCGTGTTTATATTTTAAGTGTCAAAACTAAAGCCTCCATATTCTGGTCAGATATGGCCCAAGTACATTATTTATTCAAAAATACTTGAATTATTAATTGTTTTTAATTTCTGTATTAAACTTATTTTGGTATTTTTGGCATAATATAAACAATGTCAAGGTGATACAGCTTTCTTGATATGATAATGGGAGGGAAAACTATCATTAAAAGAATGAAATTCTTGAAAAATAAAATATTAAATTTGGCATAATTTCTTATTGTGTAAAAAATAAATAAATTGCTTCACGGACCCTAATGATGTCACGGTGCAGGCAGGCAAGGATGAGAAGATGAGGATCTTGTGGAAAGAAAAGCTCAGCAATGACAAATAAAAGGAAAAAAGAAAAAAAAAACTATTTCTGCTTGCATCTATAATGTACATATGTAATGTAAATGAATTTAGGTTATCTTAAGGTACCTAATAAAACAAATGTGGGAGTTTTGTACCCAGTTATAAATGGACACCACTTGGATCACTAAAGATGCTTATGGCTGCTTCATCTTCATAATGGATTAGCGCAAACTGTGGAGTAAAGCGCTTAACATTAACCATCCACAATAGCTAAGGTATCGTCTCCTACATTTTCCCAATGTACCTGATCATACACAGAGTGTTTACCATCTACTGAGGACAGATATTTGGTAATACATGGCAATTATCTATTATCTCAGAAAATACATTTGTCTTTTACTCCATTTTTATTCTCAACAATTTTAAAAATTATCCAAAATTTAAAAAGGATCTTTACTTTAACTTAAAAAAATAAATAAAAATAAGGTAAATTAGTTTACAGCAATGTCCAGACTCATGGGAATCAGACTAGGATCAGCTTTTATCATTGCCTAAGAAAATGGTTTCATAAGTTGACAAACTACACAAAGCCCACACTTCAGAGTTTGAAGTAATTAACAACTTTGCATACACTTTAATTTGGTCACTTGAAACTTCACAGATTAAATCAATTCAAATGAACATCACAACAATTAAGTATTTGAATTGCCCCATTTCTTAAAACATAAATTGCCCAAGCTGGGGGAACACTTTGCAATCTGGTACACAATGAGATGCATAAAAGATGTTGAAGAACATGTTAGGGAAGGAACAACACTTTCTACACTAGAGGGAGACACAATCCATGTTATGCCTGATCCACTGTGACTAGGTAACACTTGAAATGGGCTTCTCAGTGAAGCTTCAAAATTGTCAAACTTTATCCTAAACTAATTTGAGCACAAGTTTTTGGTTGATTATTAAGTAATATTAAATTCTACATGTCATATACATGACTACAGACTTGCCCATTTTCCATACTGTAAGAATACCTGAAAGAGAAATGGTCACTTTTCCACTTCTAACGTTCACCAAAGCATACAGCCAACACTAGTTTTAGCATGTCATTTATTTATTACAACAGTTAAGACAAGATAACCGTCATAGATGTCAACATGTATTGCTATTTTTGCATTTCACATGTAAAGCCCCCCAATACTCATCCTCAGACTGTACAAAGAACCGTCATGTGCTTGCAGCAAAAAAAAAAAAAAAAAAAAAAAAAAAAAAACCAAGCTCCTAACCTCATGAAAGCAAAAAGCTCGAGAAATGCAGACAGTAACAGTCATGTTAAGGATTTAAGCACATCATACATGAGTCCCTATCAGGTTCTGAAGACAGCTAATATCAGACAACAATGACAAAGCTGCAGTCCAAATAGTGCACAGATATGTAAAATGAGAGTTGATCAAGATGTAAAACCACTGCTATATACAAACCAAAAGCTACATATTTTATTGTTGTTTGTTTTCTGAATATGGACCATGATGAAACCTTACTTTTTCTCATGTGAACACACAAACAAACAAACAAACAAACAAAAAAAAAAAAAAAAAAAAAAAAAAGGGGGGACTCCATAATTGTAAGTTTCAGTTTCCTTCACTGTTGACCTCTTTGGTTTCTTTGTTCTTTCGAACCTCTTCCAACTTCTTGTCCTAGAATTGAAGCAAAAAAACTATTAATTATTTTTATTACATAAAAGTCAGCTATGAAGACCACATCACGTTTGCAGTACCTTCTCTTTGAACTTCTCATTCATGGCTGCCATGATTGCTGTACGGTTTTCTTTGTTGGCCTCCATTTTCTGGTTCAGTTTCTCTTCTGCCATCTTGCTGAAATTGTTGTTTTCTTCTAGGGCTTTTTGAAGCACCTCCTTTTCATGCTCACGCTTCTCTGCTAAGTGCTTCAAAACCTCTGCTTCATGAGACTAGGGAAAAAAAGGGGGACAGAAAGAAAACAAAAGAAAAGAAAAGAAAAAAAAAAAAAAAGCCTTTAGTTATGTATGAGTATTTCAAGCTAGGACTATGACATCGTCAAAAGAAAAATAGCAAATGTACAAAGCTTATTCCAGTAACAGACTGAACAAAGACCCCTGTAACACACATCACTGCCTTCCCTGTACTTTTATATGGCCTTAACAAGGGGACACACACGCCCATTTATTGTTGTGTAACGCATTTCATGTGAATGTAAGTTGTAATTTTGCATGTCTTGTATGCAGGATAAAATGTCTGAAAATGTGTAAAATTATATATATATATATATATATATACACACCTTGCGTCTCTCTTCTGCGGCTTCTAGTTTTCTCTGGATCTCCTCCAAGGAAAGATCCTTCTTCTTTGGAGGGGAGAGAGGGAATTCACCCTTGGCATCTGGAACAGGACTCCCAATGATGACCTCAAAAGCTTGTCCTGAGGCACGCTTGTCCAGCTCCTTAACCTGAATATCTGAAAACAAGCTTACTTAACTACAGAATGCATGGATCATCTCTGCCTCATATTAATCCAGATCCAGTCACCTGCCATTTATTTATTTATTTTACACATGCATAAATACAAGAATCTTACCACTTAGAGAGGCCATTGCTGCAGAAGACTACAGGTCAAAATATGCCTGAAAACAAAATCAGCAACATAAGGGTTCCATGTTGTTAACTGCACAATATAAACCTTCATCTTGGTCATACTGTAGACACACGTTTACTTGTCTAAGATATTTCCCCCCATTTATCCTTATATGGATTTTATATAAAGTTCAACACAAATTGCATAAAATAAATTAAAAAAAAAAAAAAAAAAAAAAAAAAAAAAGACTAGTACTCAAATAGCTTTTTGCACTTTTAGTAAATAACTCGACTCCCCACGTGAGGACGCCCCCTGATGGTAGGGCGTCAGATTTTGCCACTTTTGGGAAACTGAGTCTCTAAATCACAACAAATTAACAAGTTTAGTTGTCGACATGTTGTGAATTTGGCGCGCAAAGGTTTTCTGCTCTAGTTCGCGGTGAAAAACTGGCGCGAATTCTTCAAAAACAAACTCACACTGCACCGCCCCGCCCCTCCCCTAAACACTACCTGCTCGTGTGAAAACCACATGCCGGGGGGAAAAAATTTGTTATTTCGTTGTTATTCGAAGTATGGCATTTGATGTGTTCCTGCTCTAGAATGAGACGCAATATCGAAGTGCACTTTGTGGATAAACAAAGGCGCTTTTATTAGTAACACACAGAGAACTGATCCAAACAAACAAAGACAGTCAAGCGGCACCTCGTGCACAGCTTCGCCCTGCTCTTTCTGCAACTCCATGATCTCGCATAAACACATACAACACTATGCAACCCAACCGTTTGCGGTGTACTCTAACCTGCAACAATGCTTTAATGGAGATGAATTACACGTACATAAACACGACATGCATGCAGAATAAGGGGGGACAAAAAAAGTACATGGAGCTTTAAACAAGCATTCTGATGCATTTCAAATGAACGAGTTACTGAGACAACTTTTCGAAATATAGGTCAGAATTTGTCTTCAATATTTGTTTCAGGTCATACCAATACAAACGAGCTTTTATTTAAATGTTACTTATACACGGCCTAAACCAAGACATAAATCTAGACATAAACCTTTCAGTGCAGATAAACCATGAAATGCGTGTTAGATAAAATTGACGCATTGACAAAAATAAAAACATGCAAGCCAAATAAATATACATCTACACTTGAATAATTCTACGCATATGAACACAAATTAATATCTAGCATGCCATTTTCAACAACTATATCACAATAATACAGGCACACCCACCTTCAAACAAAAAGATCCAGGTTTGATGACAAAGCTCGCCTCGCGCCGTTTTCTTGCCTCAACGCATGTCAAGTTCGCGCATAAAAGGATCGAATTTATGTCGTCACATCGTGTTCTTGATGCCCATTGGCTGCGCTCACTGGCTCCTGGATAATGTAGTTCTGTTTCAAACAAAACAAGACGTTTAAACAATACCATACAGCGGAATATTTATTTATTGCCAATGCCATTCTTGCTACTATTGAGATTCAGTGGGCAACAATGGAAGACAATATAAAAATAGTCTCTGTTCACTTCTCATGAGTAGTTTGAGTCAGATGCGTTATGACAGCGCCTCTTGTTTTATTGAGACGGTTATGTAACAACGTCAAAGCAGGTGATGGTAGGCTAACTGATGATGGGAAACCATGGTTTATGTCTTGTCACAAACTTCACTTTGGTAGTGAATAAAACACATGGGCATGGATGTTTAAGGAGATGTGTATGTAGCCTATAGCCTATGTTAAAGCCTATAAGCCTGTTACATGTGTTAACAGGCTTTTTTTTTTTTTTTTTTTTGTCTCATTTTAAGTTTCTAATAGGCCTATAGTTAAATTATTCATGAAGATAATTACAAGGTGCCATTTTTCTTTTCTTTTTCTATCTTGTACCAAACCAGTGTTTGCATTAATTAACTTGAGTGACCATTTAATACCAGCAGACAGATTTCCATGTCTGTGATTTTGCATTTATTTCTAATAGTCATATAATTGTGTCAGTGTCAGTCAATATGAACAGTCTCATGAAAGCAAAACATGATGTGGGCTGTCAGTCATACATGAATAAAGTTGATAGCATAACTTACATAAAATTGATAACATAAATTGATTTGTTTTCTGGCAGCATTTCATGTCTTGTTACAGGTTACAGGTCTGGCGTCTGCTTTTTTCACATGCGTGTTAGCCATGACTGATTACTACATCATTTTCCATATTTGAAACTGCATAATGTCGCAGAGCAAAGGGAAGTGACTCATCATATCACCATTAAAAAATCCCAGGCAGCACAGGGATTTAGAGTAATACCTTCACCTGAGCACGGTTGGACTATCAAGCTATTTTGAGACCATCTCTGCTAAAAACATTAACTCTGTGTTGTTCAAATATGTTTGAAGTGAACTGTAATAAAACACAAATGGATTCTGAATGTCCATGCTATGCTCTCAGTGTGGCATCTGTGTCTATTTCAAAATGGGCAGGGAACCTGAAAATAGCTTCTGGTTATTATTTAGCTCTTCAAACTCTCTGACAGTTTGGGAGTGCAGGATAAAAGTAGATTTTTAAGCTTTGTAAAACAAAGCTATTTAATGTTAGGATATATTTAGAATCTCCTGTTCCCAGGCACAGCACAGCGAAGTTTTCACAGCACTGATCTATCTCCATTGGTGTGTATTCAGAGTCGACCACACATCTGACTGATTTTCTAATTATAGTCCATTGATTTTTTTTGTCAGCTAATTTGTATGTGTGGAGCTGCATGCTGTCGTCATTCCATTTACTATTGATCTGTGCTGTCATTATTACATTTGAATCTATATCTTTATATTTTAAAAATGTGAGTGGTGGTTGCCTATGAAAATTGCAAATCTTGCCACCACAATGCTAGGATGTTCTGGGAGATTGTTATAGAGCAGTGCTTAGACAGTTGCTTATTTGCCCAATTTGAAAACAAGCTCCAAATTTTGCACTATAATCTATGTCTTGAGTTTATGCACTATAAAGTTATACACAAAGCTATTAAACTAAGGGTATGAGCAATATGTAATGGTTGTGTTTGTCTTATCAAATGCCAGTAATCGTTTATATATGTATACAGTACATTTATAATGCTAATTATTTTTGCATCATTTTTTTGTCAGTCTACTGTGGCAGTTAACTTCTGTCAAAAGTTCTGCCCAAGACTCTGCTGCATGGTCCATATGTAATCATCTTAGAAATGCTGATCAATATAATGTGTATGTGTATCCAGGCACAATGGTGGAGGAACAGATGGTGTTGGGTAGCTCCATGCCAACAAACCACAAGCCAGTCTGTGTAGGACAAAAACATGCAGGCATGAAGAAAAAATGTTGAAACGGTGTACTCTAACCCATGGACACACAATAGTGACACGATACAGCACCAAAAAGTTATTATACAAAAGTAAACAAAATATCCATAATATCAAACATAAAAATGTATTCATTTTATGTAAGGGTCCCATAATTTGGCCAGTATTTTTGCACAAATCACAAACTGATTATATAGCAATCACTCAATGTCTCAAAGGAGTTCTCAGAGCAGTCGACTCAACACACCATCACTGTTTTCTTCGTGGTCAGCGTACGGGGAGAATAAGTTGTCTTGTTGTTTCTGAACACAGAGCTTGACCTGTTTTTTTTTTTTTTTTGTTTTTTATGGGTTGGGGGAAATGAACCAGACAGCTACAGAATTTCTGTCTATACATTTAAAATTGGGCTAACATATCACTCTGTGAAGGTAGGATGCTAGAAAGAGCATAAGTAATGCGCTGTCAGTTTGATTTGTGTTCTACCGTTTCAGATATCCTACTGATAATATTAAAGGCTTTCCTTCACATTCTTTTAATCAGAAAAAAAAAAAAAAAAACTTGCTGTTTTAAATAGACTGACTTCAAATAGACTGGACTATTTCTTTTTAATCATGACATGTAATATGTGTTATTTAACTTGTTGAGCTCTGTGATCCTTTGAGAAAGCAAAATCAGTGTTTTAATATTTGCAACAAGTAAAAATGACTGTGAGTAACCTGTCAAGAAACATCCCTCACTGCTTATGCGGAGACTGGCCTTTTATGTCATATTAGTTACAGACTTGTTTATAAGAAACTGCTGTCAGATTAATACTGTACAATTTGTAACAGAGTCAGCAACAAGACTATGCCCAAGACTGGGATGCTGAATAAGTCAATGTTACCATAACACCACAACCCTGGGAGTATGATGTCACCAAGTGAGATGGAGCCACGAGAGGATGAGCAGTGCTGAGGAAAACACAACCCTGAATTATGTTATGAGCCAAGAGGCATGTCATAAGCCACTCAAACACAAGCAGGCATAGCGGATCTAAATGCAGCACAACCTTTATTATATACAACAAAAGAGAATATCTACAATGAGAATAAATGTAACAAAACAGTTTGCAAAGCAAAGACAACACTAGACAAAGAATGGAAAGAACTTAGAGCAATATAGACAAGATAATGAACTGAATATGAAACAGGTGTGAGATAATCAACGAACCAATGAATCACCATGACAACCAATGAAAACATACTTAGTAACCATAACAACAAAGGATAGATAAGAAATAATGAACACAAACTAAGGCCCTGTTTACACTAGCGTTTTCGCTTTAAAACGCATAACTTTTGCCATGGTTACGCCTGGCCTCTACAATACTCCGGAGTTTTCGACCCTCGAAAACAGAGACTTTTGGAAATGCTGCAGACCCCAATTTAGTTTGAAAACTCCAGATTGCTTTTCAGTGTAAACTGAACATGACAGTAACAGACCAGAGCCTTCTCTCTGATCTGTAACAGACCAGCCTCGACGACCATGTAAACAATAACATGGAGACGGAACTGCAAACTCATCATCCAAAGTGTGGATCTTTTCTAAAATGCAGTGGAAATGTTTTCGTTTTCATTTTAAAATGCTGTGTTAAAACAAAAATGCACTGAGTCTAAAAGACCTTAAAAATTAAAATGAAACTAAAACAACAACAGAATGTGACAATACCCTGGGGTGCCATTAGGACTAAGGCAGAGCCAGTGGGAATGAGGACTGAGGTGGAGCTGGAGGGAAGGAGCCCGGCAGGGCTGAAATATTGGAGGAAAGAGGTGCACCCGAAGGCCCAGAAATCTGTGGCGGAGGTAGAGCAACGATGATCCCAGGTGGAGCCGAGGGAGTGAGGAGCCAAGGTGGAGCCAACTGGTCAACGGGCTGAGGTAAAGCTGTAGCCTGGAGGGCCGAGGTGTAGCCAGGGGATCCATACACCAATGCGGAGCTAAAGACCAGGAGGCTTGAGGCATTGTAGCATCACTGGGCTGAGTCGGCAGAGTAGGAGCTGAGGAGCTATATGGGACCAGCATAGCCAACACCGATGAACTGGATGACTTAGGGTGTACTCTGAACCGTGCCCGAGCGCGTTTGACCCCCAAAGCATGGTTCACACGTTTGACAAGTGTGATCGCTCCGTTCCGTGCCCAAGCGCAGTTCATTTAGCCATCCCTGGCCCACCTGGAAGAGGTGGGCCAGAGCACGGTTCGGTTGGGCTTGAGCGTGGTTCACATGTGAAATCACGTGTGAAATCGCGCTCGGGCTTGGTTCAAGGCAACCGTGCCTAGTGTGAGTACACCCTTACTTGGAAGAGGAGGGAATGGGAGGCTGGGCAGGACCATTAGTGACGATGGAGACATGAGACTGTTCTGAGCCATCAGTGATGATGAAGACTTGAAGCTGGGCAGGACCAGTGATGCTGATGAAGACTTGGGGCTGGGCAGGACCAGAGGCGACAAAGAAGACTTGGGGCTGGGCGGAACCAGTATAGGAGGAAGGAGGAAGGAGGGAGGGCTTGGGCGCAGGAAGCCATTAGGAAATTGATTCATCCAGACTGAGGATAACATAATTCCAATGCTGGAGGATAGCCAATGCAAGGGGCGACCACACACTTCTTCATTCAGCTCTACCAAAACTCCCACAGGAACAGTAGGAACCAGATCACACACCTGATCAGACTGGGCAGCAGGCTTTGTCTCCATTATGGGCATTGGCTCTGGCTCGGGGTCAGTGGCGGGGATTAGATCTGGCTTGGGGTCCGTGGAAAAAGTATACAGAGGTTGTCATTGTCATAATGGATGAGATGGGCCAGTTTTAAAAAGTGCTTTGTGTGCTACTCTAGGGAACAATCCCTAAGGAAGAAGTGGAGGATTTGCACCGCTGCTAGATCCATTTAAATCATTTCCTGGTCTAGTGTTCTGTAACGTTATGATAAAGATGATGATGAAGCAGGCGTGGCTGATCTAAATGCAGCATAGACTTTATTTTATACAAAACAAAAAAGAATATCTACAATGAGGATAAACATAACACAGACTACAAAGCACAGACAACACTAGGCAATGCAAAAATGCTGCATTTATTTGATCACAAATACAGCAAATCAGTAATATTTTGAAATATTATTACAATGTAAAATAACTGTTTTCTATTTGAATAATAGAAAATTTAAAATGTAATTTTCTGACATTTCAGCTGGCATTACTTCAGTTATCAGTGTCATGTGATCTGTCAGAAATCATTCTAATATGCTGATTGGGTGCTCAGTTATTATCAATTATTATTGAGGCTCAATAGTTAATATTGGTTCTTGTTATTATCATCAATGTTTAAAACTGCTAAATATTTTTGGAAACCATTTTTCTCAGGATTCTTTGATGAATAGAAAGTTCAAAAGAACATCAATAATTTTATATATATATATATATATATATATATATATATATATATACCGATATAAATATAAATCAGACAAACACAAAAATATGTTTCAAAACCTGGCTAGTGAGCTGCCTTCTTTCAAAAACATAAAAAAGTCTTTTATTCCAACACATTCTAACATACACTGGTAGTGTAGTGTATATGTACACCCTAAAAGTGATATACTGGCCTGTACCACTCTTGCTGCCAAACTGCTTCTGAGAACCAGTCGTGCAAGTGGTGATGTCATTGCTATGGGACCTCAGTTTGTGTGTGTGTGTGTGTGTGTGTGTGTGTGTGATCCAAATTAGGACAAAGGATGAAGTCACCACCCAGAATTTCCCAAAATTCAAAGGAGGGAAGGCTAAAAGAGACCTGTGACAAGGTTTCCAGGTAGGCCTACATATCATGGCAGTTCGGAAATTAAATGTCTGATGAGTAACAATAAAAGATTAATGCTCTATCATGTTTGAAAATAATGTAACATTTATACACTACCGATAGTGTTGACAAAAGCAAACAGGAGGTAAAAACACATTTGCCATGTTTGTTTGCTTCTATAAGTCTTGGAACTCTTTAATTAAGTCATAATTTGTGTGAAAAGGAATAAAAGTTGATGTTTACTGCCACACTAGTGTTCATTTCAGCAAGAAACTGCAGTGAATTGTGTGGTTAGATATACGTTTTTGGTATTTTGCAAAAATTTTTATAAAATAAAGAATGGAAGCTGACACCTAATGATCTGTGAACGTCACAGGCAACACCCCATAATAGTGAGTTCCTTTTGGATGAAATAAGATAGTATTCAAAGATGATCTGTTTCTATAGTAACAAGTTACATAGCAACCATGGCCACTGAGACACTGCCTCACATGGCTAAGGCTTTGTGAACTTTCAGGGGAGAATAATTTCACAGTAATTGAAGAACAGTGTTTAATGTCAAACTGTAATGTCTGAGATGTGATTTGGGTGGAAAAGAGACTGTATCCATCCTTCTGTAATGTTGTGTCAAAAAAAGCTAGATGACATGAGTTCCAATCTGTCTGGGGATATTTGGCAAGATTTAAATTTTGCATTGTTAAATCTGCAACTATCAGAAATTATCACTTTATATATATTACACACAAATTTAGGGAAATACAATATAATAGGAACACATTTCTGGTTTAGTTTCACTGATGGGGCTGTGGCGGTACATAAGACAAAGATAGACACAGGAGTCTAGACAAGACTGGTCTAGAAATACATCAACAGGGGGAGTGTCTCACAGAGCCGGTTTAGTGTTCTTCAAACACACAGTTCTACTAAGAAAAAGAACACAAACCACACCGGGGTGGGTCATTATCTAATTTATTCTATTCAAAATATTACTGATAAAGCTTATGACAGTTTAATATACTCAAATATGTCTTTTTCTCTGTGGTTGAAGATGGTTTCTTCCACAGCTGTGTAATAAGCAAGGGCAAACATGTCTCAGTGTGTGAGAAAGAGGAAAGTCTCCATCTAGAGTACAAACATTGAAATGCACTATGACATCATAACTATGATTTGGGGGGGGAAATAGCATGATTGAAACAACTCATTTGTCATTATATGATATTAAGAAGCAAACGGTAAGTCTAGGGGTAATAATACAAATTATATATATATATATATATATTACTTTTTAATATTTACTTGTAATTATTATATAGGGTTTGTTTAAATCCTAGACCTAAGTATGAGCAATAGTATAATGATGACTATGAACATATTAAAATTTAAACCTTAACTTAATTTGGTTGCACTTTATTTTACAGTACGTGTACTTGCGTGTACTTATAGTGTACTTACCTAAGAAAATACTGGGTAATATAACGTAACTACAGGGGTTAAGGTTAGGTTTAGGGGTAGGTTCAGGGTTAGTACTGAGTTATTACCCATTTATTGTAATTACTGTTGTATGTACATGGAGAACAGGACTGTAAAATAAAGTGTTACCCTTAATTTTTGCATGCTGTGAAAGAAAACCTGGTCTAGATGTACAGTTTTTGTTTAGCACACAAAGTGGGTTCAAATCTCAACCTAAAATACAAATATATTTTATGTTAATAAAACAAACAACAATGCACCTGAGCTTGCAAAGTGAACAGCTTTGACATTTTAATATTTTCTCATATTTTGATTTCTGCTGCTGCCTTTTCTCTTGTGTACTCAGTTTTTTACAAATCTGTTTTTGAGCCAATCACTGTTTTTATTGAAATACAAAATGGCACCCACAATAACAGATCAAAAAGAAAAAAGAAAAAAGCCAACACGTGTCGGCAAGAGGCAAGTGTAGTCAGTAAGAATGTACATGACACTTCTGGTGGTAGTCTTGAAACTGCCATATCATCCTGTAATATGAAAACATCATCCAGCAAGACTGTTATTTATCATGTCTAATGGCTATAACATTTGTCCATTTATGGCAATACTGACATTATTTTGAGACATTTACATAATGAATATGAATGAATATGTGTATTTTGTGACTGATGCAGCTGTAGTTTGGCTCAAATATATCAAAGTTGACAAATAACTGCGATTTGTTAGATTACTCCATGTTTTTTTTTTTTTTTTTTTTTTTTCTAGTTCAGTGCTTAACCTACTTGATAACATTTTTTCTTCAAGTTTGCATAAGTCCAGACAAGTCACAACAGATTACAAATAATTACGAGTCAGTGATTCATCCCATCTTTCTCTGTGATTTATTTTGTGACATAGGAATTCATTTGAAAGGTCGAACTCACAGACAAGAGCCACATACAATGGCTTTAAAAATTATTTAGACATTTACACCACACTTAAAAATATATCTCAGTTATCGCATTACATACAAAATATCAAAGCAAGTGTTATTTTAAAGAAAACAAGTACATTTTCCAGCAAAAATTCAGCTTTTGAAATGATAAAGCAATAGATGTACTGATATTGCAACAATATAACAAAAGGTAAAAGTATTTTGTTGTCAAAATCTGTGGTAACTCTGGTAACACCTGTGGGAACTTCATACATCCATTAAAGGGTTAGTTCACCCAAAAATGAAAATTCTGTCATTAATTACTCATCCTCATGTCGTTCCATACCCGTAAGACCTTTGTTCATCTTCGGAACACAAATTAAGATATTTTTGACAAAATCCGATGGCTCAGTGAGGCCTCCATTGCCAGCAACTACTAAAGACATATTTAAAACAGTTCAAAATATCTTAATTTGTGTTCCGAAGATGAACGAAGGTCTTACAGGTGTGGAACGACATGAGGGTGAGTAATTCATGACAGAATTTTCATTTTTGGTGAACTAACCCTTTAAAAATCACCAAAACATCAGTTGATTAAAAGTTTTGTTCAGCATTTGTTTGATTAGATGACACTTGCTATGATATTTTTTTTTTTATCCTAATTCAATGATATTTAGACATTTTTAAGTGTGACTTAAGTGTCCAAATACTTATTAGTGTTTCTGTACATTCCTTTGAAATAGTTTCAATAAAAGATTGACTAGAAAAGAGCAGATTACCTGAAAATATCAGAAAGAAAGAGTTAATTATGGTTTCAGCCTACTCCACTTACAAGAATGTGTAAATAGGCAGAATCAGACAGAGCAATAAACATATCAAAACAATTTCGGCACTTTCAATACTACAGTAGCCTATTTAGAAGAACTCAATTCTGATTTTTGAGAAATCACTATAAAGAGTCAAAACAGAGGACCTGATATACTTTGCGTGTGTAAAATATTGAATATAAACATGTAGGACATTTAATCTCCCAAATGTAAAAAATAAATGCAAATACCCCTCATCATAACCCAATATTACACTATTTACAAAAACTCATTGTTCTCAAAGATTTTTTATATCAATCAGGGCTCGTCCCAGCGAGCACACAGTCTCATTTCTAAAGACAGTCGGCTGAGGTCATGTCTGGTCTTTGATGCTGTTGTCTCTGTATTGGCACGTCTTTTAATGTGCTAATAGCTGTGAACAGACGTCTTGTCTCAAGCTGCTGACTGGCAGAAGGTGACATTGAAAGCTGTGTTTTCAGACATGATGCATACTGTGTTGGCAACACTAATGACAGTGCCAGCTCCCACAACATATGCTGATCACAAACTATCACTGTTTCCTTTGAATAAATCCATATTCTATAATCTTTCAAAGACTTTCATATTATATGTTAGAGGTAACCTGCCTCTTTCACATATCTAAAATGCCACTCTGATTATTACACAATAACTGCAATATTTAACATGAAAACTTTTATAGTACCCAGGTGCTCTGATATTTAATGCAGTAGGAGATACCAGGAGCAATGATAACACAAAATTTCTTTAATTACAAATCTGTGTGATGACAGATAGAGTTAGAGAGGCAGTTCTATCTCTGCCTGAAAGAACTGTGATTATTTTACTTGTAAGAAGGTGAAATAGTTAATGTTAATGTTAGTAAAAATCAAAGTTCATTGTTTGTTCATGCTAGTTCACAGTGCATTAACAAATGTTAACAAATACAACTTTGGACTTTAAAAATGTATTAGTAAATGTTGAAATTACCATTGATTGTTATTACTAATAAATGTTGTAGAAGTATTGTTCATTGTTAGTAATTTAGTATCCAACTAATATGGTTAACTAATGTTAACAAATAAAGCTTTATTGTAAAGTGTAACCAAAATTTCATTATGGCTATAGGGCTTACGGGCAATAAATAGTTATGAATTAAAACATGTATGACTGAATTTCTTGAAAATATGGATTGAATTAAAAATATTTAAAGTACATTATTTCATTAATGATTGTTTACATGTTGTCAACTGTTCAATACATTTCAGTAAATAGGATTTTAAAAATGTACACTTAGACTTACATTAAAGTGACAGTTAAAAGAATAAGGCGAAGAACAGTTTGGTAATATTATTAAATATTAAAGCATAATATTACTACTTTGATTGATGTGTTCACTTATTTAATATACAGTGTGTTAATATAATTTATTTTTAACTGACCTCTTGATATATTGACACAGCAATATTATCATCTGATATGTAAATATTTTTAATAGCACTATAACTGTTGGAACATATATTTGTCTCTTATACCAAAAGACATCATGGCAATGACAATCACAATGGCCCCAGATCTCTCCTACACAGAGTTCAACTTTATAAGGAATGTTCTGAGTTGAAAACTACATCTCTGGCCTTCATGAATGTCACTTTGTGTGTTTGTGTATGTGTGTTTTCCACATGGCTTATTAAAATGCCAAAACAGTAATATAAATGCACAGATAAACATAGGAGCCTGCCTGTTCATATCCATCAATAAAATTTGATTACTGTATCTACACCGCACAACTAGATCACTTCCATCATAATTAACAGAGCTGTCTACATTGCAGAGACATGTCTTTGTTGACAGATGCCCATGTTCCATTTTGACATGCTGCAGCTACTCCAACCACTTTTGTTTGCCTGTCTATTTGAAATATGTGTGAAGTGATTTCTGTGTATTTTAGTCATTTATGACCATGGCTTCCATGTGTAGTATTACTTATATCTTATTATAGTATTTAATAGTTTAATTTTTATATTTTAGTAATGTTGTTATGTGCTTTTGTCATTTTTATTGGTTTTTGTTTTTTATATTTCTATTTAGCTTTAATTTCTTTTTATTTTAGTTTTAGTAATTTTAGTACTTTTATTTAATTTAGTTGCAAGGCAAGATTTCTAATTTTCATTTGAAAGGTTTTTTAACTTTAAATTTTTTTCAATAGTTTTAGTTAAAAACAAGAACACTGGTGGTTTTAAAGCCACATCCTGATGTTTCTGGTCTCTTAATGTTCCTGCTACCCGCCAAATCTGCAGGTAGAATAGTTTGACTGGCCACAGATGGAGAACATCACTTGACCAATGACTAGAGGTAATCTGAGACATCCATCCTATGGTTTCAAGGAAATAGGAGACACACAGTCATGAGTCTGCAAGTCCACCAGGAAGTGGCTATAGTGTGTGCAGTCTGCACAGATATGCTGTCACTGAGGTATTTTCACCTTTATATTTCCTTTTCTTTATTTCTCCATCAGTGACGTTGGACAGGTGTGTTCAGGATCCCTGTTTCTCCTCCGAGCTTTCTGGAGGGAGTGGAGCTTCCTGTGATGTTGGAGACTGAGCTCCTCCGGGACCATCTGCAAAAAGAGAGCAAAGAGACAGGTTAATGAAAAGAACACCACATTTGTGTGTATGCGTAATTTGACTGACCTGTGAGGGAGAGTTCAGCTAGTTTGAGAGGCAGGTCAGAGGGGCTGACACCGGCAGGAGAGCCCAGGATGTCAGGCAGAGCATTTCGACGACCTGACCGACCCGACGATGCAAAATCCAACGCCGGCTCCACCTCCGTCATCTCACCACTGCCATTCTAGAATCAAAATTATGAAAAAATAGGCAATTTTAGCAAAAATGATAAAAGTTGGTTTTCAAAAAGTAGAGGAAAGTCAAGTCAAGTCACTTTTATTTATATAGCACTTTATACAATACAGTTTCAAAGCAGCTTTACAGTGATAACAGGAAAATGATTCAGTGATGCAAACAAGAGTTCATTTTGGCTGTAGAGGATATAACAATGACACTATACGGAAAACATACGGAGAGCATCAGCTTTCGGTTCTGCTCTGACAGCCGCAAGACAAGCCGAACGCGGTGAGTGTGTGTTAGAAATCAGAAATGGTGAGAGAACACTGTGCTTGATACATTTTTTGTCTTCAATCCAAACTTGTGTCTTCAGCCGACAAAGTTTAAAACCCATCTGGCTAGCACGCTTTCCATAATGTTTACACATTAGGTCAGTAGATGGAGAGTAGGCGGTCTTTAGTGTCTGTTCGAATACATTCTACCACATGAGTGTTTAGACTACAATGCAGTCAAATTAATAATAGGCAGTGGCTCTTTGCACTTTGCAGATGCTATTTACACTAAGTGTAAATAACAATTAGATGCTATTTACACTAAGTAAAAATAGCACATTTTCTTAGCGATAGATGCTGTTTACGCTAAGTGCAAATAGCTGTAGATGCTATTTACACTAGCCTAAGTGAAAATAGCGATAGATTCTATTTACACCATGTTAAAGTATCAGTTCCATTTCAGTCGGTCACGTTCGACGTACGTCAGAAGTGAACCGACGAATTGGGATATCGCTAGAGAGCCCTATCACCTTCGAGTGTAACTAAAAGAGACAATGGAATTGGTGTGCGATATTTGCATAACGCGCACCACCCCCGCAAGGCGGGTATAAATATGGAAGCGAATACAGTCGCACTCTGTCTTTCGCTTCGGAGCCAACTTGTGTTTGCAAAACAAAATGAGTGAAACCAAAGAAAATAAAAACATGAAGAACTAAAAACAAAAACTAAGCAAAATTAAGCAAAACAAAACAAGAACCACAACAAAAAAAAAAAAACTTGGTAACATTTGAAGCTGTTAAACTCAAACAGGTACACTGTAAACAATTTCTATTGTTTTCACAGTATTATACTGTGTTCTCAACAGTTCGCCAATTGTATAATCTGAGTACATTATATTACTGTAGATTCTGTCGTTTTCACAGCTTGTTACTGTATTCTTAACAGTTTCCAACTGTATAAGCTGTGTACAGTATGTTACTGTAGATTGTCAATGCATTCTGGAAAAAAAAATGCCTGTACTGTATATCTAAATACAGTACTAAATGACCGCGAAAAACAACCACACACCTACTCAAGCATGATCAGACTCATCATGAAGATGAAAGACCACGAGTATGATAGGTTAACTTTTCATTTTTTTTTTTCACTTTATATGTTTTATTCTGATGTTATTTGCAAGATATAAAGCTACGTTTTAGTTAATACGTTTCCATAAAAGTACGTGAGCAAGTGTACATTTTCTGGCCTTTTCCTCCTGCAGCATGGTGAAGATGAAAGTCTTAGGACGGAGTAGGCCTACGTGAAATTGGTGGGTGGGTATACTTTAAAACACATGTAATTGCCTTATTTGTTTTATACAAATGTTATTTGCAAAGTATAAATACGTTTGAGTTAATAAATATATGTATGAACATCGGAGTGGGTGAGCATTTCCCATTTAAGCCGCACTAACTAGAATTTTCCTCCCGCAGCGGCACTGGCAGACCGGCTGGACCATCGCGAGACAGGCGGGAAGAGTCGTTGTGAAGACAAAAAGCCTACTACGTGAAATTGGTAGGTCAGCTTTAAAACGCATGTAATCGCCTTTTTTTTGTTTTGTACCAATATTGTTTGCAAGGTATAAATATGTTTAAGTTTATAAATGTCCGTAAGAACATCGAAGCGGGTGCTCATTTCCCTGTTAATCTGCACTAAGTAGCTCTTTCCCCCCGCAGCGGCGCCGGCGCTGGCAGAGACCGGCTGAACCAACGTGAGACAGGCGGGAAGTGTAGTTGTGAAGATGAAAAGCATACGTGAAATTGGTAGGTCAACTTTAAAACACCTGTAATCGTCTTTTTTGTTTTGTACCAATGTTGTTTGCAACTTCAAGATATAGCTGGCGCTCATTTCCCAGTTAAACCGTGCTGACAGCATTTTCTTCCTGCAGCGGCTCTGGCAGACGGGCTGAACCATCGTGAGACAGGCAGGAAGAGTCGTCGCAATAAAGAAGACCCTTTTCTTTATAGCATGCGGTTTTAAGATTTAAGATGATATGTATTCGCTGGTTATTGTTGTATACTGCTACTAATTAAGTACTTTAATTCTTCAAACTTTTATTTTTATATTTCCAACATTTATTTTCCACTGGCACAATGTGTTAATGTGATTTTAGTGGTGTGACTTTAATTGTATTTTGTTAATTGATGAAATTAATATGCTGGTAATATAAATCTGTATTGAAGTTCAGCTATGAAATGTAAAAGATGTAAATAAAGTTGATGTGAAGCAATAACTTGTGTTATTGAATATATAACAGTAAAATTAAAATAAATAAATAATAATAAAAATTAACTGTAAAAATAACTACAGTAGTTTTAAGCATACTGTAAAATAAAGTACAACATTATACTTAAGGCTGTACTTTATTTTACAGTATGATTAAAACTACTGTAGTAATTTTTACGGTAATTTTACTGTGGTATGAAACACGGCAACTACTGGATAAATGTTGCCAGTAAGTTACTGTTAATTTGACAATAAACATTTTACAGTGTAGGTTTATTTGCAAATATGAACACAATGCATAAACAGGTAATAGATGACACTTGAGATTGTTAGAAGATGAGACTTATATTGCAAACTTTGAGTCTTTGTCTTACAGAATCATTGGAGCACACACACACACACACACACACACACAAGGGAACATCGTTGAGACGAGGGAAGACTGGAGATCGGATGAGGTAACAGCAGTAGCTAACAAGGTAGTCAGGAACACAAAGCAGGTAAGTAGTCTGTAGCATCAGACGTGGTCAGACGAGTGTGAGTGTGCTCTATATAGTGCTTGTGATGAAGGCTAGATGAGTTCCTAACCCTAAACCAAACCCTATTCCTAACTCTAACCCTATACATGTTGTTAATTAATATTACTCAGTACTTGTATAATTACACAGTGACAAGGACACCTTAAAATAAAGTGTAACCCAAAGCTTTTATGCAACCACACATTCTGAATTTTAACAATACTCATGTGTAGGTGAATTCGAAGAAAGCACATAATTTACATGCTAATTCTACTGTTATAAATATGCTTGCTTATCCATTATGTAATATTTAATTTTTTGTATGTTCTTGCACATTGTGTCATATGCTATGTAGTACACTTCGATAAATGCAGAAACAATCACAGCACTGCTGTTTCTATGGTAATGGATAAAGAATAACCTCTGCTACACAACATGTAATCGTTCTTTTCTTCTCTTCCTGTTTAGTGGCTCTTTGTGAACCCTCTGCCCACTGCTGTTCACTGTAACACCTAATGCACTCTATAAATTAAGGCTTATAGGTTTTCACAGCTTTTTGTTTTTTATTTATTTATTTATTTATTTATTGCTTCATGGTAATGAGATTTGGGGAAAAGTCACAATGTAACAAATAAATAAATAAATAAATATTGATGTAATCTTAATTGTATAAACCATATATAGATTAATGATGTAATATGTTTATGTAATACATACACAATAGTGACCAGCATAGTCTTCAAAATATCTCATTTTGTTTTCCCACATATGAACGCAAAAAAAAAGGCATGGAACAGTGTGAAGATAAGTAAATTGTAACAAAACTTGCCCGATTGAAAATGTGAATACCTGCCCTAAACTGTTAAATAGTTGACACTTGACTGAATGTACGTGATTTTATGCTAGATATAATTTCTTATTTCTTTCCTTTTGAGGTAAGACAGATGACAGGTCATGTCTGTAAGATTCACCCACAGAAATGTACACACACACACAATGATAGCAAGCCATCTGTTACCACTCTGGCTTTGCACCAAGGGAGTTCATCTAGTTTATGGTAGGTCTGGAGGGCATAATCTCCCCCTCTCACTTCTGTGGGAATGGTCTTCTTGCCAAAACCTAAAACTTAACTTTTCTGATATAGTGTTCTAAAACTCTTTCATTGTTCATTCACTTCTGTACATCTCTATACTCGCTTGTACATTTCTACTGTAGCTTTGTATTGTTGCTTTTTTTATGTTCCGCTTATTTTTTTTAAGTCTCTTTTGGATAAAAGCATCTGCTAAATGCATAAATGTAAATGCAAAACGTTTAGACTGTGGAGGTTGATAGTCAAACAAAAGGGCTCTTGAGTCAAGAGCACGGCCTCTCTTCACTAATGGGGCAGTCGTTGTGTGTGCGGATTCTCACAAAGACCAAAACACAGATAGAAAAGACCTAAGGATGAATGGAAAATTATGCTATCCCAATTAATCCTCTACCAAAACAAAATCCTCTACCAAAACAAAAACCGGTTTCTCTATCTATCTATCTATTGCATTTTGTCATTGGTAAGTTGTTACAATGGAACAATGATACTCCATCCTCTCAATTCCAAGTATACTTGTGCTTTAAAATGGTTAAAAAAAAAAAAATAATAATAATTCTTTCTTTTTTTCCTGATCTCTGTCCTTTGATCATGACAATGAAACCTTTTTGTTTTAAGATATTTTGAGAGGCATTTTATGGGACAGAACAATGAAGGAGAGACAGGAAATAACTAGGGATGAGAGTATGGAACAATATCAGGAAAGGATGTCGAGCAAGGAATCAAACTCGTATCACCCGTAA
Organism: Ctenopharyngodon idella; assembly: GCF_019924925.1. NCBI lineage: Eukaryota > Metazoa > Chordata > Actinopteri > Cypriniformes > Xenocyprididae > Ctenopharyngodon > Ctenopharyngodon idella. Next base: position 4,604,260 of record NC_067238.1, read on the forward strand.
CACTAATGTGTCTGAGCGCCACCCACGAGGCTATGCCTCCGACATTTGGTATGTTTTGATTTAGACTTGGATCTAATTTCAGAGTAGCAGAAGATAACAACCAGATTGTTTATAATCGGTGGCTAATTTTAGAAACTAAATAATTAACAGGTACATAAACAGTAAAACGGAACAAGCAGGGAACAGAAGTGAACCAGTCTATCTACTGGTAATCCAGGTCAGTGTGCCAGTGTATGCTTGGGTTTGTGTTTCAGAAAGAAAGTCAGGTCATTAGTGATGAGACAAGAATATTTAGACAGATTAAATGAGAAGGAACTGAATGGAAAATTTAAATAATATCAATCCACAAATTTGACTTGTGATGCAAACTGGAAATATAAATCACACCATGTTCATTCGTTTGGCCAGAGAAGAACTGGCCCCCCTGACTGAGCTTGTCACACCCTCACCACATGGACTTTCAGTTTGTTTGTTTTCATTAGTCACATGTGCTCCTTTGTTCTGTTTTTCCTGCCACAATCAGTCACCATGGACACTCCACTAATCATCACAGCTGTCTGTCATTTGAGTTAATCGTATATAAATTCCTGTCTTTCCTCAGTTCGGTGTGGGGTCTTGTATGTTACAAGTGTTGTGTTGTGTTCTGTTCCTGCCTTCATCTGTGTTTGCCTATTGGATTATCTAGGACAGATTTATTGATAGTTATCTTCTTCGTCATGTGAGTTCCTACACAGCCACCAAGTTACAGAGCTTGGTTTCTCCCAAGGTTTTATTTTTTTTCCCCATTTATGTCACCTGATAGAGTTTGCGTTCCTCTTGCATTGGTTTGCTTTAAATGGGGTTTATAAGACACTTAATATTCAGTAATATTATTGATTTGACTGCACTGACAGTGTTGGATGAGAACAAAACTTGAACTCAACCTGGCTGAATAATGGCACTACTGTCTTCTGTAGATCTGTTTATAGCTGAATCAACTTCATTTTATAATCTATGAAATTTGCAACATCAACACTGTTATTGAACTTATCAACACTGAACTGACTTGAGCTGAATAATGACACTATTGTCTTTTTAGAGCTGTTTTACAGCAGAATTGGAATTTGTAATATTTGATGTAGTTTGCATCTGTCACAAACTGTGGCTGTAGTCATGCACATGATGAAGGAGATAATCTAACAACAGTCATTAGTAATAACTTTTTTCAAGATACCGGAAAACACAGGAGATAATATAAAAACAACCACGTAGAACAAAGATTATACCGGGCAGAGAACTGAACAAAACACAGGGCTTAAATATGGGGAGTAGTCAGTGTAATCAAAGATAAACGTGTGGGAACTGATTAACAACCAAGGAAACTAACTAGAAAATGAAGGCAGTCAAAACAGGAACAGAACACAGTGAAAACAAAACTATTTTGTTTTGACTACACATTACAGCATCATTGATTTGGTTATTTTCCTGTTTATTACTGTAAAGTTGTTTTGAAACAATCTGTATTGTATAAAGCATATACATCTATATCTATATAAATAAAGGTGAAATGTGATTAAACTCTTACATCCATCCACAATAAACACATAAAACTAATAAAAAATCAAACAAGTCCTATTGCACATTCACAGGCTGCATGCAGTGTGAATTATTAATGCCCCCACAATCCCATAATGTTAAACAGGTCCGTTTAAAGGTTTTTAATTACTGTCCCTCTATTTATAGAATGTTACAGCATGTGCATGTGTCTCGTCCTCTTGTTGTGCTTCCATGGCAACCGCCTCATTATCATCCACGGATGGGGAAATGTAAAGCACCGACTTAATCGTCCATTTACACAAAAACTTCCTGTCACGAAAAAAAGTGTCTTTGTTACACGTTACATGCACAACTATTAACAGTAAACTACACATAATTACATGCAACTATCCCTAAACCTAACCCTTGAATAGCCTTCCTGATAATGCTTGGGGCTCAGATATACTCTTCCAGTTTAAATCTAGTGTAAAGACACATCTCTTTAGCCAAGAATTCACATACTACATCTCATAACATTGTACTCCAGTTATATCAGATGAAATGCACATTATCTTTTGCTTGAAATGTTATGAACAGTAGCTTCGCAAATTATTTTTTATTTGCTTTTCTGTTTCTACCTCGGAGTGCCCATCTCTAAACTGTTATTTAGAAACATGCATTTTCTGTAAAGCTGCTTTGAAACGATATGTATTGTGAAAACGCTATACAAATAAATGTGAATTGAATTGAATTAAATGCACTTAAATGTATAATTACACTTTTTATTGGTTTATTGGTAAGAATTATTTTATTATATATTATTTTTATTATTTATTAACCACAAGTAAAACCATACATGGCTACTCACTACCACTGTCAAATGATATTAGATTATGATATGTTATATAGGCCTATAAAAGAAGCCTAAACACAGGTAAAAACTACACCTTCACAGACATGAATTATATATTCCCCTACCCACCTAATAAATATATATCGATATAAATGGCTATAACATAGTTTTCAATATAAATATTCCACATTTCCACAAACCATGGTAAATTACTACAGTTCATTCATGGTAAATGTTTGTAAGGGTGGTGATTTTGGGATTTAAAAGTCTTCTATTTTCATTAATGGCACAATGTTTCTCCTGTTTTCCTCATCAGTCTTGCTTGGAATGTTGAGGCTGTTTCATCCAATTTAAGACTAGTTTAATCATTAAGTGATTTGTGGTTTGTAACCGAGAGGTGTGTGTCGAATTGAAACGCTTCTCACTGGGTGTCGTAACGCTGTTTAATAATGGTGACCGGGAATAAATGCAGCCCCTTTAAGCTTTTGTTCCTTTATGGGCGTGCTGCGTAGTTCAAAGTAAACTAGTGAAACACCTGAAAACAGCACTATTTGTTCTGTATTTGTTGTTACTGACTGAGAAACCACTTCAGATGATTCAGTGACAGAGCGGTCCGAACGAATCCAAATCATTTCAGATCGTTATGCAAGCGCGTTTGGCCAATTCACGGAAAAGAAAGAATCGAGCTAAAAGAATGATTAATTCACGAATTATTGGTATCGCTGGTTCAGTCGACAGAAATACGGGACACACATGATAACTGCTGAAATACTCGCACGGAAAACGTTTCTCAGGTCAGTCGGATGAGCGTGTATGGTACGAACAGTGTGTATATAGCTGTACAGCTGCAGGCACCACTGTGGCCATGTATCTAACCAAATTTAGCCACAACACCAGGCAAAGAGGAAGAGGGAGGTTGGGGTGCCCCAGATGAAGATGATTGGCGGGCCGGATTTGGCCTGTGGGCCACCAGTTGACGAGCCCTGTCATACAGTATCAATTTTTTTGGTAACACTTTTTTTTAGGGTCTTTTAACTAGTTGCTTATTAGCATGCATATTAGTAGAATATTGGCTATTTATCAGTACTTATTAAGCACATATTAATGCCATATTCTGCATGACCTTATTCTACATTCTTAATCCTACCCAATACCTAAACTTAACAACTACCTTACTAACTATTAATAAGCAGTAAATTAGGAGTTTATTGAGGGAAAAGTCGTAGTTAATAGTTTATACGTGTTCCCTATACTGAAGTGTTACCATTTTTTTTTATTCCAAATTAATTACTGTGGTAATTTAGCTCAAACCATTTAACATACAAACTGAATTTAATTTATAAACTTTATATTTAAAAGTTTACAGTTTGAAAGTCTCTCATACAGAGTGATGATACCATGAATATTTGCATATTATTTGCATATTTTAATATTTGCACACTGAATTGTTGTTTGTTTTACAATTAAAAAAGGTGAATGAAAATGTTTAAAAAATACAGGTAATGTGGAAGCAAGGGAGAGGGAAAGATACAGAGAGAAATGAAGAGGCTATTAAATAGATCCTCTGGGATGGATTAGATGTCTCTGTCTATTTAACTCTCTTTTTTCATCTCACCTTCTCACATTCTCTCTGTTTCTCTCTCTAAGCCTTCTGAAGGATCAGAGTCTGTTTTTCGCACTTTGTCTGTTGGATTTCCAGCAGATTAGTGTGAAACTGCCTAATGCCCCTGGCTAAAACGTATCTGAATTATACACACTCACACACACGTTAACACAATCATCACGAATCCTACAGTCTGGATATACACAGAAAATGTATTTCTTGGTGAGGCACAAGAAAAGATATTCACATCAAATAGTCACACTTTTGTCCCTACAACAATCTTTTATTTTGTCAACTTGCATGTTGTTATCTCTGAGTAAATGAAGCCTTTCATCCAAGCGTTCAAGAATTTATTTCCGGTAATTCTTGATAAGCCCAATATTAGGTACACATAATACTTGTGTAGTATAAACTCAGACAATGGACCACACCAGTCATAATAACTATAAATCTGAATGTTTTAGTTATCTCTTGTGCATGTACTGGGTGGCTGCTATGGCATTCTGGGTGGTTGCTTACTGGTCCAAGCCAAAAGAGCCCACCCTCAACTTTCTATGATGGTTTCTAGATATACTGAAAACGGCAGAAAGGTCTTATAATGGTCAGTCCAAACGCAACACACACTGCAGTCTTTCAGAGTTGCTGACCTTGAAATATAGTCTGGTCATTTAGCATATGTGCACCAGCCATGAGATGCCATCTGGCTCAAAGCATTGGCAATGCCTCTGGCATAGCCCCGGAAATATGTACAAGGGTTATCAGGCTTGTGTTTGTCCTGTGAAATAAATCAGTTTGCCTCTGAGCATCTTTTTCAATGAGTAAGAAGTATAAAATACACTGACTGGATGGATGGATGGATGGATGGATGGATGGGCACTGCACACATAACAAACACATATGGCAATACAGTAATGACAGGGGCAATCTGTAAATCGTTAGGAAATGCACTGCATGTTAGTGGTGGCAACCCAACTTTGGTATTTCTGCTGCGGTCTCTGAGTGAATCTCAGAGAGTACACTTTCATGACTGTTTCTTTACACACTTCAAAACAATAATAATGTCAAATTAAACATTTCAATTTAAAGTATATTTTAAATCATTATGTTTTAATAATCTTTTGTCATGCTTTAAAGGTAGGGTATACAATTTCAGAGCGGCTAGCAATAGAAAGCTAGTTTTGAAAGCATTAGATTCTACTCTCCCTTCAGAGCGCTCTCCAAAGCCACGGCTCATTCAAAACACGTGCGCAGGTCCCGCACAGCCAGAGCAGAATACTACAAAACGTCATAAGATACTGCATTAAATTACCTGATGTCTCAAAGCACATAACATTACAATAATAATTGAAGTAAAAAACGTACAGAGCTGACTGCTGCAGATTTATTTTGGCGTTGATAGTGTTGACACAGAAACGCATAAATCTAAGGATGTGAACAGCTCTGGTTAGAACGTCATGCTTTAACATCTCTAAATTATGGTTACAACATGGAGTGATCGCAGCATAAGTTTTGGTTCAGGAGGAACTGTTAACTGATGACGTGATGTCTAGACAAACTTTTTTGGTCCTGAGACTTCCACAGACGATATATGTACATTTTTAATATTTAGACCATTTCTATTATTGACTGCTATGAGGGTGTGAGGAGAATTTCAACCAGTGTACTTCTACCTTTAAAGAAGTACACTTATTTTGATGTGCTGACTAACATACTAAAGCACATGTTAAAAAATACTTTAATTTTAACTGTAGTCTGTTATTCAGTATTTTATTTAAAGTTAATTTACTTTAAATGTAAATTGCAACTTCATCACTACAAATGTGTAATTACAAATATATTTAAACACATGACATACGGGTTTTAATAGAAATGGCATTAAAGTATATTAGTTTAACACAAATGCTTGTCAATGTCAATACATTCGGCTGCTGTACACTTCAACCATATTTCATAGACAACAGAATTATGAAATTACATATAAAGAAGTCCTACTTATGTGCACTAAAAAGCACTCTAAAGTTCAATTGCATTTAATATAAATTTAAATTACATTTTCTCATTTATTTATCATGCAATTAAGTTTCTGAAAACATTGCATTCAGTTTGCACCCAAGTATATTATTTAAACGGTATTATTTCGATAATAGGTATTCTTTTCACAAGTATGCTAAAATGTACTTCTTTTCTAGTACTTCTTCAGTTCGGGTAATACATCGACCAGGCTGATTAATCAGTCATTCTGAGAATATTGCTATTGGCTGATAATTTTGTCCAATGGGCCAATTAACAAAAGTGAACATTCCATCATGTGTTCCAAAGTTAAAAAGAACTATTGATTTTTAATAATTTTTGTGTAAATATTATGTCAAATAAGTGTTTATTTAAATTCAGTATTTTTTTTTTTTTTTGTTATATTTATTTATTTATTTTACATTTCATGTGTTATTCTATTATATCATCTGCATTATATTGATTATTGGCCAGCATGTTCTCTATATATCAGTATCAGCTTTAGCCATGAAGGAGAAAAAGAAAAAAAGTGGACCACCACTATCATTAATTCTGTCTGTAACTCAGTAAATCTAATCTTGTGTAATATGCTAAAAGGGACCCATTGATCTCTGGATGGTGATTTAGTGGATTAAAAAAAAGCTCGTTCTCTCTCTAGAAACATCCTTCTATCTTGACAGTGTAATTAAAGGAAAGAGAGAGATGTTTCTTCCTGTGAGCCGCTGAGAAACATTAAATCCCAAAACAGTTTGCGTGTAATGTTTGTGTTCAATTATAAATGTGTGCAAATGTGCAAGTATACTGTGTATGTGTGCGTGCAGTAATTGTGCTCAAATTTACTTCATCATGATTAAGAAATGCTAGAAGACTCATGATTGAACATCAGGCAAAACAACAAAAAAACATTTATTATTAGTGGTGTTTATTATTAGGCTACTATTGTATTACTCAGGCCCGCACACATGAATCATACAAACTGTGTGATATCGCAGCCATGAATTAAGAATTAATTCCCACAATTTATGAATTTGTGGCCATGTTTCATTAATTAATTTCCTCATTTTAGTTAAATTGTGGCCATGTTTTACTAATTTGTTCCCTTGTTTTAATTTAATCAAAAAGTGGCCACAAATTACTTATAGCCTAATGGAAGAATGAATTAATAAGTCACGGGAACAAATCCCCCCCCACACACATCCATCCATATGGGGCTCTATACGTTTCTAAGCTATTGGGTGATTTTTTTTCTTTTTTTTCTGGCTGATTATAAAAAGTGTGGAAAAAATAGACTTACACTGACAAAGGGACTTAGGTCAAATCTAGATAACAGAATATCATAGCGCCTCTTTTGACTTGGGCCAGTAAATAACCTCCTAGAAACCACTCAAAACACCTAACCCGTATAACCACTGTGGCAGCAACTTTTTCACAGGCAAACACTACTCACAATTTCTTCAGACAATATTAAAATCTAGCTAATATGTTAATATGTTTGTTGCACACTGTCAACAAAAAGCCAATAAAAACAAACATATACAACCAGCTGTCCTCTCTAATAAAGTGATTGTTTTCAAACTGAAGCAAGGCTGAAGGGCTGAAAGATGGTTAAATGTCTTGTCAAGGTGAACACAAAGAGGCAGTAAACACGGAGCGACTCTCAGCATCTTAAAAAGCAAGGAAAAGCGTGGGCTGACTGTGCTGAATTACCCAGAATACCACACTGAGACATCTTACACAACAACCACATGTTGCTGGGAATCAAAAGTACGAAGAGCACATTTATGCATCCCTTGCTTTTCTCCACTGCACAACATAATAGCAGCATGTCCTAGAACACAAGGCGGGGGGTAAAGAGACAAGACCGAACACATGCATATGAGGAAATATATTCTGCTCTACAGTGACTCATTTGGTTAAAGAGATCATTCCAGAATGAGATCTCTCCTAGGGAATACAGCAGCTCGGAGAAGGCTTATCTGAGTGGTTCTTGGAATCTGCTGGACACTGGGAGAGATATTTCTAAATGGCTGTACTGCTGTTAAATTGTTTTTTACATTCTAGAGTACAACTCACATTGAGTATGAGATTCCAGGGAGTGTTACAACACCATCACTTTCCCAATTAGAACTGAGCTACAGGGGTAAAATCACTATATGTGTCCAACAACCTCTTGGTTGTTGAAGTTGTGAGGTAGGTTGTAACATCAGCACTCTTGGTGGTTAATTACTCACCCTCATGTCGTTTCACACCCATAAAGATCTTTCATCTTCAGAACACAAATTAAGATATTTTTGATAAAATCTGATGGCTCAGTGAGGCCTCCATTAACAGCAAGTTAATTTACACTTTCAAATGGCCAGAAAGGTACTAAAGACATTTAAAACAGTTCATGTGACTACAGGGGTTCAACCTTAATGTTATGAAGCAACGAGAATACTTTTTGTGTGCCAAAAAAAAAACAAAATAATGACTTTATTCAACAATATCTAGTGATGGGTGATTTCAAAACACTGCTTCATGAAGCTGCGAATCTTTTGTTTCGAATCAGTGGTTCAGAGTGTGTATCAAACTGCCAAAGTCACATGATTTCAGTAAACGAGGCTTCATTACGTCGTAAGTGTTTCGAAATATCAATGGTTCACGTGACTTTGGCAGTTTAATACATGCTCCGAACCACTGATTAGAAACAAAAGATTCGTAAAGCTTCGAAGCTTCATGAAGCAGTGTTTTGAATTCGCCCATCACTAGATATTGTTGAATAAAGTCTTTTTTTCTTTTTTCTTTTTTTGGGTGCACAAAAAGTATTCTCGTCGCTTCATAACATTAAGATTGAACCACTGTAGTCACATGAACTGTTTTAAATATGTCTTTAGTAGCTTTCTGGGAATCTGAAAGTGTTAACTGTCTTGCTGGCAATGGAGGCCTCACTGAGCCATCGGATTTTATCAAAAATATCTTAATTTGTGTTCTGAAGATGAACCAAGGTCTTATGGGTGTGGAACGACATAATTAATGACAGAATTTTCATTTTTTGGGTAAACTAACCCTTTAAACACTAATTAACACAGTTATGGAATAAGCATATATTTCAATGACTTCAATTAGAAGCAGATAAATATGGGAATACTTTATCAATGTTTGCAATAGACATGCAAAAAAATAACAGCGTATCTTAAATTATTATTATTTGGGGCACTTTACAGTGTTAGAGTTTTTATAGTTTTATATTGTTATCAGCACTTTTTTTTTATGTTACAATTTATACTTAATATTAAGCTTACTTATTATCATTACGCTATTATTCCATCTCAGTTAAAATCTACCTGACTCTTTTTTAAATTTATATCAGTTTGAAAGATAGGCTATACATTTTTAAACAACCTGCCATTTGGGTAATGATATTTCAATAATGCAGCCAAGCCAAACAACACAGAGCATGGTCAAACAAAACACATGGATCATAGATGAACACATAGGGGAAAGAAGCTAATGCCACTTTAGGCCAAATACACACTTTTATTGCTACTTGTTAGAGTTCTGAATTGATATATCAGTTTCAAGACAATTAATTTTTTAATATATAATGTTACAGATTCTGATTGAAGGCTAACCTTTAGGCAAAACACTAAAGTATAGATTTACATATTAGGCTATATTAAGCTTAAATGGCCTCTGCAGTATTATTGTACAACATTCAAGAAAAAAAAAAGAATTATCATTTTTTAAGATGAATATTACAGTCATTTACTCTCAAAAAACAGCAACATGTGAAAGTATCGATGTTTCGTAACTGTACTAATAAGCAAATGTTAACTGGATTTAAAACTGCTGTAATATTCAACATCTTAACCCTGATGATTGTTCATGTTTAAACCAACCAAACAAATATATATATTTAATCTAATGTTTAAAGAAAGAGAAAGCTAATTAGTTAAATGACCATCTAATATTAACAATTCAATATTTTAGATAAAAGCTTCACTTACCAATAATGAGCAGCCCTACAGCAAGATGGTTTTCATTTCTGCGTTTATCATGTTTCTCTTGGACAGAACAGGTGTGTATCAGGGCATCTTCAGACAGTGTGTGTGTGGCATTCAGCCTCTTGAACAGTTCACAGAGCGTTTGGAAACAGACTGTACCATCTTCACCACACTGAGGGGGAGGACAGAATCAAATCAGATTGTTTTTTTTTTGTTTGTTTGTTTTATTGTTTGCTCAGTGTTACACCTCCGTAAGTAAAATGAAAATGGCTTCCAATCTGAGTACAAATCAAAATGTGCTATATTTTGAGTTTATTGTCTCAACAAGAATTCCACACTTAATATTACACTCTAAAAATTCAGTGGTTTTGTAAATATGACAATAATAAATAACTATACTACCTTAATAAAAGCTCTGAATATAAATGAAGTGATTGAGTTGGACATACCAAAATAAATTACTAAAAATCCAACAGCTAATTTTGTCTAACATTCACAGCTGATTACGTTTTGTTTGTTTGTTTGTTTGTTTGTTTCATAAAAAGAAATTAGTATTTGACTGACTAACAAATTCTAACTCTTCGCTAGTTATGTTAGCAAGTGTATGCTAGCTATTGCCAGTTAGCTATATTTAGTGGATTCAAATAAGTTCACATTACTTATAAATATTTGTTTTTTAAATTGGCTTACTCAACCTTTTCAGTTAGCTTACTTTATTTTGTTGAGTCTACTCAAATGTATTTGTCTTGGTAGGTACCAATAGTTATTCAGATCTTGTTCTTGTTTTTAATCAGTTTATGAGGAATATTTCATTAATTTCACAGTGTGAAAGATAAATGTATCCCAAAAAATGTATTTTAATGTATCCCAAAAAATTTATTTTAATGTTTAGAAGTTTAAATGTAACCTTTTTTTTTTTTTTTTTTTTAAACACAGATTGTTTGTAATGGCTATGGGATATTTCATACTGTTTGTTATTATATAAATCCAGTTCTATATACGTTGTTATTATTCAGGAATGACCACGAGATGTTTGGAAATTGGGTTTATCTGGGGGAAGCTGTTCCTAAGGGTAGCAAAAAAAACAATTGTTAAAAATTATTTAAAGGCACAAAATGTAATTTTTCACCGTTAGAGGTCGCTTATTCAAAACAAAGGTGTAGCTTAATGACACCTTGATTTCGCGGAATCATGGGAGGTGTTGTCTTCACGTCTGGAAAAGAATCCGACGAGACTCTGGCAGAAATCATATTCATGGATGAGCTAATGTAAAGATTTATTAACATTAGACGACCGCTTCCGCTTCTTCCGGTCATGTGTATGTGGGGTAACGCAGCGCTGTTTTATCATATGAGATACATTTGTGTGTTGAAAGTTGTTATAATGCTAGCGTTCGCTCTGCGGCTACTATGAGACTAGAGACTATAAGCTACATTGATATCATGGTAAAACATAGTACTCGCGGTAAATCAAGAAAATGAGATTTAACCAATAAGACTTACTGTGCTGAGCTATATAACAATGACTAGTTTCCTGTTGATGAATATATCCAAACAGTTGCTCACCTGTCTAATAAAACACATAATATGTTAAAGCCTTTTTGGTGTTTCCATGGTTTCTACAAAATACAACCAAATCGAGGGTAACGCGGGTATGATGTCATTGGTAGGCCACGCACGGACACGATCCGTGTCCTGGTTAAAATTGCTTATTTCTCTGGATTTAAACATTCTTTGAAACATTTAATGTAAGTACACAAGTCATCAAAATATATCTATAACATTGGTCTAGTGGTTTTGGATATTTTAATCCAAAAACATATTGTGCCTTTAATATATGCATGTACAATCAAACAAAATAAATGCATATTAAAGCATGCATATTTAACTTTAGTCCATGTTTTCTTTAAGTTTTACAGCTCACCAGGTAGTAGGGTATTTTGTAACACCAACACTATTTGTATTGAATGTTCTTTTACACCGTTTTTGTATAAGCTTTATATTTCAAAACAACAGCAATTTGTTACTTACCGATGTTAAAACAAAACAAACAAACTAATTTTATTTATTAATAAAAAATAAATAAAAGGTACAACTATCCAGTAACATTTCTAAAACATGCTGATTCGGAGCTCCAAGTTTAATAGCCATATTTAGGCCTATAAATCCTCGCATTATGAGGTTTTACAATATTGCATAAAAACTTACCCGTCTAGTCAGAATTTAAAGACAGCTTGCTGATTCAATTCAAGATGTAGTCCTGTACTGTTCACTCATTTTTGTTCCAAACGTTGCCAAACAGATTTGTTCTGGAAAGGGATGTTGCTGTAATTACTATATTTTGGAAATTCACTTAAAATGTCAATATGAAGTGCCAGTACGTTCAAGCAAACACTTTTTATCTGTGCTCATTAGAATTAACTGAATTTTGCGCCATCTAGTGTTTTTAATGATAGTTATAGGCTAATTTTCTGTTCTCACAGTAAATGTTGCCCAGATTATAGATATTTGTGATCTCATTTTTCGTTCTAAATTTGAAGACACTGCATCTACCAAATCATCTTTGCCAAACGGGCTGGATCTTCTAAATGGCTGAACTGGAACGCTAGGTATACACTGACAAAGAGCCGTTTATATACTCCACTAGATGTCGTCACAGTATATTAAATGCAATCAAATATATTTAATGGAAGTGCTTGATAGATTGAAAACCTGCTGGGACTGAGAATCTCATAAACTAAAAAACAATGAATTATTGGGATGATGGATGAGTCCGAATGTATATTTTTAAGTGTGATGACAACAAATATGTTTCTGCAATCAGCACTAAGTTTATTGTCTGTGAGCTTTCATGCGTGGGGCAGACAAGTCAAATGGGGGCGGAACTGATGGTGAGGGGCGGGGATTTCACACATGGGGGCGGGGCTGTAGACGTGGGGGAGTGGGGGTGTAGGGAGGTTATTACGTATTCCATATAAAAAATAAAAAATAAAAATAATTCAGTGTCTTTTGTCCAAAATCCCTCACCGCACTAATAGAAATTATGGTGTAGCATTACATGACCTAAATTAATCAGGCCTATTGTGCTAGTTATAATTTCTATTATACTAAATAGGATAAAACGGGCATGCTGATTTACTTCTAAATTTACACTATAAAATGAATCGTTTCCAACTAATCTGACTGGAAAAGCAGCAGCAGTGTACATCATGTGATAGCAATGTTTGAAATGCATATGGAATTGTTTCAAATACTGTTTGAAAAAAAAAGAAGTAGTATTTAGTATATGACTTGCAAAAGTTTCCTCTCAAAATTTGATAAAAAAAGCAAAACGATCATATTTATTACAGAGATGATAGATATAATTAAACATAAAGAGGTGACAACAGTGTACTGTTTTAAATACATTTCATTGCATAATACGTATTGTTTTACATACTACTTAAAAAAAAAAAAAAAAAAAAAAAAAATGCAGTGTTCAGTAGATAGGCTACTGCTCAGTATGCAGTAAGCATCATGCCATTTTGAACACAGCCTGTGTCCTTGCTTGAGCATGCGTGCATGGTGACAAACCCACGAGACTCCACCTTCCAGAAACAAGAGATGATTTATCATGAGCACAGTGGCGACAGACGCACAGAAATCAGCCGATGCTTTCACAAAGCCAGTACATCTGATGTGAAAGTGTTTTATACCGCGCAGAAGGATTAGAATAAAAATCCACGCGTGAGAGAACACCAGAGAGAAGACAGCGTGCAGTTTGCGAGTGGGAAGCAACACAACGGTGTATGTGATAAATACATGATTGCATGGAAGCTTTTGCGTCGAATTCAAACGGGCGTGTGCGACTTTAACAAAAAGAAAAAAAAATGCGTTGTGAATTGTTGATTCAGTTATATAGCGAATGCTGTTAGGTTATAAATATGCCGTAATAAATAATGTAGGCTGGTTTGTCAGCTTAATATCCTCGTATGTTCAGAAATTAATTAAAACATCTTAGCTATTTTTTTACCTAGCTATTTGTTTTTATAAATCGCTAATGTAACAAAGATAATGGCTTCTTGATGAGGACCAAGCGACCAACCCGGAGTGCCAAACGCAAGTTTGATAGATAGGGCAAACTGGAACTGGAGATGGAACACAAGCATTTTACAACATACTTTTGGAGGCCTCGACCATATTAACCAATTTCTGAACTGTCTTCTCTAGCACCACGGACAGCGACCATGAACAGGTTACGCAGGAAAGCGTGCGTGGCTCTTTTATTGTTTACTCTTTTCATTTTTGGTACTATGATGGGCCTACGAACCCTGAAACCCACTGATGGTTTCTCGGATCTTGCTCCAGGAATGGAGTTGATGCCTTTGGTGGGAGAGCGAATGGACCAGAGACCCAATTATGTAGTTGAATCAGCAGGTCAAAATGCTGGTGGGGGGAGTGACACCAAGATAGTGTTCTCCAACTCTGGTCCTGACCACAGCATATTTTATGACATTCACATCTTCTATTATTTATGGTATGGCTCGCCACAGATGGACAGTAGTTATATACACTGGGACCACGTACTGGTACCACACTGGGACCCCAAAATAGCTGCCAGTCACCCGAAAGGACGACACAATCCTCCAGACGACATTGCGTCCAGTTATTACCCTGAACTGGGACCCTACAGCTCCAGAGATCCAGATGTCATTGAATCCCACATGTCGCAAATCGAAGCTGCTGCTGCAGGTTTTATGGCCAAGATATAATTTGCTGAATTAGAATATTTAACATTTATAATATTTGTTTTTCTTTGGCTATTATAGTACAATGTAGTTGGTCGTTCATCGTTAAAAACATTAAAAGAGACGTAATGTTGCTTGTAGAGCAATGCATTTCCACTTTTGATGCCAGGTGTGGTGGTCCTGTCCTGGTACCCGCCTGGTGTGGCAGATGAACATGGCAAACCCTCAGAGGATCTAGTGCCAGCTGTAATGGACGCTGCCCATAGACACAGTATCAAGGTAACTGGTGAGAGATCCATAAAACTTATCTGCTTACACAAACACTTTGTTTATGATTTTTTATTCTGATGTATTTTTTAAACACTGTCGAAAAAAAAATTACTGTTAGGGGTGCAACAGCTTGTACCCTTAAGCAGATAACTTTGTACCTTATCTACCCATTAAAAGGTGCATATTAGTACCTTAGAGTAGGTCTTCCTAAACATTTTTGTCATCTGAGACCCCTTAGATGTTAAATATTTACTTGAAATAGTCCCCTCAGATTTCAAGTTATTATTTTAATAATTTAACAACACATTTGCATGTTGACGGTTCTCTGATGTCAGTTAATGGTCACTCAACATACAAGCAAACAGGAAAAAAGTAATCATTTTATTTTGTGTGGTTTTATTTTAGACTTGGCAAAATATGGTGATGACATGTCATTTCATATGAAAATTTTTCATATTGCTACTGCTGAGACATCCAAACACAAAGAACAAAGACTACTGATAATGAAAATAGTTACATTTATAGGGCATTCATACTTGGGGTCACTCTTTACAAGAACCAACTAACACTAACTAAGTTACTAAGTCTTAAATTCTTCACTTTAAAATGTTCAAACCCTCAAGCTTTTACCATGTCAGAACCCTAAGCTTTTTATTTGGTGGAATATTGGAATATGGAATGTGAATGTAAAGAAAGTGAACTATATAGCTACTTCTTTAAACCGCAGTCTCCGATTAATTGTGATTTGATAAGATAGATTGCTATTTCAGTTTGATTTTGATTAATTGCACAGCTTTGTTTGTTTCTTTTAATGTTACAGATTCCATTTAATTATTAGCTTTTCATTAACTCAAAAAAAAAAAAATATCTGAAAGTACTTTCTTTTTCGACTTGCTTTGCCTAGGCCAGAAATCATGTTATCCGCTAGCTACGTATGCATTCTTTAAAGGAACAGAGCGTAATTGTTTGCAGTATTAACGCAGTAATGTCATAAGTTAAGGCAATAGTAGCAAATAACAATTGAATCTAGATGAAACTAGAATAATAGAAAAAGAAATGTTATCATCGTAATATGTGACTCTGAAGGGTGAACATGACTTCCACCCATTATAAGACTTTTTATAAAGATCTTTCCCACTGTTCTGTATTGCAATTTTCACATTGCAACACCCATATGACATGTATAAATGTTAGGAGATAAGCATGATATTATATCTTAGTTTGTATCTTATCAGTGTTCTTACGAAAGACAGTAAATATGATTTTATATATGATCATTCCTTGACAAATACCCTTTAAAGGGTTAGTTCACCCAAAAATGAATTACTCACCCTCATGTTGTTCCACACCTGTAAGACCTTCGTTCATCTTCGAAACACAAATTAAGATATTTTTGATAAAATCTGATGGCTCAGTGAGGCCTCCATTGACAGCAAGATAATTAACACTTTCAGATGTCCAGAAAGCTACTAAAGACATATTTAAAACAGTTCATGTGACTACAGTGGTTCAACCTTAATATTATTAAGCGACGAGAATACTTTTTGTGTGCCAAAAAAACAAAATAATGACTTTATTAAACTATCTAGTGATGGGCGTTTTCAGAACACTGCTTCAAGAAGCTTCGAAGCTTTACAGTTTTTTTTGTTTCGAATCAGTGGTTCTGAGCGTAACGAGGCTTCGTTACGTCATAAGTGTTTCGAAATTTCAATGGTTCACGTGACTTTGGCAGTTTAATACATGCTCCGAACCACTGATTTGAAACAAAAGATTTGTAAAGCTTTGAAGCTTCATGAAGCAGTGTTTTGAAATCGATAGTGTTAATTATCTTGCTGGCAATGGAGGCCTCACTGAGCCATCGGATTTTATCAAAAATATCTTAATTTGTGTTCTAAAGATGAACGAAGGTCTTACGGGTGTGGAACGACAGAAGGGTGAGTGATTTATGACAGAATGTTAATTTTTGGGTAAACTAACCATTTAACAACTCAACAAGAGCTATGAGCAACTAAAGCCCCAGGTATACTTCACTTTCCATGCCCGGACGCGTCTCTCACATAGTCGCGTCCGCGCATCTTTCAAAGTATACTAAACCACGGATGCGCGCGGATGACCGAGTTCAACACATGCGCAGTACAATTTTTGTCATCAACGGGACATTCGCTGGGCATCCAAAAATAGTGCATCCACCATTGCAACATAGTTCAGAAGATACACCAAGAGAACAGGAATCAAAAACAATGGAGAAGGCATGCTTCTGAGTTTACTCGTCTTGTTTTTGAATCGCTCTTTACACACTCTTCTTCGACGACTGCACATTGTGCTCAGTACTGTGCGTATTGCCACCTAGTGGACTCTTCTGTCCTGCTTGCGCATGCACTGTTGCACGCGCACTGTCCGCGCGGTCTCGAAATTTGGGCTGCACACGGACGGGGTGCGCGGCCGGCCGCGAGCCCTCCACATGACGAAAATTACGTCATGCGGACGGTGCACGAAGTATACCCGGGGCTTAAGGGTACGTTTACGATGTACTAAAAACGGAATTTTGGATAACACGGAATGGATAACACTGTTATCAAAACTATCACCGTTCACACAGATCCACGCAAATTACTAAAAACGCTGTATTACGCATGCCAGACAAGTAGTTGGCGATGTCACTTTGTAAAGAAAGACTACGCGCCTGCGCATATTCGCATTCTTTTACAGAGCACTCGCATTGTGCATGCCTATCCATCTCATTTTTCAGTTTACTGCACTTTGATAATGTTCTCGTTATTTCCCTATAGCAGCTATAAATCGGAAGTCGCGCACATTCACAGAAAATACCTTATTTTGGTGTTGAAAAATAACGTGGATAGACTAAACACATAATACGCATGTGCATGACGTCACCGTTTTCACAGATTCGCATTTTTGCAGTTTACACAGAGATGATAACGGTATCGTTTTCAAAAACATCCACTTTGAAACCGAAAATTTTGCATTTTCAGGCCACCAAAACGCCGTTGTTGTGTAAATGAATGGCTAAAACGCATAAAAAGTTTTCCATTTTTAGTTGAAAATGGTGTTGTGTAAACAGCCCCTAAAAATAGTAGGTTTTTTAGGGGCTTTTCAATTTTGCAACAACTGAATCATTTGTGCTTTTGTGGATGAGCCACTTATTGTAATTTCTTGAGCTTGCTAGTGGTTGCATAAGTCTCTGTCTTGACTGCCTTTATGCTTGATGAGCTGTTCAGAGCTGTTGCTGAGCCTTTTTGTGTCAGTCATGTTTTGTAATCCCCTGGTGTGAAGAGCAGCAAGTCTATAACACCATACCTGTGATTATAGTCATGTTGTTGTCCTTGTTGCTTGGTGATTTTGAAGGTAATTCTGTTTCAGTGTGGTCAGTGTACGGAGTTGTGTTTCCCCCTGTGGAATGAAATTGTTGAATTTTAGCCGTAACATTGGGGATTTTAGTTTTAAAACAGCTTAAAGGGTTAGTTCACCCAAAAATGAAAATTCTGTCATTAATTACTCACCCTTATATCGTTCCACACCCGTAAGACCTTTGTTCATCTTCGGAACACAAATTAAGATATTTTTTATGAAATTCGATGGCTCAGTGAGACCTCCATTGCCAGCAAGATAATTAACGCTTTCAGATAACATTAATGTTATGAAGCGATGAGAATATTGTTGAATAAAGTTGTTATTTTGTTTTTTTGCCGCACAAAAAGTATTCTTGTTGCTTCATAACATTAAGGTTGAACCACTGTAGTCATATGAACTTTTAAATATGTCTTTAGTAGCTTTCTGGGCATCTGAAAGTCTTAATTATCTTGCTGGCAATGGAGGGCTCACTGAGCCATCGGATTTTATCAAAAATATCTTAATTTTTGTTCCGAAGATGAACGAAGGTCTTACGGGTGTGGAACGATATGAGGTTGAGTAATTAATGACAGAATTTTCATTTTTGGGTGAACTAACCCTTTAATAAGTATGTCCTTTATCTGTACAGTAATGTGCAAGACATCAAGCTGTTTCCCAAAGAACTTGAATTCTGCACCTGCTCAACTGTTCTGTTTTTGGGTAAAGAAAGCATAGCATATATAAGCTATAAGATAAGCAGTCTTGAAATACACAAGGGGCTGTATTGCAAGGCAATTACAAAATCTTTGAACAAAATATTTGAATTAGTTTGGAAGAAGAATGCAGTACCAGTCATTTGTACTCATTCATAATTGCTCCCAGTGGCTATAGAGGCTGCTTGAGCAGTGGGATGGAATGAAGCGTATCTCTCTATTGCATGTGCTTCGTTTCCCATCAGAATTGACAATGCTGGAGTCTGGGCTTTATGTCTGATCACAATCCTTACCACCACACTGATGTCTGAGCTCTTCTACAGTCCCTGGTGCCATTCTTTTGGTGAGGTCCTTCCTAAAAAAAAACGCAATAATTCTGGTAGATAGATTCATTTGACAGATAAAAGTGTATTAATGACAGATTAACACAGTTTACATGCTCTTTCAAAATTTGTTTGAGCTCCACTTGTGGCTGCACATCTGTGCTGGGCCATTCTGGACATTTCAATACTTTAAAGGGTTAGTTCACCCAAAAATTTATATTCTGTCATTAATTACCCTCATGTCGTTCCACACCCGTAAAACCTTCGTTCATCTTCGAAACACAAATTAAGATATTTTTTATAAAATCCAATGGCTTAGTGAGGCCTCCATTGCCATCAAGATAATTAACACTTTCAGATGCCTAGAAAGCTACTAAAAACATATTTCAAACAGTTCATGTGACTACAGTTGTTCAACCTTAATATAATCTTGTTTTTTTGGTGCACAAAAAGTATTCTCGTGCAGTGGGGTTCTGAAATGAGGAGGCACATTTTTTTATTTTTTTTATGAATCAAATGTAAATTCATGTGCATTACTCTTAACGCTGACACATCTTCCTTGTTAAATGAACATTACTTTACATTACATCAAAAAAAGAAACCAAATACAATTCTATTTTGTAATTTTACATTAACAATGTATTGTAATAAATGTTCTATTTATCAAAACCAAGTCAATCTCATCAAGTTAGTGTTTTAAGTATTTCTACATTCATTCCAAAATAATAACTAAAGGCTGTAACAATTTAAACAATATATTTTATTTGTGTATTGATATTTTTCTTTTTAATAGTCAACTTAGGCTATTTTGGATCATCAGTCATGCTCTGTAAACACCGTCTGTCACAGACACAAAGATGTATTTTTAATTTCACCAAGCTGATTGCACTAAAAAACCCCGCAGTCATCATGTTTTCGGTCCATTTCAAGTTTGATTTTGACATGACATAAAGCGGTAATATCTAACTGGGTGATCTGTTTACTTACTTTTCAGTTAGTCTTCCCATTGACGCCATCATTTGTTCATTCAAACTGACGCGCGGAACGTGCACATAAACAAGAGGCGGGATTTATCACACAAACCAATCATATCCAATCATAACCAATTAGATCCAATCATAGCGTGATGGAGACATTGCCTCCTCTCACGTGATTCTCCCCCCATTCATTCTCAATTACCCCCCACAAAACCACCGCACGCTATAGGGGTCTAATGGTTTTCTATGAGTGGAAAGGGACTCCTGTTCTCATGGCTTCATAACATTTAAGGTTGAACCACAGTAGTCACATGAACTGATTTAAATATGTTTTTAGTAGCTTTGTAGGCATCTGAAAGTGTTAATTATCTTGCTGGCAATGGAGGTCTCACTGAGCCAACGGATTTTATCAAAAATATCTTAATTTGTGTTCTGAAGATGAACGAAGGTCTTATGGGTGTGGAACAACATGAGGGTGAGTAATTAATGACAGAATTTTCATTTTTGGGTGAACTAACCCTTTAACTGTCAAGCTACAACTTATGATGCAATTTTTCACCCACAAAGATCCCCGATTTGAGCTAGATTGGATAAACTATTTCCTTTGTAGTTATCCATAGCTAACACACACATTTCAGTTCTTTAATACTTATGTGTACTTGTTTGACTGTGTTGTCCAATGTGTTGTGTGTATTGATAAAAAATAAGGCCCCACGCACTGAACCTTGAGGCACCCCGATGGTAAACTGACATTACCTAAACACCATGCACTCCAGGAAACCTTGAAGAACCTTTCCCTGCGCTATGAATGTCATATTTGAGTCTGTACTCTGGCCTCTGGGTGAGCTGTCAGCTAGTTTGTTGATTTTTGTTTTTTTTATTTTTTATTGGTTTGCCTTTGACAGAGATATTCTCTGTGCAGTCTAGTGCTTTCTAAACCAACCATGTTACTTTGATTTACATTTGTTTGTTTTTTTGTTTTTTTGTATTTCTGCTTTATCTTGCTGTCACACAGTTAGATGTAAGGGCACAGTGATGCTTTTAGGCTAAGTGAGTGGACTGACGTCAGTCTATGCTTATACAACAACCACTGTATCTTATAACCATGCTCAAGGCCATGCCTCATTCTGTACAGACACATTCAGCCTTTGAAATGAAACAGGATTTATCAGTACTTTTGTATTTCTGAGTATGTATAAATCTTTCCAACCATCAAAGCACTACATTTTTTTATGAAGTAGAAATGTTAATTTCATTTGCATTTCATGTTTAAAACATTTCTTATAGAGACCTTTCCTGCTTAACTGTAAGATGGCAGTGCATAAGAGATTACAGCAGGGAATTGACACCTCTGATTTGCAAAAATGTGTGGCAGCAAATTCAAAATTCAGCAGAACATGTTCTCCGGCACAGATTTTTTTTTTTTTTTTTTTTTTGGCAATTCTGACTCAAATCTCTTTAGTTATTTGTTTGGGAAAAACATATAGTGTGGCATTCACTTTGTAATGAGTGAGTGAACAAATGATGGGAAATACAGTAATGCCACAGTCATTTTTATGCATCTTATGCATCATGGCGAGTTGTCACAAAGAATATGGATGGAGGCGTTTTCTTTCCATCCTCTTTCTATATTGACAACTCAAACAAATCACTACTGTAACAGTTGTGCCAGTTATTGATTATGGTGATGGTGAGTCCTAAAGAAAAAGAAGAACGTTGCAACACTTCAGGTGTTGAGCACCTGTGATTTGAATTATCAGCAACCTCCTTTTCAAGACTGTTGCAGCGGAACAGTCATACTGTAGATGTTCATGTCCAAAGTGTCTGATGTCAAACTGTCCATGGCAGACTGCGTCGCCAAATGCAGGTTGCCATGGAAACAGCATATGAAGACCTTCCAGATTGGCGGTGTGGAAAAATGGTGGGTGTTTGTGCTTGGCTTTTATATTTCAAGGCCCTGAGGGCTTTGCGGTTCAATCAGCCATGTGCATGTCACTGTCACTGAAGTGGTGAGGGTCTGTCTCCTTGGAGTAGTCAACAAGAGTCTGTGTCATAAGTTACCATGTTTCTGGGACTTTGAGAAAGTCATCTGTCAGCCACCTTAAAAAGGTGTTGCAGTAGAATAGAGCAATATGTTCAGTATCTCGGATACACAATTCATTATTCACTGGTAATTGTAATCTTGAGAACTGTTGCAACTGGATAATTTATGCATTTTTTCAGACACTTTTATCCTAAGCGACTTCTTATTGCATTAAAAGTAATCATATAATATTAACTCTTACTTTGCATGGGAATTGAACCCATGACTTTGCAAGCGCCATGCTCTTGAGCTACAGGAAGGCTGTATCGAGTCCAAAAACTTAATAGCGCATCTATGTTTGTTTGTTTTGGGGGTTTTTTTCAACAGTTTTTGTTAAATAATCAAATCAACAGACATTTTATATTGTGAATAATAATAATACGTTGGAAGCCATACTTGAGTAATTATAAAGCATGTACTTTGTATTATATCAAACCTAGTGTTTTCATGTATTAAAAAAAAATAAAATGTGACACTACATACGTTTTCCTATTTGTACAGTAATAATTTGATTGGAAAACATGTAATACAAACCTTAATTTCATTCAGGAAATTTCCCTTCAGGAAGTTTTCTCTTAGTACAAAACACAAAATGACCGTTGACAAATTTATCCAGTTTTAACTGGTTTGGCACTGACTACCTAACATTAGGTTACATTTACCCAATGACCCCAGAATGTGATTTCAATTGATGGGGAATCTCAACCTCCAGAACTCGATTTTAACCGAGGGGGATAACCCAGATACACTATCTACAGCCCTCATTGAGGATGACGGTGGTTATAATTTACCTTGGATACGAGTGAGAGTGAGCGTGCAGTGTAATCCTGCAGAGTAAGTGCAATAAGAGTGGCAAATGAATGGTTCGCAGTCAGCTGTATTTTCAAAAGGGTCCGTTTGCAAGCACCAGAGAACCGCCTTCATGTGACGCACATACAGTAGACGCAAGTAATGTTCACTCTGCTGCACATAATATCACCAAATTAAAAAAAATGTCATGCGTTGTGCACATTTGTGATGGCGTAAGATGAACGCATATGCACCAGTGTTCGATAGAATCAAGTGAGAGTGAAACCAGACCAACGCTGCAGGGGGTGCCGGGAACATTCACCCCCTAAAAATCATTGACATGCCAGCATAAAAGTTCTCCAGTAGCATTTGTTTGATCAGATGACATTTCTTTGTGAAATGGCATTCACATTTTTAAAGGGCACCTATTATGCAGAATCCACTTTTACATGGTGTTTGGACATAAATGTGTGTTAGCAGTGTTTGAACACAACCACCCTACAATAATAAAAATTCACCCAATCCTTTTTTTAAAAAAAAAAATCCCCATTAAACCAAAGCAGTCTCACTAGACATGCCGTTTTGATTGTAACGTCACACTGCTCAGGCCCCGCCCACGGCCGCTGACTGACAGTTCAGCCTGGTCTCATTGTTAATACGTAGGTATCAATATGTAACTTTCAAAGACACAAAACACACGTTTTTGTACATTTGGATAGATGCTGAAATGTACAATATTAACGTATTTGCAACATTTAAATGTAGCATTATTACGTTTTTACAGCTACAAAACTTAAAATATTTACAAATCTTTCATATCATAAAGATATCTGTATGATTTCCCTTTTACCATTTTACAGATAAATGTAAGACCCCTTAACCCTTCTCCTAAACCTAAACCTATCCATTTTATACAGAATATTAAAACAGAAATGTGTAGGAAAATGACAATTTTAGTAACAATATAGCATTAAAAGGGTATTTTGAGCCGCTGATTCTGCTCATACCCCTAAATCTACCCATAGCCATTTCTTAAAGTTACGTACAGATATGAAGAAAAACATGACAGAGAAGTGAAATCACAATAATTTATTTATTGCAAAAATGTCAAAAGCGGTACCAAAAGTAGTTCGAATGACAATGTGTCGCAGTCGCAGTCCTCTCTGGTGATATATAAGTTATTAATAGATGAAAATATTAATCCGGCTTCTTATTACGTTATTTCATATTAAAGCTGCTGTCCGTAACCTTTTTTGGTTAAAAATGATCCAAAATCAATTTTTTGAGCATGTACATAACCAGCCAGTGTTCAAAACTATCTTCTTACCTTAGCCCGATTCACAACGGTAAGCTTGTAATAATGTTTTATAATTTGGGTGGTACTGGTGGGTTTCTGCGGGAAATTCGAGCATGTCGCCTTTTGTCTTTGCGTCATTGTGTCACGTCTGTATACATAAAGAAGGAGTCCCAGCTAGTAGGCTATATCGCATGTGAGGTGGATCATTTATAGCCTTTTCTCACAGTAGCTGCAATAATTAAACTTATAATTTTGATGGCGGATTGCATGGTATGACAGATTAACGTTAGTGATTAGACTGTACAGAAATTGAAATCTACAGGTAACGTTAATACACACTAAATACACATAGTCACGCAATGCTGATGTTGTTAACTAACAATTTGAGAACAAAGAATAACAATAATAATAATTTGCACATTTGATGTGATATGAGCTAAGCGATCGTTAGATTTAATCACCATTGGCAGCACGATTTACTGTAATGCTTTTTTCCTCAGTCAGAACAAAAGTGGCAGACATGTTACTTGTTCAGATGACATTCTCCGGTGAAAATTCTTATTTTGGTCATACTTCCAAGACTACAATCTGTGATTCCGAAGTACAGTATCCACACCGATGTGGTGATTGACAGCAAACATTAGATTCATCCGTGCCGAGGCACAACACACGTACTGATAATAATTCCGCAAACAACTGCACTTGCAGGTTTCAAACAGAGATTACGGACTGCAGCTTTAAGTAGATGAGTTAACTGCATTTAATAAATGTGACTGAAAACGTATTGAAATGACGAATACAATAGAATCAAAACATTAATGCCACAATTTTAATACATACATGAGAATTTGTACACATTCACACTTGGATACGTAAATAATTTTCTTTTTTTTGTGCGGTCAATATGTCAATATTGTACGTTTTAGTGTGTATGAAAACGTAAGTAAATGTGCATGTGGTAGAACCACACTTTATGTAAAAATACACACGTATTCTTATGAGACCATGTTGAGCAGTTCTGGCTCGGATTTGGCACAGAATAGAACGGTTACGCAGTGAAAACCGTTTGGCCTGACAGTGGAAGAGCGGCTATAGTTTCTGCCCTCAGTGAGTTGTACACTGTCCGCCATTTTCTACGCGCTCGAGCAGCTTTACCGTCAACAATGTCTTGTAAGCAATCCTGTTGTTCTGTTATTGAATGTAAAAGTGAACATAGTAGTCTTCATT
The DNA here is from genome assembly GCF_019924925.1 of Ctenopharyngodon idella. NCBI lineage: Eukaryota > Metazoa > Chordata > Actinopteri > Cypriniformes > Xenocyprididae > Ctenopharyngodon > Ctenopharyngodon idella. The sequence continues at coordinate 4,629,980 of NC_067238.1, forward strand.
TTCTCCCAACATCTGAGCCACTGCAGTGGATTAATTTTTCAAGGTAATGCGCCCCAAAATATACCTAAATTTGTTTATATCTGCGCAAATCATTTTACTCCAGACTGCTTTGTGAGCGAGGTCAATGCAAAGGGACAATACAAAACACAGGTTTTGCTAAAAAGTTGTTACTCAAGGATGGATCAGTACCAGCCGTTCGTTGGAGTGACAACAGACACTTTTGTGCGATGTACAATAAACTTCATAAAACTCATCAGTAAAGTTTTTTTGCCATCATTCGTATGGTGTCCGCTAAAACAGGCTTCTACTAATAGTGGATAAAAGCAAGATGACAACATCATTTATAACCGTAATTAAACTAAAATATACCTGTTCTGTCTCCATGCAGCATATATTCTCTGGCTCTGTAAGCATCATTTTCTGACTCTGGTTTGAACTGAACACCATTACTGACAGTTTCTGACATTTGCAGTGCTTGAGATTTGTCCTGTTTGTTTGTTGCATGAGCTCTTGAAGCTCCGTCCTCTTCTTGAAAGTGGGCCGGGAGCAGCAGCTCATTTGCAATTAAAGGGACACACACAAAAACAGCTTGTTTTTGCTCACACCCCAAAACTGACTATTTTAACATGCTATAAAAATTATCTGTGGGGTATTTTGAGCTAAAACTTCACATACACACTCCGGAGACATCTGAGACTTATTTTACATATTGCATTGCAGACTTATATTATATGCATTTCACTGTATCATTATCAAGATATGTATCAGTTTACTACAGACAGATGTAGGTTGTATGTTTGAATGACACATTTAAAAGAACTGATTTAGGTATTGCTAGCGATTATTTTCTTCATTATTTCATTAACTCCAATTCTTTACAGGTTGCGTTTCACCTGCAGCCCTACAAAGGTCGGACGGACCTCAGTGTGCATGACAACATCAAATACATTATTGACAAGTAGGTTGCACTTCCTTAATATACCTCCATAACTCCTGCACCTTTGCAACATTAAACTTTAGAGAGTTTCTGTCTGCTAACCTGAAGTCCTAGCCCTTCTCCATTCTGATGAGCTGACTTGCTTTGAACTCAGGAGATGGGGGTGGAATTCAGTCCAGCCAGGCGAAAAGAAAAAGAGAGTGGTGTTTTAAAAATAGAGGACTTTTCTTTCATTAATCATTAATGAAACAGAAGGTATAACATGACCTGATGGTATCATAGCTAAACCATTCATGTTCAAAAGCCTGTAACAATGGCTGCAGTCTGTAAATCTATAGCACTATAACAATCTGCTGACTGTTACATGCTGAGTATTTCTTCTTTTTTTTTAGTGAACACATTATTAAGTTATTCATGAATTGTTCTCCTCTAGCAGCAGGGATACTTTGGAAAGAAAGACATTATGTAAAACTGATCTAGGTAAGTGTAGGTTTACATGGTCTGAGTATCAGGTAATACAGATAGCTGTACTGCTGTGGAATCATGTGTTCTGAGATGCTCACCTTCAGAACAAGGACACATAACATCCCAGCAAGATCAAAACCTTTTTAGAAAGCTGTACGATGCTGCATTTTGCATTTATCATTTTGTAAACACACAAAAAAAATAATAAATAAACACGTAAAAATAAAATTTAAAAACATACCCAACACATGATGTGCAATTTAAGTATTTGGAATACCAAAAATGATCATTACCATACTGCATCTTTGAGAAAACATACATTTTACTAAAACATTTTTCTAAAAGAAAATGTTTGGGAAAGGATCATGAAAATACTTCTATAAATATTGTAGTTTTCACAACAAATGTTTTAAACATTTAGAAAAACCAGCATGTATATTATACATCTTTATATATTATATTTTTTGGTAAAACAAAATTCATTAACTATCATTAACTAACAATGTGCAAGACATTTGTTACAGTATTTATTTAATAAAAAATACAACTGCTCATTGTTAGTTCACGTTAGCTCAGGTCCATTAAATAATATTAATAGATACACGTGTTGATTTAAATAATGTATTAGTAAATGTTGAAATTAAGATTAACCAAGATAAAGAAAGGCTTTAGAAGTATTTTCATTGTTAGTTCAGGTTAACTAATGTACTTAACTAATTTTAACAGGTGGAACCTTATTGTAAAGTGTTAGGCATTATTTATTAATCTTTGTTAACATTAGTTGACGAATAAAAATATATTTTTTAAATTAATTTTAAAATGAATTTAACAAATGAACAACTTTTGATTTTAAAAATTTGTTTAAATAAATGTTTAGATTAACATCTAAGTATAAAGGGTTAGTTCACCCAAAAATGAAAATTCTGTCATCATTTACTCTCCCGCATACTGTTCCAAACCTTTATGACTTTCTTTATTCTGTGGAAAATAAAAGAAGAAATTTTAAGAAATTACTTATGGCTCGTTAAGTTCAGTACAGTACAGTACAGTACGATTCAGGAGGTTAAACCCCGATCCAGCTTGCGTTTCCACTGCCAACAGTACCCTTACTTGATAGGCGTGGTGTCATTCTCTCGTGAAGAAGAAAGTGACACTAAACAACAATGGAGGATATACAGCAGCTTTGTTTAAGCAAGGCTGCAAGGAAAAACAGCCAAAAAATACACATTGTGTTGCAATGGTATTGTGTTGTCATTCCCCTTGTAGCACTCGCAAGTGACGATTCTCTGTCAACCAATCAACGTTCTGCAGGGAGCGTAGCTCCACCCTTTTGGTACCGGTACTATTGTGCTAGGTACCCCAACGGAAGGGTCCCAAAAAAGTGGTATGGTTCGATATTTTGGTACCATTCACAACTTCTGACAATGGAATTCCGCTCAGTGGAAACGAGCCATTAGTGTTTCTTGTTTTGTTTTTGTTTTTTCATACAGTGGCAGTCAATGGTAACCAAAACTGTTTGGTTACCAGAATATATTTTGTGCTCCACAGGAAAAAGAAATGGGTAACATTTTACAATAAGGCTAAATTCATTAACATTGGTTAATACATTAGGGCCTGGTTTCACAGACAGGGCTTAGATTAAGCCAGGATTAGGCCGTAGTTCATTTAGGACATTCAAGTAGCTTTTATAAACATGCCTGGTGTACATCTTGTGACAAAACAGTTAAGCTAAGTTAGCTTTCAGTTAAAACAACTCAAACATACATTTTAGTCTAAGACTAAGCTTAAGCCTTGTTTGTGAAACTGGGGGTGAGTATCATGAACTAACAATTAACAACATTTCTAAGTACAACAACAACAACAATATAAATCTAAGTATATTAAGTAATATTAATTCATAAATTTAATCTTCACAGTTAATTAATGCTTTCACAACATATTAATTAACCCAACCTGATATGCTAAAAACTGTAGATTAATAATGTCTTAATAATGTTCATTATTAGTTCATGATACCTAATGCATTGTGGTAATGAATTGAGCTTTTTTAGTGTTACCAATAAATGTAATATTTTTATGTAAAAAAAAAAAAAAAAAATAGATTATAAATAACAAATACAGTGTGTATATGTACTATATTATTACAACTGTGATACATGCTTAGCTCTAAAATGAGCTACTGAAATCTTT